>NC_083357.1:44900265-45226515 GCF_030254825.1 Meriones unguiculatus
TCTTGGTGGAATTTTTCCTTGATGAGTATGAAGTGTCCTTTCCCATCACTTTTGGTTAATTTTGGTTGAAAGACTATTTTATGAGATATTAGAATGGCTACTCCTGCCTGCTTCTTGTGTCCATTTGCTTGAAGAGCCGTCTTCCGTCCCTTTACCCTCAGGTAATGTCTATCTTTGTGACTTAGGTGTGTTTCTTGTATACAACAGATTGCTGGGTTTTGTGTACACATCCATTCTGTTAGTCTGTGTCTTTTTATTGGAGAATTAAGTCCATTGATATTGAGAGAGATTAATGACCAGTGGCTGTTAGATCCTTTGATTTTGATGTTGGCTGTGGTCATACAGTTGTGTGCGTGGTTGCTTTTTGTTTTACTGTAGTGGGGTTATTTTTTTCCTGTGTTTTCTTGAATGTAGCTAGCTTTCTTGGGTTGTATTTTCCCTTCTAGAGTCTTCTGTAATGCTGGATTTGTTTGTAGGTATTGTTGAAATTTGTTTTTGTCATTGAACATCTTGTTTTCTCCATCTATGAGGACTGAGAGTTTTGCAGGGTATAGTAGCCTGGGTTGACATCTGTGTTCTCTTAGGGTCTGCATGATATCCATCCAGGCCCTTCTGGCTTTCATAGTCTCTGTTGAAAAGTCCCGTGTGATTCTAATGGGTTTGCCATTATATGTTATTTGGCCTTTTTCTCTTGCAGCTTTTAGTATTTTTCTTTGTTCTGCATACTTACAGTTTTGATTATTATGTGGCGGGAGGATTTTCTTTTCTGGTCTAATTTATTGGTTATTCTATAGGCTTCTTGTATTCGTATTGGCCTCTCCTTTAAGTTGGGGAAATTTTCTTCAATGATTTTGTTGAAAATATTTTCTGGGCCTTGGTGCAGGGAATCTTCTTTTTCCTCTATTCCTATTATTCTTAGGTTTTGTCTTTTTATGTTGTCTTGAATTTCTTGGACGGTCTGTGTCAGGAGTTTTTTAGATTTATCATTTTCTTTGACAGATACATCTATTTCTTCCATTGTATCTTCCACACATGAGAGTCTTTCTTCCATTTCTTGTAGCCTATTGGTTATGCTAACCTGTGTAGTTCCTTCTTTCTTCCCTAAGTTCTTTCTCTCCACAATTTCTTTCATTTGTGTTTTTTTTTTTTTAATTTTTCCAATTCTATCTTCAGGTCTTGAGCCAGTTTTTTGATTTCCTTCAGCTGACTGACTGTATTTTCATGTTTTTCCTTCAATTCCTTCAGCTGTTCGTTTGAACAATCCACTGTTTCTTATATTTCATTCAGTGATTTAAGCATTTCCTCTCTAAAGGCCATAGACTGTTTGGCAGCAGCTCCCTGTATTTCTTCACGGATGGCCATAATCTCCTTGTCTTTAATTTCCTCCATTTCTTTAAGGATAGCCATGATCTGTTTGTTTTTATCTTCCTCTAATTCTTTTCGTATTTTATTTGTTTCCTCTGTTATCTTCTTCATGAGCATAGATATTAGGTCATCTCCTTGAATTTCATTTTTGCTGGGGTGTCTAGGGTTATTTGACCATGGATAACTGGGTTCTGGAGAAGCCATATTGCTCTGGCTTTTGTTGGTTGGACTTTTACGCTGTCCTCTACCCATTGGGCTATCTTAGTTGTTTGAATTTAGTTTCTGGTTGTTACTGGACTCTTGTAGTGGAGAGAATCCCTTTGGTAGGAAGGTGGTTTTTCCTGAAGGAAGCCTTCCCAGCTTTTTGGGTATAGTCGCTGGATGTCAGGTGTTTTTCAGAAGTTGCTACAGCTCACGTCAGGCATAGAGACCTGGGTAGTAACTGTGGTCCTGATTAGTCTAGAGGGCTCTTATCTCACTGGGAGAAGTCCTGCAGACAGAAGCCCTCCTTCTGGGTTTCTTGCTGTAAATTTAGTGATCAACTTCTGTAACCTGTGTGTCCCGTGGTTTGGTCGGTTTTGTTAGGGATAACTGGTTGCCCCTTGGAGCAGTATCTGGGGGTTGATCTCAGGGTTCCCGGTCTTTTGTAGATCTGAGACTGGGGCTCTGTGCCCCAGAATCCAAGAGATAATCTGTGGCGGGTGAGTACAGCTCTGGTGTCTTGGGGCACACAGTTCTGCCTGTAAGGTGTAGTGCCTCTGGGCTGGTGGAGCATGTGCCCACCTACTAGTCTGCGGGAGCTGAGTTTCCAATCACTCTGTGCTCCCTGTTTGGGCCCAGATCTGTGATGGCTGGGCGTACTCAACTGTTTGTGATCTGCAGGCTGCTAGATTTTCCCTAGGTGGGCCCAGCAGCACAGTTTCTTCCTTCCCTGTGTGGTCCTCTCTGGACAGAGGTTCCCAGTCCCTGTTGTACTGGGGCGCACAGCTTGTCTGTACAGCTGAGCTGAGCGCCCAGCTCTCTGCGCAGCAGGAGCTCAGTTGTGTTGGCAGTGGGTACCCGCCATCTAGGAGACCTTCTGGGGAAAGACTGGGTGACCCATGATCAGACTGGCAACTTTGCCTCCCCGTGGGGTTTTCTTGCGACTGGGACTCCCAGTCTCAGGCACCCTTGTGCCCAGGGATCAGCCTGGGAAAGTAATTGGGACATGCTCACTTACAGCTCCAGCCTGGAGACACAAAGCCCATGTTAACTGGGATTTCTTCTGGGTTCTGGCTGGGTAGCTGTGAGTGGACCTGACCAATTACCACGCCATGGGAGCCTCCCCTCAACTGGGAAACACGATCAATGTAGTTCCAGGGCCCAGAGTTCAGTCTCCTGGTCGCTGCACGGAGAGTGCTGTCCTGCTTCTCAGACATGGTGTTCTCCCGGCGCCACAAACCTTGGCTCCCCCGCCATTAAATTTTTAATCTAAAATTTAGTCTTATTTTCTTCACCATCATATATCAATGTGAAATATGCATATCATACATAAATTTATAATTTCAATCACAGCTTTCATTATTTTTTCTAGTTATTAATTGATATAGCTATTATAATTGCCTATTGTTTCATATGGTTGAGTATGTTGAGCCAGTTCACTTCAAACATTTTTTATAGTTCATTTTCATTAATAAAACTGAGAAAAGTACTTTGAAAATTACATATTTATTGAGCAGTGATGCAAGCAGCATTATTAGGTCACATGCTATGCCGCAAAAGCCACAGATTGTTCCCAAATACTTTGGAGAAATAATTGACATCAATGTGCTCTGCCTTCAAAATCTCTGCCTATTCCTTGTCTTTGTGACTGTCCTTTTGAGCTTGTAAGGAACAACTGCATCTGACTTGTCTACCACTGTGCCCATGTCACCTTTCCTGGTGTCTTACATCATGTAGACATTCAGTACATGTGTGTGGAAGGACTAAGTGGAGGAAGAGACACTCATGAGTGTGCTACATTTTTTATCATATAATCAGATGTCTATAGGAAACAATTTCTTAGTCTTACGGCTTTTATTGCAGATCAGTGAATATGGGAACTTCTTCTTTCTCATACTCATGATTCTTTAGAATGTTGCCACACAGAGCTCAGAGTTCCATGTCTTCTCTGTGTATGCTGTCACAGGAGCAAGTTACGTGACAGGGTGGAAAGGGAGACATACTACAAGTCATCATTTCCAAACAAGTTGACCATATTTATTTTGGTGGTTTGTCTGTTTACATACACACAAAGAAATGATAGAGTAATGTTCTACTCTATCCTTACCTATTTAAGGTAATATTCTTGGTAAATGTACTATTTGACTTACATGAACAGAGGCAAAGAAGCAGTTATGTTATCTTTGGTGTTCTGCAGGCAAGGAGGCTTCCAGTTGTGAATACTAGTGACATAGAAGGACATTTGAAGTGAATGCAAATTTAAGTTAATGTTTGCATGCATAACACAGAAGATTTTTAATAGGGCATAAATATACATGTTTAGCTATCACAGGTTTAAAATTTAATATTTTGGCTGTTATCTCAAAATATTCTAAGGACTATAAGATCCCACAGGATAGGATGGAAAGTGGAGCTAGCACAAAATGATATTCTGGGGAAATAATGGCTTTTCTTCTCTCTCTCTCTCTCTCTCTCTCTCTCTCTCTCTCTCTCTCTCTCTTGCTGTCTCTCTCTCTATCACAGCATGGCTGACAAACATGGTCTTTGTGACTCTGTAATATAGTGTTCACTAAATGGCACATCTAGAGTCTGGGATAATTTATTCCCTCGAACCTTACAAATGTGTCTAATAAGCCTCAGTTTATACAAGTGACAGACCAAGTATACGGAAATGAATAACAAGCATTTCAGAAATAGCTTTATTATGAAAACTTGCAAATAAAAAAAAACATACATAGAAATTAACTGACTGTAAGTCTATGTATTTCAATGAAATTTTATGCATTTACAGCAGCCACTAGGAAACCATGGTTTCACATGGGATTTTAAACTCACTATCAAATATATTTTAAAGCATTTATCCACCACTAAAAATTAGCTTGTTTTAAAAGCTGATTTGTTACTTTCTGTCTTTATTATAATTCATGTCACAGTGAGCTTTTTAAGACAATTAGCCTCATACTACACACTATTGGTTTTTAAATCTATATCAATCAAAATCTAGCTAATGCTACTCAATCTGCCACCTCTCTTTAAAGGATGTCCTTACTGATGTACAAGCCATAAACAGCATTACAATAATGAATTGCATTCCTACAGAACACCTAGGCAAACCACTCTTTACATTGATAAATCAGTTGTTTCATATGAAATAAGAGGAGGAGAGAATGGAAAGTTGGCAGATGTGTGGAAACTAGCAAGTTTCTGGTTTTCCTTAAAACTGAGCCAAAGCAACTTGTTGAACTGAGGAGTTGTAGTAAAGGTTTTTCAGTAATCAGGATAAAGCACAGAAATATTGACATTGGAACAGGCAGAGAAGTGGGGCTTTAGCACTGAGTGTTCAATAGTTTTTTTTTTTTTTCTTTAACTTTTATTAGTTATAATTTATTAACTTTGTATAACCCCAGAAACACCTCCCTCCTCCCCTCCTAATCTCATCTTTCCTCCCCTTTCTTTACTCATGCCCCTCCCCAAGTCCACCAATAGGGGAGGTCCCCCTATCCTTCCTTCTGATCTTAATCTATCAAATATCATCAGGAGTGACTGCATTGTCATCTTGTGTGGCCTGGTAGGGCTGCTTCCCCCTCAGGGGAAGGTGATCAAAGAGCAGGCCAATCAGTTTATGTCAGAGGCACTTCCTCTTCCCATTATTATGGAACCCACTTGGACACTGAACTGCTATGGGCTACATTTGTGCAGGCGTTCTAGTTTATATCCATGCATGGTACTTGGTTGGAGTATGAGTCTCTGGAAAGACCCCTGTGTTCAAATTTTCTGGTTCTCTTGCTCTCCTTGTGGAGTTCCTGTCCTCCCCAGATCTTACTATTTCCCACTTCTTTCATAAGTTTTCCTGCACTCTGCCCAACTGTTGGCCATAAGTCTCAGCATCTGCTTTGATAGTCTGCAGGGCAGAGTCTTTCAGAGACCCTCTGTGGCAGGTTCCTAGGTTGTTTCCTGTTTTCTTATTCTTCTGATGTACATCCACTTTGCTTTTTGGGATGGGGATTGAACATTTTAGTCAGAGTCCTCCCTCTTGATTAGTTTCTTTAGATGTACATATTTTAGTAGGTTTATCCTATGTTATAGGTCTATATGAGTGAGTATAAGCCGTGTATGCCTTTCTGGTTCTGGGACAGCTCACTCAGGATAATCCCTTCCAGTTCCCACCATTTACCTGCAAATTTCATGATTTCTTTGTTTTTAATTACTGAGTAATATTCCATTGTGAAGATGTACCACAATTTCTGCATCCATTCTTAAGTTGAGGGATATCTGGGTTGTTTCCAGCTTATGGCTATTACAAAAAAGCTGCAAAAAACATGTTTGAGCAAATGTACTTATTGTTTACTTGAGCCTCTTTTGGGTATATACCTAGAAGTCATATGGCTGGATCTTGAGGAAGCGTTATTCCTAGTAATGTGAGAACGTGCAAGATTGATTTTCAAAGTGGCTGTACAAGTTTACATTCCCACTAGCAATGGAGGAGGGTTCCACCTTCTCCACAACCTCTCCAGCATATGTTGTCACTTGAGTTTTTGCTCTTGGCCATTCTGATGGGTGTAAGGTGAAATCTCAGGATCCTTTTGATTTGTCTTTCTCTGATGGCTAATGAGGTTGAGCATTTCTTTAATTGTTTCTCTGCCATTCGATATTCCTCTATCTAGAATTCACTGTTTAGCTCTGTTCCCTATTTTTTTAATTGGATTATTTGTTTGCTGTTTTTCAGCTTCTTTAGTTCTTTATATATATGGGATATTAGCCCTCTGTCAGATAAAGGGTTGTTGAACAATTTTTCCCCATCTGTAGGCAGTAGTTTTGTTTTGATGATGGTGTCCTTTGCTTTACAGAAGCTTTTCAGTTTCATGAGGTCCAATTTATTTATTGTTGATCTTAGAGCCTGTGCTGTTGGTGTTGTGTTCAGGAAGTTGTCTCCTATACCAATGAGTTCTAGGTTCTTCCCCACTTTTTCATCTTCCCGATTTAATGTGTCTGGTTTTATGTTGAGGCCATTGATCCACTTAGACTTTGGTTTTGTGCAGGGTGATAAGTATGGATCTATTTGCATTTTTCTACGTGTTGATATCCAGTTAGACCAGCACCATTTGTGGAAAATACTATATTTTTTCCATTGTATGGTTTTGTCATCTTTGTCAAAAATCAGGTTCCATAAGCGTGTGGGTTTATTTCTGGGTCTTCTGTTCAGTTTCATTGATCCACCATTCTGTTTCTATATCAACCCCATGCAGTTTTTATTACTGTTGGTCTATAGTCCAGCTTAAGATCAGGGATGGAGTTGAAGCACAACATACCCAAACTTGTGGGACACAGTGAAAGCAGTGCTAAGAGGAAAGTTCATAGCACTAAGTGCTTTCAAGAAGGAATTCAGACCACTCATTCAAACAACTTAATGGCTCACCTAAAAACTCTAGAAAAAGAAGAAGTAGACACACCAAAAAGGAGTAGATGGTTAGAAATAATCAAACTCAGGGCTGAAATCAATCAATTAGAAACAAATGAAACAATTCAAAGAATCAATGATACCAAGAGTTGGTTCTTTACAAAAATCAACAAGGTAGACAAACAATTAGCCAAGCTAACTAAAAGGCAGAGAGACACCATCCAAATCAACAAAATCAGAAATGAATAGGGGGACATAACTACAGACACTGAGGAAATCCAAACAATCAGTAGGACTTACTTCAAAAGTCTATATGCCACAAAATTTGATAATCTAATGAAATGGACAATTTTCTTGATCGACTCCACTTACAAAACCCGAATCAAGACCACGTAAATCAATTAAATAGTCCTATATCCCCTAAGGAAATAGAAGCATTCATCAAAAGTCTCCCATTTAAAAAAAGCCCAGGACAAGATGGTTTCAGCGCAGAATTCTACCAGACCTTCAAAGAAGAGCTAACTCAAATTCTCTTCAAACTATTCCACAAAATAGAAACAGAATGAACACTACCAAACTCATTCTAGAGTGCTCAGTCAAGAAAAAAGGAAGCATGCGGTTCACCTCGACATGAGCACAGTTCAGTATCTTGCCAACATCAGATCTAAACTGAGAAGACACCGTGTTTCTGTGCAGAGGCTCTATGTGTGTTATGATATTCAGAAGGTAAGTCATCTTAGGATGCAATGGTGTCTGAGCACAGTGCTGGGGAAGTGAGCCCCTGCCTTTTGTAATCTCTGACACACAATGATCTTCTTTATTCTTCATTGGCTCACTAGTCATTGCAGAATTTGAGACCAGGATAGTGAACAGGGTAGTGACCTTTGATTTTTCAGTTTCTAGGAGGTGCTGCAAAAAGCAACTTTCAGCATTTGTCTTGGTCGTCTTGCATGCTGCCAGTAAGTTCCAGATTTTTGTTTAAAGAGTGATGCTTTTCATAGGTGTAGGAACAGTGTTTCCCTGCCCTTTCAGGGAGCCATCCTCTGGAATGCTCCAAGAAGGACCATCACAGTAAGTTCTACACTGTTCAGTGGCTCCGTTCAATGAATAAACTAGAGGCATGCAATACCACAAAGCTTCAACCACCAGTCACCCCTGCAAGTGCCTGGTGAGCAAGTTCCACAGTAAAGAGAACTGCAGTGAGGAGTGCAGTACCTGAATTCCATTGCTACAGTTTTCGCTGTTGTCACTTTCTTTTTTCATCTCTCCTCATTTGCTATTTAATTTTTTCTCCTTTTAAAATTTTGACCCAGTTCCTTTTTCATTATATTTTTCTGTTGTTATTGTTGTCATAGTGCTTTTGTCATTTTATTGTTTTTAAATTAAAATATTTATTGATTAATTTGTCTTTTTTTTGTCCATGACAATGGGTTTTATAAGGACATTTCATCTATGATGTAATGTACTGTGTGCACAGTCCATGCCATTTTCTCCAATCTTCCCATTATTACACCTATCTCCTGTCAGTATCTCATTCACCTAAAAAATTTCATTTCTAATTTTATGCCTTACAAACATTCATGATTTTTTTTAAAAAACTGGTTTATATTTAGTTTATATGCATGAGTGTTTGCCTAAATACACATATGTGCACCACATGCTAGACAAGTGCTAGGACAGTCCAGACAAAGATACATTGGAACTGGAGTTACAGGAAATTGTGGGTTACCATGTGAAAGCTCAAAATAGAGCCATAGTTCTCTGTAAGGGAAGTGGGTGCTTTTAAACAGCTGAGTGATTTTTATTTCCCAATGTCTATTATCTCTCTCTTTCTCTACATACACAACCCCCCCGGACACGCACACATACACACACACACATACTCACACAAACACAAACCAACACACAAACACAGACAAACAAACACACACACACATGCACACACACACACACACACACACATATATATATATATATACATATAACATGTGATTCAGTAGTGTGAGAAAACATGATGTTTATATTATATTTCTGGTAATAATCATATAATAGGAAAATCTCCACTTACTTCTTTATTGAAAATGACAGAACACTAATTCTTTTTTTCTGAATATAATCCTATGTTTCACATACACCTGTGTATATATACCACATTTTGCTTATCCTTTTGTCTTTTGATCACCACATTGTAAACAACACTTCAATGAGAGCTAAAGTTCAGTCAATCTTCTGGTGTATTGACATATGGTTTCCACAGTTGATAAACACATTCAGAGAAATGGCTGGATACAAGACTGACAAAAATCAGTAGCCTTCCTATATACAAATGATGAAAACAGTAATATGACCTGGAGAGGACAGGAGCTCCACACGGACCAAATATATCTGGGCACAGGGGTCTTTTATGAGACTGTTTCTCCAACCAAGGACCATGTATGGATATATCCTAGAACCTCTGCTCAGATGTAGCCCATGGTAGCTCAGTATCCAAGTGGATACCCTAGTAAGTGGAACAGGGAATATTTCTGACATAAACTCCATGGTGAGCTCTTTGACACCCACCCCCCGTGGGAGGAAAAGCCCTGCTAGGCCACAGAGGAGGATTTTGCAGCCAGTCCTGAAGATTCCAGCTAAGCTAGGGTCAGATGAAAGGGGAGGAGGTCCTCCCCTATCAGTGTACTTGGAAAGGAGCAAGGAGGAAATGAGGGAGGGAGGGTGAGATTGGGAGGGATTGTGGGAAAGGGATACAGCAGGGATACAAAGTTAATAAACTGGAACTAATATTAAAAAAATAAAAAGGAAATAAATCAGAAAAGCAACACATTTCACAATAGCCTCAAATAATATAAATATCTTGAGGCAATGCTAACTAAGCAAGTGGAAAGACTTGTATAATGCAAACTTTAGTCTTTTAGGAAAGAAATCAAAGAAGATATCACAGGATGAAAAGAACTCCTATGCTATTGCACTCGTAGGATTAACATAGTGAAAATGGCCATCCTGCCAAAAGCAATCTACAGATTCAATGCAGTCCCTATGAAAATTCTAATGTAATTATTTACAGACCTTGAAAGAGAATTATAAAATTCATATGGAAACAAAAAAGCAAACAAAAATATTTAAAGCAATTCTGATCAAAAAAGACTCTTGGAGTTCTTACGATTCCGGATTTCAAGCTATACTACAGAGCTATAGTATAGTAAACAACAACAATAACAAAACAAACACAAAAGCAAACACAAGCAAACAAACAAACCCCACATAATATTGGCATAAAAACAGACATTGATGATGGAATTGAATTGAAAACTTAGAGATGAATCCACACACTCATTGATACCTGTTTTTTTTTTTTTTTTTTTTTTTTTGATAAAAAAGCTAGAAATACACAACAGATAAAGAGAATCTTCAACAAATGGTTATGGTCAAACTCAATGTTGGCATGTAGAAGAATCCAAATAAATCCATACTTATCACCCTGTGCAAAACTCCAAATGGATCAATGATCATAAGATTAAAACCAGATACACTAAACCTGATAGAAAATTAAGTGGGGAAAGGCCTTAAACTGAATGAGACAGAAGTCTTTCTGAATAGAACATCAGTAACACAGATACTAAGATTAAAAATTCATACATGGGACCTTTTGAAAGTGAAAATCTTCTGAAAGGCAAAGGACACTCTCATTCAAACAAGTGGCAGCCTACAGAATGGGGAAGATTTTACCAACTCCACATTCAATAGAGGACTAATAGCCAAAACATACAAAGAACTCAAGAAACCAGATATCAAAAACCCATATAATTTCATTAAAACATGGGGTACAAATATAAACAGGGAACTTTCAATAGTGAAACCTCAAAGGACTGAGAAACACTTAAAGAACTGTTCAACATCCTTAATCATAAAGGAAATGGAAATCAAAACAACTTTGAGATTCCATCTTACAACAGAAAGGTTAAAATCAATAAAACAAGTGAAAGCTCCTGCTGGCTAGGATGTGGATTAAGGGCATATTCATCTACTGTTGGTGAAATTGCAAACTTGTACAGCCACTGTGGAAATCAAGATGGCTGTCCTTCAAAAAGTTGGAAATTGTTTTACCTCAATCCTAACTATACAACTCATATATATGTATATATATATATGTATGTGTATATATGCCAAGGGATATTCTAAGATATAAAATACATAATTATTCATTATTTTACCAGATGGACTATGCTCCACTATGTTCATTGCTGCTCTATTTATAATCACCAGAACCTGGAAACAACCTAGGTTTCCTCAACAGAGGAACTGATAAAGAAAGTGATACATTTACATAATGAAATATTAATCAAGTGTTAAAAATGACACCATAAAATTTGCAGGCAAATGATGGAACTGTAAATAATCATCCTGAGTGAGGTAATGCAGACCTAGAAAGAGAATTATGGTACATATACATTTACAGTGGATATTAGTCATTAAATAAATGATAACCAACTTACAATGGAAGGAGGTGGGGTATAGAGAAAGGGAGTAGGGGCCACACTTGGTTCTTCTTGGAGGGGAAAATAAAATAGATTTTATTGGTTCACTGGGGGGAGGTCAGGACATGAGTCAGATGACTGGGGGTTGAGAAGTAGGGAGATAGAATTGAGGGAGGGAATGCAGAGAGAAGTAGATAGAACTGAGGGGCATATTTTGGGGTAGCATGGAAATCTAGTGCAGTGGAAACTCCCTAAAATATATGAAGGTGATCATAATAACGTTGCTTAAAAATTGGGTGACTGAGTCCCAATAAACTATCTCTTGTCACCAAATGAGTCTTTCAGTACCAGGCCTGCATTGAATACAATTGAATTTTTGGCCAAGGGGGTCCCATATAAATCTCCCAGCAACCCAGGCCATTTCTAAGACAATAGCAAATTGAGTCTATAACTCCATTGCCAAGGACAACACCCACACAGATCATTGAACATGGAGAAGTCCAGCTGGAATCTCTAAGAAATGTTCACTCTACGTTCACTCCAGTGTCTTTGTTCCAGGAATGTACTTCTCAGAAAATCAAAACAGAAAAAGAAACACTAATCCACACACAGTATCTTTGATCTGTAATGTCACCTGAAAGATATGCTAGGGCAATGGAGGCAGAGAAATTATGGAAGTAACAAATAATGTCTGGTTTGAGTTAAGGCCTATTCCATGAGAAAAAATATAAAAATCATACCACACACTGAGTGAGGGAAGGGATAGGGGCAGTAGAGTGGGGGGGAAACTAAAACTAACATATACTGAATGAGAAAAAAAAAAAACAATTTTTAATGAATGAAAAGAAAAACTAAAAAGGAGAACAAAATACTAAATATTTCATGCATTTTTCTTTTTATCATTAATTTCTTTTATTTGCTTTACATCCTGTGGTTCCTTCTCTCCTAACAGCCTCACCCTCATCACCTCAACCCTTCTAGCTCCTCTTTTCTAAGGAAAAGGGGAGCTCCTTTCAGATTTACCCCAGCTCATCAAGTTACTTCCGGACTAAATGTGTCCATTTCCCCTGTGGCCTGTCAAGGCAGTTACACCAGGGGAAAATGATCCAAAGGCTAGCAAGTGAGTCCATCTCCCATGCAGTCCTCACTTTCTTTACTAGAGAAACCATATGAAGCCTAAGCAGCCCATCCGTTACATCTTTGTAGGGATCATAGGTCCAGTTAACACCTGGTCCTTGGTTGATGCTTCAGTGTCAGCAAACCCCTCTGGGCCCTGGTTAGTTGTCCCTGTTGGTCTTCTTGTGGAGCTCTCATCACCTCCAGGTCCTTTTTTCCTTCCTCCCATTTTACCCCAACACTTCCTACACATCAATCAATGTTTGGCTATGAGTCTTAGCATCCGTTTTGAAGTGCTGCTGTGTAGAACCTCTCAGAGGATAACAATGACAGGTTCCTGTCTGTAAGCTTAGCAGAGTATCCTTCATAGTGCAGGAGTTAGCACTCTCCAGTAGGGTGATTCTTTGGTTGGGTCAAGTGTTGGTTAGGCATTCCCCCCAATCTTTATTCTATCTGCTCTATCTTTCATTCTGCACATCTTGTAGGCGGGTAAAATTGGGGTTGAGATGTTTGTGGGTGGATTGGTGATTCCTGCCCTTTACTAGAAGACTAGTCTAGTTAGAGGGTGTCCTCTTCAGTCTCCAAGGTTTCTCCTACTAGGAGTCTCTGCTTAAATCCTCCTCATATCCTCCCAGGAGATTATTTTGACTTATATCTCCAGTTTGTCACAGAGATGTCTCCACCCTCAGTTTTTCTTTTCTCTACAGGCCTTCTGTCCTCTCATCCTTGCTCTCTTCTGGTATGATATCAACTCTTTTAGCTCTTTGCACTCCCTCTCCTATCTTCGTCCCTCTCTTCAGTCATTATTTCTGTCTATTCTATCTCCCCTTCTGAGTGAGATTCATACATCCTCACTTGTGTCTCCCTTATTACTTATCTTGTTTGGGTCTGTGTCTCTTATTATGCTAATTTTATACTATATGGCTAAATTCCACTTATAAGTGAATACATATCATGTGCATCTCTCTGTGTCTGTGTTACCTCACTCAGGATGATCTTTTCTTGTTCTATCCATTTGCCTGTAAATTTCCTGATTTCTTTGGTTTTAATAGCTGAGTAGTATTCCATTGTGTAAATGCACCACAGTTTATTTATCCATTCTATGGTTAAGGGACATCTAGGTTGTTTCCAGATTTTGGCTACTATGAATAAATCTAGCAACTGTAGGCTCTGCATAAAAATGTAAGAACAATTAAATAAGTGATCTTTTAAAAGAAGAATAGCCATTTTTTAAATTATTCTGGACTCTATTGGATGTTGAATTCAAAGTCCTAATATGACTTTCTTGAAAATGTTCTCCCAAGGTACAACATTTTCATATTTGCACCAAAAAATTAGTATTTAGCTTCAGTAGCAAGGTTTTCAGTTTCAAATTTGGGAAAATCATGTTTGACCAAGATGGAAAGTGCTGTGTAGTAATTTTTAAAGACCAATGGCTATTTCTCCTTTTAGGGCCAAAAACTTTTACTTTGAGGAAATTTTCAAGTAACAAATCTATTTCAAGATACAAATTTCAAAATTCTCTGTGCAGGCAGAAACCCATTTCTTTCAGATTCTTTTTTGGAGAAGACACTTTCTGACCAGGCTGTCTTGTTCTTCTTCAAGTTTCTCCTAGACATCCAACAGGGCTGCCCCTGATTTTTCCGTGCTGATATTAAAGTACACAAAGCCCAACCATTTTGTGGTACAGTTTCAGAAAAAAATTGTAATACAGAAATAAGAACATTGTCTGGCTGTGACTCAGAATGTGTGACAATACAGCTTTTCTTCCTATAGCCTTGCCACGGTTAACAAGTAAGACACAGAAGTAGGTATAAAAAATGGAGAAATGAGACTCAAATTGTCAGAAGGATGTGCACACAGGTGATTGGATTCAAGTTCATTGTGTTCTATTTTTTTTTCTAGATTGAAAAATATTAACCTTTCACCTTTAGACCTTTGGATTTTTGTTTCTCAGGTTTTCTCTTCAACAGATTCTTGTCATATAAAACAATCCCAGGTCAAACCTTACAGAAGGAGAGAGTTAGAGGGAGATTTGGTTCTTGGAAACAATAGCATTTTGTGTGTGCATTGTATCTGTGTGCATCCTATTTGCAGTTCAGAATAAGAACAGGGTGGCTTTGTTCTGAAGCCTCGAGCCACTTAGTTCCTGGTGAACCTGAAAACAAGACTTTGTGTGACATTGGAAATTTTTTACTCAATTTATATTTTTCTTCTATAAGTAGAGAAAAATTATTTTTCCAGACATATTGCAAGTTTAGTTCATGATAACCTATTGGAAAAAGAAAACCAAACCTAACCACACAACAACAACAAATCATGAAAACAAAAACAACCCACAAAGGACTGGCACATAATAAAACTAGGAAGTCAGTGAATGATCTATCAAATTTGTCACACCTTGATGTGGCTTTTTGAGTTGAATGTTGATGCTGCTCTCCAGGCAGTAAGTTCAGGACATTCATTCTCTTTCCTTCTCTTCCTCAGCAAACCAGCTTTGTATGACTTTGTGTAATTATCCTTTAAGAGATTAGGGTAAAGCTTTGGACAATATTAACTAGAGAATGTGTACAATGTAATGAAAACTCACGTGCAAACTGGGAAATTTAACTCTTCTATAAGTCTCAGCTCTCAAAGTTCCTGAATCATCACTAGACAGGCCCATTAAATTTTGGAGGGCATCGAGTACAACCCGGGGTACAGGGACAACATGGGTAACTATGGCAGATAGTGTTTCTGGTAGGTCAAGTTAATATGGAAAGAGTAATTATTTTTAATGAAAGCATTAACCAATAAAACTTTAGCTTGTGCCTATTGCTAAGTTTCTGTAATTCTGTACTTAATAACTCTATTTCTGAAATACATATTTGAATGCAGAACCAAAGATAAATTAGGCATTTTAAGTCAGAAAGGGCAATAAAATATACATTTCCAGAGCCTCTCTCATAAATCATGATATGGTCTTGGGCATTTATGCAAATCATCAAATTAATCCTTCACAGCTGGGTAAAAGACATGTAATTTGGTTTAGTTGATATCATATTATAAATATGGCAATCAACAGAAGAGTGTCACTCTAGAGCTAGGTCATTATGTCTAAATCTAGAAGGAATCCGGAATATAGCCAACATTTTTGACTCCAAATTGCATTTTGCACTTCTCTAGGTTGCCACTGATACACTTGCTATCCTCTAGAGACAGGAGATTGGTTTCTGGATCATCACCCCATGTATTTTAGAACAACCCATTATAATGACAATCAGACATCAATCAGGGGGCTGCACTTGAGTCAATAAGTATTAGTGAGAATGTATTATCTATTGGTTTGATGCAAGAACCCACCAACTTTTAGTGTCTGGTAGATCAGTGTGAAACTGCTTCCATCTCTTGAGACATGTTAACTCTCTAGCCCCACCTCTACCTTGAAGTCTTGATTACAAGAGCATGACCTCAAGACCTATCCCACTGGCCATCTTTCTAGCTTGCTGTGTAATATCTTGCTCTCCCTTATTAAAGTGTTCAATTCTGGTCTGGGGAGATGGTTCAGTCTACAAAGCACTTGCTGTGCAAGCATGAATGTCAGGGTTTAGATGGCCAGCACTCAAGTGAAAAATATAGGTATATGTGGCTGCTGACCAGTAATCCCAAGGCTGAGAAGGTAGAGACAGGGGATTCTTGAGGCAAGCTGTCTAGCTAGACTAGGCAATCCTGAGAGTTGTTGGTTCAGAGAGTGATCCTGCAAGGTAAATAATGTTGATCATGATGCAGGAAGACACTCACCATCAGCCAGTCTCTGCACACAGGTGCACCTTATAAATGTGTGCCCACACATATGCAAACATGTAACAAAAATACACAACATACATACACATATCCAAAGATGGAATTCTTCTATGCCATTTTTCTTATTAGCTTCTTTCTACAAGTTTTACAAATTTGTGTGCCCTGGAGTTAATTCAAATACTCTATTGTAGATATTGCTCTAATATGCAAGCCTTAAGCAACTTTTGGGAGTGAATTAGAAAGTGACAATTACTAACTTTGTCTACTGAGTCATGCATGTCCCTAAGAAATGTTTTACACGTAAAAGTATATTTTCCTGTTACATGTAAAAGTCCACTTTTCTGTTACTAGCTCACTGAGATATGTACATAATTCTCTCCTTTCTATAATGTAAGGTCATTCACTATTTTTGTAGTGCAAAGTTAAAATGACCCCACAAGATGCCCATGATAGATAGCAATTAGTTAATCAACTTTAGTGTAGTATGAAATTTCTAGTATATAATAATACTTCAAAGGATATATTTTTGAATTACATTTTGTGGTAGACATTAATTAAAAGGAAAAGGAAAATAGTTATTTCATTGTGTTATATACTAGATACAAAACAGCATTCCAATTAGTTACCCAATATAAGAATAGTATGATACTTACTAAACACGTTATAATTAGGAATATATACATATATATATACACATACATACATATATATACATATACATATATACATTTAAGAACAATTAAAATGAATTTTAAAAGATGAATTTTAAAAGATCAAAATGGGGAATATGAGAGGCTTTGGAGGGGGGAAATACAAAGACGTAATTATGCAATTGTATTACAATATCAAAATTAAAAGTTTACTATAAATCATTAATCTTTCACATTATACAGATATTGTCATGTGTATTATAAAATAGAAACAAAAATTTAAACACTAATATGTTGAGTATCTTCACTAGGTGGTGTTCAGAGAATGGATACCATTAGCTATATGTGGCTAGGGAATCCTTAAACTGTACGTAGCTAGGGTGAGACAATAAATTCTAGACTTAATTTAACTTTAATTGAGTTCAACTAAAATAGTCCTCATGGCTGAAATATAGTCCAGCGGCAAAACCCTTGCCTCACGCATGCAACACTCTCATTTCTACTCCCAACACTGCACAACAGTCAAATCAAATCAAGTATTATCAAAACTGACTATTGAGCAACATATATCTAGAGAGAGTGAAGCAATGATAAGAGGAAAAGAACACTGCCTTTGACCTTGATCCACAGCACCCATCTTACCTGAAAGAAGTCCTCTAACCCACTTATAAAGAGATCAACAATATATTTCCTCCTTGAGGTCTCTGATAAGCTTCCTCTTCCTAATTAAGCCTGTCTATCATGGTTAATTGCACTTTTTGCTAGTATGCTCTTAGCTAGGTGCTTATTTATGCTGGCTCTCTCTACTGAGACAATCATTCAGTGGATCTAAGTGTTGCCACTCTGACTTCTTCTCTCCAGACTCCCTGAGGTTGACCTCAGCACACCCCACCCCACCCAACACTGTTATTACTCGGTGGTCCTCAGATCCTCCCAACCTTACGAAATTCATCTTGCAACAATTAAGGTGTTGCCATGAGATATGAATTGCATTCTGAACTTATAGTTTTCCAAGCACTCCCTGGAGACTAATTTAAAAGGTGGTCTCATCTCCCATTCTCATCTTAAACTATTGTTTAAGACCAATTTGTTCTTTTAATCAGCCGAGTAAAGTCTCTCCTGAAAGATGCTTTTCTGTTTACTCTTTTTGTTTTGAACTGAGAATCAATATTTATTAAAGTTATATTGTAATAATATAAAAATAAACCCGGGGTTCATGACTATGGCTGCTTTAATACAACATTACTGTCTCTACTATAATACCAAACACATAACATTACAATAGTTTTGACTATAAAGTTATGGATTGTTAGATTTTATTTATCCTCTGAGACTTATATTGGTGGAACTAAATTATTTTAGAATGCACAAAACAGTTTCTTAAATGTTAAACTTCTTTATTCTTTGCTATTTGTATTTGATTTCTACGGTGATATATCTTTTAGGTTCACAAATTTATATATGTAGATATCACCAATAATTGTATTACTTGAAATCAATTTCCAGAGAGTATTTCTTTAAAGAAAATATAGAAATGAGTCAGTTTAATCATGGCCAAGACTCTATTCATCTTTTGATATACATGAAGGTTCCTAAATACTATTTATTTTCCATCCTTACTGACAGTCTTTCTCTATCAGTTGAAGTTTTGAAGGTGATAAAACCCACAATTTCAGATAATAAACTTTGGTTTTCTCAGGGCTCTGAATATTCATAAAGAGTTATTAGTGTATTAACCCTCCCGTTCTGCATGTTTTGAGTCATGTGTCCTACATAGTACATTAACAGTCCAGTCACTGTGTTTTAAATCAGAATAAATAATCTTCATCCTTAGTAAATACATATAACAATTATTATTTTCATATACTTCATAGGTATTTGTTTGTGATTTTGTGTATTTTTCTTTTAAAATGTAGAGTTTTTTTTTTCTATTTTTGTGGCCTACTATACTAATGTAAGCAAATAACCTTTTCTTTTTTTAATAAATTAAATATCATCTCTAAATTTTCCAAAGTATGACACTGTACATTTAAATATTTATGACCAGGGAATTTCTTATAAGCAGGGCAGTTCTTGGAACAGACTTTACTCCCACGTACCACAGATTAAATTAAATAACTATGCTTGGTTGTTCCTCACATCTCTGGAGTATAATGGCACATAATATGCAAGGATTGGTTGAGAAAGCCTTGAGAAGAATTGAAATGCAGCTCTCAAATTCCAGTAGGGCTGTTGCTCAGAGTGTCCCTTTAGTTTGCTGCCAAAGAAAGCTTTAGGCTACGAGTCACTTATATTGGAGAAGGTTTGGGATACTTCCCAAAAGTGGGATATAGAAATGTATAGTACACTATGTTTTATTTTTTAAAGTCACATGGCCACTAGAGAAACAGCTCCTTTGTTTTATGGCTGTTGCACACTGACCACACACACACACACACACACACACACACACACACACACACACACACATATACACACATGACACACAGAGAGAGAAAAAAAAAGAGGGAGAAAGAGAGAGAGGGAGAGAGAGAGACAGACAAAGAGACAGAGACAGAGACAGAGTCATCCAGAAACTTCAAATATAGCCAACTATAATTATGACCTCTATTTTCAGCTTTGGGCCTCACATTGCTTTCTTTCCTCATTAGTGTGATGAATTACACAACAAGAATTAGCTAACGGAAGGAAGAATTTATTTCGGTTCACACTTTATCTCGTAGTAACCATCTTAGCAGGGAAGTCATAAAGGCAAGAGCTGGAGGCAGCTGGTCACATCCCATCTTCAGCCAGAATATATAGAGATGATTGCTGGTACTTGGGTCACTTTCTTCTTTCTATTCAGTGTAGGACAGCAACCTAAGGAATGGTGCAACTCACATATAGGGTGAGTCTTCCCACCTTAATTAATCTAATCTAGAACATTCCTCATAGTTGTGCAGTATTTTTTCCTATTCTAGATTATTCTAGATCTAGAATTAGGTTATTTTAGATTATTCTATTCTAATATTACTATTATTCTAGATTATTCTAGATCTCATAAGATGACAATCAAGATAACCATCCGAAGCCTGTATCTGAAAGGTAGGTGACTAAATCAATGCTGAAGCTCATAAATTATATTTCCCCAGGCATAAGAATTAGGTCACTAATAGAAAATAATAATAATAATAATAATAATAATAATAATAATAATAATAAATAAATGAACCGATGGCCAATGTAAAAAAAAAATGGATTGTTTGCACTGGTAAATTTTGAAGTTTGGTTTTGATTTTTAAAATTATAAATTATGATTTCACTCCTAAAGAGGATGCTTTATTTTAATATTGCAAAAACAGGTTTTGTTTAAAAAGCAGGTACCGTGGTTGTTTTTTTGTCTTTGTCTCTGTTTTTTTGTATTTTTGTTTGTTTGTTTGTATGTTTTTGTCTGCTGGCTATCTGCTCTGGTTTCCGGTTTTGGTTTGCTTGCAAGGTCTGGGGAAGCTCGGAGAGTTTCCAATTTGGTAAAAAGAATCTCTGGAGGACACTCCAATTCCCGGGAAGGGGGCCAAGAGAGAGACCCAAGGGCCCATAAAGGCTCTACTTCTTTTGGGACCAGGAGAGAGGGTTGCTGGGACCCTACTCTGGATAGACAGAGGGCTACTGGAACTTGCTCTCCATCTGGAAGCTGTGGAGAGGGCCATGGGGACTCTGTTCCTTCTGGAATCTATGTGTGTGGAGGGGCCCAAGAAGAGGTCCACTCCTTCTGGAATCTGTGGGACTTGTGTCCAGTAGGGGCCAGTCAAGTCCTGGTATTTGGGTATTCTGGTTAATCTAAGGTGGCATTGTCGGATTTCTATGTTCCTTATCTATGTCTATGTGTGTATGTTTATCTGTGTATGTATGTTTATTTGTAGATTTGGACTAACGATATTGATATTTTTGGACATGAGACAGTTTAAATCAGCACCTCTGAGTTTGGACCTGGACCATTGGAGTTAAATTCTATAAAACATTTTAATATTTATCGGGTATTTTAAAATAATAACCCATGGGCAGTCTAACAAAGAACTTAAAACAGTTTCTCAGCCCTTTGTGGGAGGTCAAAAGACCTTGGTATTTATTTTATTAGTTCTACAAAATAAATCCAAGCCAGGCAGTTTGAGCCCATTAACAAAAGTGCAGTTATTACAATGTATCATATCAGGAAAAAATCCATAAAATATGTTGTTCTTCATTTTAAAAGGCTGGAGATTCTGCAGAGCAAAATGTTTGCTTATGCTCTTTTATAGGAAAAAAAAAAAGAAGGACTACAGCTCCATATTCGCCCAGGATTATACAGAGTTATATTCAGATCATTGTTAATCATTATAGGGTATACAGTTCCCTCTAACTCACCGTGGAACATGCCCATATTTATAATTAAAAAGAGATCTAACAAATTTAATCATTACAAGATTTTTAAAAATGAGACTAAGATAATTATAAAAACATTACAACCAGTACTCCCATCATCTAGTGGGATTCCTCAAAACACTTACAAAACTATTTTAGATTTAAAAGACTGCTTTTTTTCCCCATTCCTTTGCATCCTGAGGATTGCCATAGATTTGCTTTTAGTCTCCCTTCTATTAATTTCAAAGAATGTATGAAACGTTGTCATTGGAGGATGCTGCCACAGGGCATGGCAAATAGTTCTACTTTATGCCAATAATTTGGAGTTAAGGCCATTAGACCAATAAAAAATGGCCTTCTATTTATAATATTCATTATATAAATGATATTTTACTAGTCTCTCCTATAGCTCAAAATGTTATGGCTTACTGCTTGCTATACAGATCTTTCTAAGGCTTTGTCCCAAGCAGGATTAAAAATTGCTCCAAAAGATCGGGGGGAGGGGCAAGATGGCGTCGCCGGGAGGACTCTCATTCTGAGCAGCAGCAGCAGGATCAATACAGTGACCAGTAATCAGAACTCACAGCCATAAAACACAGTCATTGTGTTTCCCAGATGAGAGGATACCCCATGGTGGGGGATTCAATCAGCTTTTAACTCACCCAGCTAAACCACAGAAGAGATCCCGGTTCCACCAGACGCTTGGCTGCCAGCCGCCAGCCCCAGCCCCAGCCCAGAGCCACAAGCCAGTGTCTCTGGTCATGGTCCCAGACTGAACCATGCGCACCACCCTATCAGAGACTGGAATTTTCAGTCCGGAGATAACCCCAGGGTACAGAAAACGACTGGGACCCGCCTTAGTTCACCCAGACATCGCCTGGAAAAGAGTCGGGGTCCACGGGCACCCCAGGAGCCAGCCCGGAGCCAGAGCCGGGGGGACCCAGGTTCCAGCACTGAGCCCTGCCTGCCTGCGCGCCTGACTTGCAGCCTGAGATAGAACTGTGGGCACCAGGGCACCAGCGAATGAGTTTCACTGTCCAGTGCAAACACACAGGGAGGGAAACGGCTGGTCTGATCTCAGAGCACTCAGCCAACACCCCAAGCCTGAAAAGGCCCCTGGAAAATTACCCATCTTAGGGAGGCACCCAGGCTACCAAAAGCTGCAAAGGCAGACACAGGTAGTTACTGCGCACCAGACAGCTGGCAGAGACTGAGCCACCAGCACTCAACTATGCTCCAGGCACAGGCAGTTTCTGCGGTCAGCCAGCTGGCAGACACTGAGCAGTGTGCACCAGGGCAAAAAAAGACACTGGGAGTCCCTGTCTCCAGAGAATCCACAGGGAAGGAAGGAAACTGTACTGACATAAATCACCCAATCCTTCCCTAGAAAAAGTCTAGCAGTCTAGTGGGTCCAAGGCGCCATCACTCAGCTGTGCTCCAGACACAGGCACAAACAGTTGCTGCGCGCCTGATGTCCAACTGGGTCACAGCAGCTGATCATTAAATATACAATAAGAAACCCAGAAACAGGGCAGCTGCCCTCAGGACTTCCCTGGGTGAGAGGAGAACCCTCTCAACTAACAAAGACCACAGTTACCACTCAGGTCTATATCCCTGAGGTGAGCAACTCCTGAAAAAACACCAGCCATCCAGGGACTATACCCAAAAAGCTGAGAAGACATCCTTCAGGAAAACCCAGCTTTCTGCAAAGGGGATTCTCTCCACCACTGGATCCCCAAGAACCACCAGAAAATAACCCCAAACACCTAAGATAGCGTAAAAGCTCAAGTAACAAAAGACAGAGCAATATGGCATCTCCAGAACCCAGTTACCCAGGGGCAAGTAGCCCTAGATACCCCAGCATAAATGAAACCCAAGAAGATGACCTAACAACTTTTTTCATGAAGATGATAACAGAGGAAACAAATAAGATACGTAAAGACATAGAGGAAGATAAACTCAAATAGAATATTGCCATCCGTAAAGAAATAGAGGAAGCTGCAGTCAAACAGTTTATGGCCATTAGAAAGGAAATGCTTAAAGCACTGAATGAAATAAAAGAAACAGAGCTGAAGGAACTAAAAGAAAAACAGGAAAGTACAATCAGACAGGTGAAGGAAGTAAACAAAACAACTCAAGACCTGAAGATAGAATTGGAAAAATTAAAGAAAACACAAATGGAAGAAACAATGGAAAGGAAGAATCTAGGGAAGAAAACAGGAACTACAGAGGTAAGCATAACCAACAGACTACAAGAGATGGAAAAAAGAATCTCAGGTGTAGAAGATACAATGGAAGAAATCGATGTATCTGTCAAAGAAAATGTTAAATCAGAAAAATTCCTGACACAGACCGTCCAAGGAATGCAAGACAATATGAAAAGACAAAACCTAAGAATAATAGGTATAGAGGAAAAAGAAGACTCCCTTCTCCAAGGCCCAGAAAATATTTTCAACAAAATCATTGAAGAAAATTTCCCCAAGCTAAAGGAGAGGCCAATTAGAATACATGAGGCCTACAGAACACACAACAAATTTGACCAGAAAAGAAAATCCACCTACCACATAATGATCAAAACAGTAAGTATACAGAACAAAGAAAAAATTACTAAAAGCTGCAAGGGAAAAAGGCCAAGTAACATATAATGGCAAACCCATTAGAATCACACGTGACTTTTCAACAGAGACTATGAAAGCCAGAAGGGCCTGGATGGATATCATGCAAACCCTAGAAGAACACAGATGTCAGCCCAGGCTACTATTGCCTGCAAACCTCTCAGTACTCATAGACAGAGAAAACAAGATATTCAATGACAAAAACAAATTTCAACAATACCTACAAACAAATCCAGCATTAAAGAAGACACTAGAAGGGAAAATACAACCCAGGAAAACTAGCTACATCCAAGAAAACACAGGAAATAAATAACCTCACTTCAGTAAAACAAACAGCAACCAAGCACACAACCTGATGACCACAGCCAACATCAAAATCAAGGAATCTAACAGCCACTGGTCATTAATCTCTATCAGCATCAATGGACTCAACTCTCCAATACAAAGACACAGATTAACAGAATGGATACGTACACAAAACCCAGCAATCTGTTGCATACAAGAAACACACCTATAACACAAAGATAGACATTACCGGAGGGTAAAGGGTTGGAAGACGACTTTCCAAGCAAACGGACCCAAAAAGCAAGCAGGAGTAGCCATTCTAATATCTGATAAAATAGACTTTCAACCAAAATTAATAAAAAGAGATGGGGAAGGACACTTCATACTCATCAAGGGAAAATTCAACCAGGAAGACATCACAATCATGAACATCTATGCCCCAAATACAAGGGCACTCACATTTGTGAAAGAAACATTGATAAAATTTAAAGCACATATAGATCCCCACACATTAATAGTGGGAGACTTCAATACCCCACTCTCAACAAAGGACTGGTCAAAAAAACAGAAATTAAACAAAGAAACAATGTCTCTGACAGAGGTCATGAATCAAATGGACCTAACAGACATTTACAGAACTTTACACCCAAACACAAAAGAATTTACCTTCTTCTCAGCACCTCATGGAACCTTCTCCAAAATAGACCATATAGTGGGTCACAAAGCAAGCCTCAACAGATACAAGAAGATTGAAATAATCCCTTGTATCTTGTCTGATCACCACGGAATAAAGCTGGACCTCAACAATAACAGAAATAACAGAAAGCCTACACACACATGGAAACTGAACAACTTGTTACTAAATGACAGCTGGGTCAGGGAAGAAATAAAGAAATTAAAGTCTTTCTAGAAATCAATGAAAATGAAGACACAACATTCCCAAATGTGTGGGACACAATGAAAGCAGTGCTAAGAGGAAAGTTCATAGCACTACGTAACTTCAAGAAGAAATTCGAGACAGCTCATTCAAGCACCCTAATGGCTCACTTAAAAACCCTAGAAAAAGAAGAAGCAGACACACCAAGCAGGAGTAGACGGCTGGAAATAATCAAACTCATGGCTGAAAACAATCAATTGAAAACAAATAAAACAATTCAAAGAATCAATGAAACCAAGAGCTGGTTCTTTGAGAAAATCAACAAGGTAGACAAACCCTTAGCCAAGCTAACTAAAAGGCAGAGAGACACCACCCAAATCAACAAAATCAGAAATGAAAAGGGAGATAAAACTACAGACACTGAGGAAATCCAAACAATCATTAGGATTTACTTGAAAAGTCTATATGCCACAAAATTTGAAAATCTAAATGAAATGGAAAATTTTCTTGATCGATTTGACTTACCAAAGCTGAACCAGGACCAGGTAAATCAACTAAATAGACCTATATCCCCCAAAGAAATAGAAGCGGTCATCAAAAGTCTCCCATCCAAAAAAAGCCCAGGACCAGATGGCTTCAGCGCAGAATTCTACCAGACTTTCAAAGAAGAGCTAACACCAATTCTCTTCAAACTATTCCACAAAATAGAAACAGAAGGAACATTACCAAACTCATTCATTCTATGAAGCCACAGTCACCTTGGTACCTAAACCTCACAAAGACTCAATAAAGAAAGAGAATTTCAGGCCTATCTCCCTTATGAACATTGATGCAAAAATACTTAATAAAATACTTGCAAACCGAATCCAAGAACACATCAAAGATATTATCTAACTATGACCAAGTAGGCTTCATCCCAGGTATGCAGGTTTGGTTCAATATACGGAAATCCATCAATGTGATCCACCATATTAACAAACTTAAGGAAAAAGTCCACATGATAATCTCCCTAGATGCTGAAAAAGCATTTGACAAAATCCAACATCCATTCATGTTCAAGTATTGGAGAGATCAGGGAAACAAGGCACATATCTAAACATAGTAAAGGCGATATACAGCAAGACTATAGCCAACATCCAACTGATCAGAGAGAAACTTAAAGCAATCCCACTGAAATCAGGGACAAGACAAGGCTGCCCACTCTCTCCATATCTCTTCAACATAGTGCTGGAAGTCCTTGCTAGAGCAATAAGACAGTTGAAGGAGATCAAGGGATACAAATTGGAAAGGAAGAAGTCAAATTATCACTATTTGCAGATGATATGATAGTATACGTGAGTGACCCCAAAAACTCTACCAGGGAACTTCTACAGCTGATAAACACCTTCAGCAAAGTGGCCGAATACAAAATTAACTCAAAAAAAATCAGTAGCCCTCCTGTATACAAAAGACAAAAGGGCTGAGAAAGAAATTAGGGAAACAACACCCTTCACAATAGCCACAAATGACATAAGGTACCTCAGAGTAACCCTAACCAAGGAAGTCAAAGACTTGTATGAAAAAACTTTCAAATCTCTGAAGAAAGAATTAGAAGAAGATATGAGAAGATGGAAAGATCTACCATGCTCATGGCTTGGCAAGATTAACATAGTAAAAATGGCCATCTTACCAAAAGCAATCTACAGATTCAATGCAATGCCCATCTAATTACCAACACAATTCTTTACAGACCTGAAAAGAAAAATTCTCAACTTCATAAGGAATAACAAGAAACCCAGAATTGCTAAAACAATCCTCTACAATAAAAGATCTTCGGGAGGTATCTCCATCCCTGATCTTAATTTGTACTATAGAGCAACAGTTTTAAAAACTGCATGGTATTGGCATAGAAACAGAATGGTGGATCAATGGAACGGAAGAGAGGACCCAGAAATACACCCACACACTTATGGACACCTGATATTTGTCAAAGACACCAAAACCATACAATGGAAAAAAGATAGCATCTTCAACAAATGGTGCTGGTCTAACTGGATGTCTACATGTAGAAAAATGAAAATAGATCCATACTTGTCACCCTGCACAAAACTGAAGTCCAAGTGGATCAAAGACCTCAACATAAAACCAGACACATTAAATCGGCTTGAAAAAAAAAGTGGGAAATACCCTAGAACTTATTGGTACAGGGGAAAACTTCCTGAACAGAACACCAACAGCACAGGCTCTAAGAGCAACAATCAATAAATTGGACCTCATGAAACTGAAAAGCTTCTGCAAAGCAAAGGACTCCATCATCAAAACAAAGCGACCACCTACAGATTGGGAAAGAATCTTCACAAACCCTTTATCTGACAAAGGACTCATATCCAGTATATATAAAGAACTAAAGAAGCTGAAAAGCAGCAAACTTAGTAACCCACTTAAAAATGGGGAACAGAGCTAAACAGAGAATTCTCTGTAGAGGAATACTGAATGGCAGAGAAGCACTTAAAGAAATGCTCAACCTCACTAGCCATTAGGGAAATGCAAATCAAAACAACCCTGAGATTTCACCTTACACCCATGAGAATGGCCAAGATCAAAAACTCAAGTGACAACACATGCTGGAGAGGTTGTGGAGAAAGGGGAACCGTTCTCCACTGCTGGTGGGAATGTAAACTTGTACAACCACTCTGGAAATCAATCTGGTGCTTTCTCAGACAACTAGGAATAGCGCTTCCTCAAGATCCAGCCATACCACTACTGGGCATATATCCAAAAGAGGCTCAAGTACACAAAAAGGACATTTGCTCAACCATGTTTGTAGCAGCTTTATTTGTAATAGCCAGAAGCTGGAAACAACCTAGATGCCCCTCAACTGAAGAATGGATGCAGAAATTGTGGTACATCTACACAATGGAATATTACTCAGCAATGAAAAATAAGGAAATCATGAAATTCGCAGGTAAATGGTGGGACCTGGAAAGGATCATCCTGAGTGAGTTGTCCCAGAAGCAAAAAGACACACATGGTATATACTCACTCATATAGACATACAACATAGGACAAACCCACTAAAACCTGTGCATCTAAAGAAACTAAGCAAGAGAGAGGACCCTAACTAAAATGTCCAATCCCCATCCGGAAAGGCAAAGAGGATGGACATCAGAAGAAGAAGAAAACAGGAAACAACCTAGGAACCTACCATAGAGGGCTTTTGAAAGCCTCTGCCCTTCAGACTATCAAAGCAGATGCTGAGCCTGATGGGCCACTGTTGGGCAGAGTGAATGGAATTTTAGGTAAGAAGTGGGAAATAGTAAGACCTGGAGAGGACAGGGTCTCCACAAGGAGAGCAACAGTACAAGAAAATTTGAACACAGGGAACTTCCCAGAGACTCATGCTCCAACCAAGGACTATTCATGGAGATAACCCAGAACCCCTGTACAGATGTAGCCCAGGGCAGTTCAGAGTCCAATTGGGTTACATAGTAATGTGAAGAGGGACTGCCTCTGACATAATATGATTGGCCTGCTCTTTGATCACCTCCCCCTGGAGGGGAGCAGCCTTACCAGGCCATAGTAGAGGACAATGCAGCCACTTTTGATGTGAACTGATGGACTAAGATCAGAAAGGAGAGGAGAACCTCCCCTATCAGTGGACTTAGGGAGTGGCATGCAAGCAGAGGGAGGAGGGAGGGTGGGATTGGAAGGGGAGGAGGGAGGGGCTTATGGGGGGATGCAGAATGAATAATGTGTAATTGATGAAAAATTAAAAAAAAAAGAACAATGAGTCCCTATATGTTAATGGGTCAATATATCACATTGTGCTCCTTAAATGCATACTACAAATATGAACTAAAAAAGAGGCATAAATCCTTGTAGCTAGAGAACCCAAAGGGCTTAAAAAAATCATCCCTTGGATTTTGTCATTTATTTGGACTCATCATTTGTGTACTTTGTCCATGTTCTATGTATAAATTAAGATTTATCCCCAAGATTTCACTCAGAGCAGCATCTCTAGGGGAAGAGGGGATAGCTGATGGTGTGATTATCAAGAACTGATGCCTAGAATCCCTGCACAGATGTAGGCCATGGCAGTTCAGTGTCCAAGTGGGTTACATAGTAACGGGAACCCAGACTGTCTCTGACATGACCTCAGTGGCTGGCTCTTTGATCTCCTCCCATTGAGTGGGGAGCAGCCTTACCAGGACACAGAGAAAGACAATGCAGCCAGTCCTGATGAGACCTAATAGACTAGGATCAGAAGGAAGGGGAGGAAGACCTCCCCTATCAGTGGACTGGGGGAGGGCCATGGGTGGAGAAGGGGAAGGGAGGGTGGAATTGGGAGGGGAGGAGGAAAGGAGCTACATTGGGGACACAAAGTGAATAAATTATAATTAATAAAAATTAAAAATAGGGGCTCGAGAGATGGCTCAATGGTTAAGAGTGATGCCTGTTCTTCCAAAGGACACAGGTTCACAGCACCCACATGGCAGTTCACAACTGTTTGTAATGTCAGTTTCAAGGGATCTGACACCTTCACACCAAATGCACATAAAACAAAAATTAAATAAATTATGAAAAACAAAAAGGTCATTAAAATTAAAATTAAAAAAATAAAAAAGAACTTATGCCCTTGCAGTACTTACAGACAAGCTACAAAACCCCAGTGCCAAGCCTAGTAAACCTCCCTTTGAATTTTCTTTAGAGGGATCCAATACAGGCTATCACCATTGCCCTTGGGTGTCTCAAAGAACTTGAAGGTAAGACCCTATTTTCTGAAGACACTACACAGATTTAGTATTTTTTTTATTTTTATTTTTTATCAGTTACATTTTATTAACTCTGTATCCCAGCCGTGTCCCGATCCCTCATTCCCTCCCAGTCCCTCCCTCCCTCCCTCCCTCATCTCCACCGTGCCCCTTTCCAAGTCCACTGATGGGGGGGACCTCCTCCCCATTCATCTGATCCTGTTTTATCAGGTATCTTCAGGACTGGCTGCAAAGCCCTCCTCTGTGGCCAAACCTTTGGCAGAGTACAGGGAATCATAAGAAAGAAGGGGAGTTAGTCTGATGGGGAAAGGATAGGAGCTCCACAAGGACCAAATATATCTGGGCACAGGGTCTTTTCTGAGACTGACATTCAACCAAGGACCATGTATGGATATAACCTAGAACCTCCACTCAGATGTAGCCTGTGGTAGCTCAGTAACCAATTGGTTTCCCAAAGTGAGGGGAACAGGGACTATTTCTAACAGGAACTAGATTTAGTATTCTTTAAAGAAGCAAATAAACACCCAAGTGAACCCATTGCAAAGACACTACAGTTCATTCTCTACTGTTGTTTTTCAAAGTTTATTGTATAGTGAGCATTCATAGTCTACTAATCTAAAACCTGTATTACACTAATCATGTGTTAGAGACCAGTGAATGGATTGAATTATTTTCTGTTACTCTGTTGCCTTACTTACTTTTTGTATTAGAGAGTGATCTTCTCCTTTTATTTTCTTCTACATAGAGTTGTTTATATTTCCCCATTTCTCTTCTCGAGGAATCTACTTGGCTTTTGATCTCAGGGAGTTTTGATTCCAAACTTTTCACTCTGAGTATCATTTGATTCATTCTTGAAGCATTATTTTTCTCTTTTAAATTATAACATTTTTTTTTCCTTTTCTGCTTCTGTCTAAAACAAAAGTAAATGTTTTTAAAATAACTAAACCCCGGAATTTTGAAAATGGCAGCGGCTAGTGTGCAGCTTAGCTGAAGGGGAGAGGACCCTCAACTCGTAAATTGGTGAGTGAAGGGGCTGATCAACCAGAACAGAGTTATCTAGACTTTCAAGAAGAAAGAGACTAACCATGATCTGAGTCCATCTAAAATCAGGTCATGGCAGACTCCTCCAGGAGGAGACACCAGGAGAGGCGATCCCCAGGCACTTCCCCGCACCTAACACCCTACTCCCTCTTCTGAGGAGGCAGGAGGGGTCCAGCAGAATTTGCCACAGACCACACTGTCTGTACCCCAGCCCTGTCGGGAGCTGCAGCTTACACCAAAAAAAAAAAAAAAAAAAAAAAAAGAAAAAAAGAAAAAAAAAAGAAAGAAAAAACAAAACAAAATCAAGCAAACAAACAAAAAAAAAAACAAAAAAAAAAAAAAACACCAGATATCGGGGCTGAGAAAACCCAATCCTTTCGGGCACTCCCCTGAGAACTAGGATGCCATCAAAACTGTGACCTGGAAGAGCAGAAGAACAGAGAGGCACACAGCGACTTCACAGTGCCAGGACCCCAGTGCTGCCATCACTGATCTGGGCTCCAGCTGCAGGCACAAACAGTCTCCATGCACCAGCTACCTGGCACAAAATGAGCTGTGAGCCCTAGGGCAAAAAAGAGTCCCTGTTGCAAGACAACTCCACAGGGAAGGAAGGAAACAGTAATGACTTAAATCACCCAGTCCTACCCTGGAAAAAGTCTCGCAGACTGGCAGATAAGAGCCGCCTTCATCACTGATCTGGGATCAAGCAGCAGGCACAGACAGTTGCTGCATGCTAGCTCTCCAACCTTGTGCCCCAGGGTAACAGAGACTGGAAGTCACTGTTGGGAGAAATCCTCACAGGGAACTAAGTAAAGCGGATAGACTTAGGCTACACAGTATATCCCTGGAATAGGTCCCACAGACCGGCCACACCCAGGGAACTGCTGTGCACCAGATAGACTCTTGTTACCAAGAGAGCAGTACACACCCACCACAGATTACCCCTTGGGTACTAGGACACAGAGCCCCAACCTCAGACTTACAAAAGCCTGGAATCCCTGAGATCAATCTCCAGATACTGCTCCAAGGGGCAACTAGTTATCCATAACAAACTGACCAAACCACAAGACACACAGGTCACAGCAGCAGATTATTAAATTTACAGCAGGAAACCCAGAAGCAGGGCAGCTGTCTTAAGGACTTCCCTGGGCAAAAAGAGAACCCTCTCCACAAACAAGGAACACACTTACCACTCAGGTCTCTATCCCTGAGGTGAGCAGTGGCAACTCCTGAAAAACACCAGCCATCCAGTGATGATACCCGAAAAGCTGAGACTTCCTTCAGGAAAAAACATCTTTCTGCCAAGAGGAATCTCTCCACCACAAGATCCCTAGGAAACACCAGAAACTAAGCCCAAACACTTAAGATTGCCCAGTGGGTAGAGGACAGCATAAAAGCTCAACCAACAAAAGACAGAGCAATGTGGCATCTTCAGAACCCAGTTATCCAGGGACAAGAAGCCCTGGACACCCAAGCATAACTGAAGTCCAAGAAGATGACCTAATAACTATGCTCATGAAGATGATAACAGAGGAAACAAATATAATACATAAAGATCTAGAGGAAGACAAACTCAAACAGAATATGGCCATCCGTAAAGAAATACAGGAAGTGGCAGCCAAACAGTTTGTGGCATTTAGAGAGGAAATGCTTCAATCAATGAATGAAATAAAAGAAACAGAAGTTTATTCAAACAAACAGTGAAAAAATTGATGGAAAAACAGGAAAATACAGTCAGTCAGCTGAAGGAAATCAAAAAACTGGCTCAAGATCTGAAGATAGAATTGGAAAAATTAAAGAAAATACAAATGGAGGAAATTGTGGAGAGAAAAAACTTAAGGAAGAAAACAGGAACTACAGAGGTTAGCATAACCAATAGACTACAAGAGATGGAAGAAAGAATCTCAGGTGTGCAGGATACAATGGAAGAAATGGATGTATCTGTCAAAGAAAATGTTAAATCTAAAAACAATTCCTGACACAGACTGTCTAAGAAATTCAAGACACCATAAAAAGACAAAATCTAAGAATAATAGGAATAGAGAAAAAAGAAGATTCACTACACCACGGCCCAGAAAATATTTTCAACAAAATCATTAAAGAAAATTTCCCCAACTTAAAGGAGAGGCCAATAAAAATACAAGAGACATACAGAACACCCAATAAATTAGACCAGAAAAAAAAAATCTTCCTGCTACACAATAATCAAAAGAATAAGTATACAGAACAAAGAAAAAATACTAAAAGCTGCAAAGGAAAAGGCCAAGTAACATATAATGGCAAATTGTTAGAATCACACCTGACTTTTCAACAGAGACTATAAAAGCCAGAAGGGCCTGGAAGGATATCATGCAGACCCTAAGAGAATACAGATGCCAGCCCAGGCATCTTGGTCTTCATAGATGGAGAAAACAAGATATTCAATGACAAAATCAAATTTCAACATTACCTACACACAAATCCAGTGTTAAAGAAGACACTAGAAGGGAAAATACAACCCAAGAAAAGTACCTACTTCCAAGAAAACTTAGGAAAAAATTAACCACACTACAGTAAAACAAAAAGCAACCAAGTACACAACCTTATGACTGCTGCCAACATCAAAATCAAAGGATCTAAAAGCCACTGATCACTGATCTCTCTCAACATCAATGGACTCAACTCTCTAATAAAAAGACAAAGACTAACAGAATGGATGAGTAAACAAAACCCAGCAATCTGTTGCATACAAGAAACACACCTAAGTCACAAAAATAGACATCACCCCAGGGTAAAATGTTGGAAGAAGGCTTTCCAAGCAAATGGACCCAAGAAGCAATCAGGAGTAGCCATTCTAATATGTGATAAAATAGACTTTCAACCAAAATTAATGAAAAGAGATGGGGAAGGACACTTCATACTCATCAAGGGAAAAATCCACCAGGAAGATATCACAATCCTGAACATCTATGCCTCAAATGCAAGGGCACCCACATTTGTAAAATAAACTTTAATAAAACTTAAACCACACATAGACCGACCCACATTAATAGTGAGAGACTTCAACACCCCACTCTCAACAAAGGACTGGTCAACAAAACAGAAATTAAACAAAGAAAAAACTCTGACAGAGGTCATGAATCAAATAAACCTCCCGGACATCTACAGAACCTTACACCCAAACTCAAAAGAATTTACCTTCTTCTCAGCACCTCATGGAACTGTCTCCAAAATAGACCATATATTTATTCACAAAGCAAGCCTCAACAGATACAAGAAGATTGAAATAATCCCTTGTATCCTATCTGATCACCATGGATTAAAACTGGATCTCAATGACAAAAATAGCAAAAGGGCTACACTCAGATGGAAACTGAATAACTTGCTATTAAATGACAGCTGGGTCAGAGAAAAAATAAAGAAAGAAATTAAAGACTTCCTAGAATTCAATAGAAATGAAGGCACAACATACCCAAAATTAGCAGACACAATGAAAGCAGTGCTAAGAAGAAAGTTCATAACACTAAATGCCTTCAAGAAGAAATAGGAAACATCTCATGCAAGCAACTTAATGGCTAAGTTAAAAGCCCAAGGGAAAAAAAAAAAAGAAGGAGACACATGAAAAAGGAGTAGACAGCTGGAAATAACTAGACTCAGGGCTGAAATCAATCAATCAGAAACAAATAAAACAATCCAAAGAATCAATGAAACCAAGAGCTGTTTCTTTGAGATAATCAAGATAGACAAACCCTTAGCCAAGCTAACTAAAAGGCAGATAGAATCTATCCAAATTAACAAAATCAGAAATAAAAAGGGGGACATAACCACAGACACTGAAGAAATCCAAACAATAATGAGGTTTTACTTTCAAAGTCTATATGCCACAACATTTGAAAATCTAAATGAAATGGACAATTTTCTTGATGGATGCGAATTACCAAAACTGAATCAGGACCAGGTAAATCAATTAAATAGTCCTATATCCCCTAAGGAAATAGAATCTGTCATCAAAGTCTACCATGCCAAATAAGCCTAGGGCTAGATGGCTTCAGTGCAGAATTCTACAGGATCTTCAAAGAAGAGCTAACACCAATACTCTTCAAACTATTCCACAAAATAGAAACAGAAGGACACTACCAAACTCATTCATTCTATGAAGCCATAGTCACTTTAGTACCTAAACCTCACAAAGACCCAACAAAGAAAGAGAATTATAAGCCAATCTCACTTATGAACATTGATGCAAAAATATTCAACAAAATACTTGCAAACCGAATCCAAGAACACATCAAAGATATCATCCACTCATGATATGCTTCATCCCCGGCATACAGGGGAGGTTCACTATATGGAAATCCATCAGTGTGATCCACCACATAAACAAACTGAAGGAGAAAAACCACATGATCATTTTCTTAGATGTTTGAAAATTCATTTGACTTTTCAAATCCAACATCTATTCATGTTTAAAGTATTGGAGAGAGGAAAAGAAGATGGAGGCGCCTGGAGAACACTGTGTCTGAGAAGCAGGACAACACTCTCCATGCAGCAACCAGGAGACTGAACTCTGGGCCCTAAAACTACAGTGATTGTGTTTCCCAGGTGAGGGAAGGCTCCCACAGCTTGGGAATTGGCTGGGTCCACTCTGCAGCGGCCCAGCCAGAACCCGGAAGAGATCCCAGGTAAGGAGGGCATTGGGTCTCCAGGTCAGAGCTGCATGCCTCCATGTCCTGATCACTTTCCCAGGCTGATTGGTGGGCACAAGGGTGCCAGAGACTGGGAGTCCCAGTCGCAAGAAAACACCACAGGGAAGGAAAGTTACAAGACTGATCACGGGTCACCCAGTCTTTCCCTGGAAGGTCTCCCTGACCTTGCGTACCTGCTGCCATCACAACTGAGCTCCTGTTGCATACAGAGAGCAGCTGCGAGCCCAGCTCAAAATCCCTACTCCCTATTCAGGGGAGGCAGGAGGCATCCAGCAGAATTTGCCACAGACCACATTGTCTGTACCCCAACCCGAGATCAGGGCTGAGAAAACCCAATCCTTTCAGGCACTCCCCCAAACTCCACCATAACTCTGCCACTGCAAAGCCAAAGGATAGAGAGGTGCGCAGTGGCTTCACAGTGCCAGGACCCCAGTGCTGCCAGCTGCTCCTAGCAAAGAAACTTCAGCTCAGGATCTGGGACTGTGGTCATTCAGCACATCCTGAGACTCTCCCAGGTCCAGTGCAATAAGGTCTAGCACCAAGTCCTAACACCGGCAAAACTCCGACCCCTGGCAGAGAAACCCCCAGATCAGGATCAGGACTGAGAAGTCCCAACCCCCTTTGGCACCCCCCTGAGAGTACCGCCATAAGCTTGCCCTAGTGGAAGGGGAGGACAGAGGGGAAGAACAGAGAGGTAGCCTGCCACTGGTCACAGCACCCCCTCTCCAGCTCACCCAGTGGTCCCTGGCAGAGAAACCCAAGCTCTGGATCTGAGGACACTCAACCCTGCTTGTTACTCTCTCTGGGGATCAGCAAACATAGGTTCTACCACCAGGCTGCTTCTGGCAGAGAGATCTGGGCACGGGATCTGGGATTGAGAACACTCAACGTAACTCTTTCCTGCACTACCCCGGGACCAGTCAACAGAAGCCCTCCTGGCAGAGGGAAAGGACAGAGAGGCAGCACACAGGAAAGATGGACACCAAGTCCTATGGCCACAGTGTCACAGAGCTGACTGTTAGCCTACCCACACATTTTCCACAGCAGAACCAAATCAGAGAGTAGACAGCAAGGGGAATTCCTGTGCATTCCTACTGGTCCTGCAAGAGAGTGAGTGAGCCTTCTAGGGAGAGTTTGCCTCAGACCCAGGGCCTCTCCACAGAAGCAACCAGATGAGATCCCTGCCACCCACACACATAGTGTGGGCATCATAGGGATTCTTGGGATAGTTACCCCAACGTTGGAGCCTCTGCCTTGTGGGTGCACCAATGTAATCCAGGCAAACAATCCTTGGATCTCAGACAGAACTGCATAAGAGTGGACTGCAGGCCACTGCAATAGCCAGAGAATCCATGCATGCACACAGTGCCCACTAAAAACCCATGTGAATAGCGCCAGCATCACATTCCTTACTTAGGCAAAACTGAAACCACAACACACACTCCCAAACCAGTGAACCTCTCTCATCTTCCTGAAAAAACAGTACAGAAAACAGAAAGAGATGATCATAGCCCTATCTACAAACTCGAGGAACAAACAGTGAGGGTTATAAATTACCAGATGGCTAGAGGCAGACATAAGAACACACCCAACAAAAATCAGGACATAATGACCTCACCAGCCACCCTTCAAACCAAAGGACACTTCAATTCACTAGATATAGAAGAAAACAACCTCAAAACTATGTTTCTCCAGCTATTAGAGGCCCATAAAGATGAAATGAACAAAACCCTCAGAGAAATAGCCAAAGAAATCGAGACGAACAAAGGGGAAACCAATAGAGCTCTCAGAGAAATGACCACGAAAATTGAGGCAAACAAAGAAGAAATGAACAAAGCTCTCAAAGAAATGTCCACATAAATGAAGGCAAATAAAGAAGAAATAAACAAAGCTCTCATAGAAAGACAGGCAATTATAGCCAAAGAAGTAGAGGCACAATTAGTGATACATAGAGAGGAAACAGACAAAAAAATAGAAGCTGTCATTGAAAAGCAGGACTCCACAATCAAACAGATGAAGGAAATGGTGCAAGACATGAAAACAGAATTCGAATCAATAAAGAAAACAGAAATAGAGAAAAACCTGGAGTTGGAGAACATAGAGAAAAGATCGGGAACTACAAAGGTAAGCATCACCAACAGAATACATGAGATGGAAGAAAGAATCTCAGAAGCCAAAGATACACTTGCGGAAATTGACACGTCTCTCAAAGAAAAAATAAAATCAGAAAAGTTCCAAACACAAAACATCCAAGAAATCAAGGACACCAAGAAAAGACAAAATCTAAGAATAATAGGAGTAGAAGAAAAAGAAGACATCAGGCTCAAAGGTCCAGAAAATATTTTCATAAAAATTATAGAAGAAAACTTTCACAACTTAAAGAAGGAGATGTCCATAAACATACAAGAGGCCTACAGAACACCAAGTAGACTAGACCAGAAAAGAAATTCTTCAAATCACATCATAGTCAAAACACTGAACCTACAGAACAAAGAAAAATTTCTAAAAGCAGCAAGGGAAAAAAGCCAAGTAACATATGAAGGTAGACCTATCAGAATCACACAAGATTTCTTAACAGAAACTATGAAAGCCAGAAGGGCCTGAACAGAAATCATACAGTCCTTAAGGGACCACAGATTCCAACCCAGACTACTATTCCCAGCAAAACTTTCAATCAACATAGAGGGAGAATTCCAAAGATTCCATGACAAAACCAATTTTAAACAATATCTACATAGTAACCCAGCTCTACAGAAATTACTAGAAGGGAAACTCCAAACCAAAGAAAACAACTACATCTAAGGAAACAGAGGAAATAGATAACTACACAACAACAACAACAACAAACAAAATAATACAAGCAATGAAACTCTGTGACACCACCAACCCCACATCAAAAGTAAGTAACAATTGTTGGTCACTAGTATCTATCAACATCAACAGACTCAACTCCCCAATAAAAAAACACAGACTAACAGAATGGTTGGGGAAACAGGATCCAACATTCTGTTGCATCCAAGAAACACACCTATGCAAGAAAGATAAACACTACCTCAGAGTAAAGGGCTGGAAAAATGTTTCTCAAGCAAATGGCTCCAGAAAACAAGCTGGAATTAGCCATCCTAATATCTAATAAAATAGACTTTCAACCCAAGTTAATAAAAAAAGATAAGAAGTGCCACTGTATTCTCATCAAAGAAAAAATCCACCAAGAGGACATCACAATTTTGAACATCTATGCCCCAAATACAAGAGAACCTACATTAGTAAATGAAACAATATTAAAACTTAAATCACACATTGATCCTAATACCTTAATAGTGGGAAACTTCAACACTCCACTCTCACCAAGGGACAGATCAACTAGACAGAAAACAAATAGGGAAATAAAAACACTTACAGAGTCCCTAAATCAAATAGACCTAATAGACGTCTACAGATCTTTTCATCCAAACTCAAAAGAGTATACCTTCTTTTCAGCACCACATGGAACTTTTTCCAAATTAGACCATATAGTTGGTCATAAAGCAAGCCTCAACAGATATAAAAAGATTGAAATAATCCCTTCTATTCTATTTGACCACCATGGACTAAAGCTGGACCTCAACAACAGCAGAAATAACAAAAAGCCAACAGGTACATGGAAACTGAACAACTTGTTAGTCAATGACAGCTGGGTTAAGGAAGAAATAAAGAAAGAAATTAAAGACTTCCGAGAGTTCAATGAAAATGAAGGCACAACATACCCAAAATTATTGCACACATTAAAAGCAGTGCACACAGGAAAATTTATAGCACTAAGTGCCTTCAAGAAGAAATTTGTAACATCACATACAAGCACATTAATGGCCCAACTGAAAACCCTAGAGAAAAAAGAAGCAGATACAACCAAGAGGAGCAGGCGGCTTGAAATAATCAAACTCATGGCTGAAATCAATCAATTAGAAACAAATAAAACTATTCAAAGAATCAATGAAACAAAAAGCTGGTTCTTTGAGAAAAATCAACGAGATAGACAAACCCTTAGCCAAACTAACTAAAAAGCAGAGAGAATCTATCCAAATTAGCAAAATCAGAAAGGAAAAGGGTGACATAACTGCAGACACTGAGGAAATTCAAACAATCATTAGGTCATACTATAAAAGCCTATATGCCACAAAATTTGAAAACCTAAATGAAATGGACAATTTTCTTGATAGTTTCCAATTTCCAAAATTAAGTCAAGATCAGGTAGAAAGACTGAATAACCCTATATCCCCCAAGTAAATTGAAGCAGTCATTAACAGTCTCACCTCCAAAATAAAGCTCTGGGCCAGATGGTTTCAGTGCAGAATTCTACCAGACCTTCAAAGAAGTGCTAACTCCAATTCTCCTCAAACTATTCCACAAAATAGAAACAGAAGAAAAATTATCAAACTCATTCTATGAAGCCACAGTCGCCTTGATAGCTAAACCACACAAAGACCCAACAAAAAAAGAGAACTTCAGACCTATCTATCTTATGAATATTGATGCAAAAATACTCAATAAAATATTTGCAAACCGAATCCAAGAACACATCAAAGATATCATCCACCATGTCTAAGTGGGCTTCATCCCAGGCATGCAACTGTGGTTCAACATACGGAAATCCATCAATGTAATCCCCCACATAAACAAATTGAAGGAGAAAAACCATATTATCATCTCCTTAGATGCTGAAAAAGCATTTGAGAAAGTCCAACACCCATTCCTGTTTAAAGTCTTGGAGAGGTCAGGGATACAAGGCACATATCTAAACATAGTAAAGGCAATATACAGCAAGTCTATACCCAACATCAAACTAAACAGAGAAAAACATAAAGAAACCCCACTGAAATCAGGGACAAGACAAGGCTGCCCACTCTCTCCATACCTCTTCAACATAGTACTTGAAGTCCTGGCCAGTGCCATAAGACAACTAAAGGAGATCAAGGGGATACAAATCGGAAAGAAAGAGGAAAAAGTGTCAATTTTCGCAGATGATATGATAGTATACATGAGCACCCCCAAAACTCAAGCAGAGAACTCCTTCAGCTGATAAACACTTTCAACAAAGTGGCAGGATATAAAATCAACTCAAAAAAATCAGAAGCCCTCCTGAATACCAAAGACAAAAGGGCTGAGAAAGAAATTACGGAAACAACACCCTTCAAAACAGCCACTAATAATATAAAGTACCTTGGGGTGGCACTAACCAAGCAAGTGAAAGACCTGTTTGAGAAAAACTTCAAGTCTCTGAAGAAAGAAATTGCAGAAGATATCAGAGATGGAAAGATCTCCCATGCTCATGGATTGGTAGGATTAACATTGTGAAAATGGTCATACTGCCAAAAGCAATCTACAGATTCAATGCAATTCCCATCAAAATACCAACCCAATTCTTTACAGACCTTGAAAAAAAAGATTCTCAGCTTCATATGGAGAAAAAAAAAACCCAGAATCTCTAAAACAATCTTGTACGATGACAGATCATCTGGAGGTATCTCCATCTCCGATCTCAAGCTGTACTATAGAGCAATAGTAATAAAAACTGCATGGTATTGGCATATAAATGGAAAGGAGGATCAATGGAACTGAATAGAAGACCCAGAAATAAACCCACACAACTATGAATACTCGATTTTTGACAAAGAAGCCAAAAGCATTCAATGGAAAAAAGACAGCATTTTTAACAAATTGTGCTGGTCCAACTGGATGTCTACATGCAGAAAAAATGAAAATAGATCCATATTTATCACCCTGAACAAAACTAAAGTCTAAGTGGATCAAAGACCTCAACATAAAACCAGATACTCTAAATTTGTTAGAAGAAAAATTGGGGAACAGCCTAGAACTCATTGGAACAGGAGACAACTTCCTGAAGAGAACACCAACAGCACAGGCTCTAAGAGCAACAATCAATAAATGGGACCTCATGAAACGGAAAAGTTTCTGTAAAGCAAAGGACACTGTCATCAAAACAAAACGACTGCCTACAGACTGGGAAAGAATCTTCACTAACTGTTTATGTGACAGAGGGCTAATATCCAGTATATACAAAGAACTAAAGAAGCTGAAAAGCAGCAAACCAAGTAATCCAATTAAAAAATGGGGAACAGAGCTAAACAGAGAATTCTCTTTAGAGGAATATCAAATGGCAGAGAAACACTTAAAGAAATGCTCAACCTCATTAGCCATTAGGGAAATGCAAATCAAAACAACCCTGAGATTTCACCTTACACCCATCAGAATGACCAAGATGAAAATCTCAAGTGACAACACATGCTGGAGAGGTTCTGGAGAAAGGGGAACCCTCCTCCACTGCTGGTGGGAATGTAAACTGGTACAACCAGTTTGGAAATCTATCTGGTGCTTTCACAGACAATTAGGAATAGTGCTTCCTCAAGACCTAGCTATACCACTGCTAGGTATATACCCAAAAATTGCTCAAGTACACAAAAGGCATACTTGCTCAACCATGTTTATAGCAGCTTTATTTGTAATAGACAGAACCTGGAAACAACCCAGATGTCAATCAACGGAGTGATACAGAAATTGTGGTATTTTTACACAATAGATTACTACTCAGCAATCAAAAGGAGGAAATCATGAAATTTGTAGGCAAATGGTGGGATCTAGAAAAGATCATTCTGAATTAAATATCCCAGAAGGAGAAAGACAAACACGGTATATACTCGCTTATATAGACCTATAAGATATGATAAACATAATGAAATCTATACCCCTAAAAATGATAATCAAGAGAGCAGACACAGGGTAAGATGATCAATCCTCATTTAGAAAGATAGATGGGATGTGTATTGAATGTATGACAGGAGTCTACTGCAAAAGGCATCTGAAAAACTCTACCTAGTAGTGTTTTCAAAGCAGATACTAAGACTCATAACCGTACCTTCTTCAGAGTACAGGGAATTATATAAAAGAATGGGAGTTAGTATGATGGGGAAAGGATAGGAGCTCCACAAGGACCAAATATATCTGGGCACAGGGACTTTTCTGAGACTGACAATCAACCAAGGACCATGTATGGATATAACCTAGAACCTCTGCTCGGATGTAGCCCATGGTAGCTCAGTAACCAATTGGTTTCCCATAGTAAGGGGAACTAGGACTATTTCTAACAGGAACTCAATGGCTGGCTCTTTGACTTCCCCACCTCCCAAGGGAGGAGCAGTCCTGTTAGGCCACAGAGGAGGACTTTGCAGCCAGTCCTGAAGATATCTGATAAAACAGGGTCAGATGAATGGGGAGGAGGTCCCCCCCTATCATTGGACTTGGAAAGGGGCAGGGTGGAGATAATGGAGGGAGGGTGGGATTGGGAGGGAATGAGGGGATGGGATACATCTGGGAAACAGAGTTAATAAAATGTAACTGATTAAAAAAATAAAATTAAAAAAAAGTTTAAAAAAATAAAATAAAATAACTAAACCCAAAGTATTGTGTATGTATCTCCAATACTCATAAATTATCAATTCACAAAGCAATTTTGTATTTAATACAATACACTGGACTTTAAAAGATTCATCTTCAATTCTATAAAAATGCATTACACCTGAGTCAGAAAATGTTAGCTGACGCTTCTGTTTTCTTTGGTGCTGAAGGAAATCTAATCTGGAGTCTGGTGTGTGCTTCTTAAGTGACCTTTCACTGTGGTCTGGCCTTGTCTGACAATCACTCTCATTTTTCTACTCCTGTTATCAGATAGCTTTTAGTGATGGAGTTATTAAAAAATTTTAAAACTTAAGAACAAATCCACAGGATGGTGCATCCTTTCCCAAGCTTTCTGTACACACTCTAGGTATAAAAGACCCATCATTCAAAATAATAATCATTACAATGTAATGATGGGAATTGGATTTTTAGAAGAGGAACTGAAGTCATCTACCTGCCAGAAACATACAAATGTAATTGCTGTAAGGAAAATGGAGGAAACACACAATGGGATTACCCAAAATGCAATCCTCAGTGAAATGAAGCTAAGCATGTTACAAGCAAATAATGTGCAAAATTAGACCAATGTGCCATGTCTCCACTATGTGGTGACTTGCTCCTGCCTGGGTCTCCTCTCACACTGTTGAACTGGCCCTGATTTACCATACTACCCTGAACCAGACGTTTGAGGGTTAGTACTTCATTTGCCACATTTCCTTGAGTCTTGTGTAGGTTTTCAAAATTCTCTTGGTGTGTTTTTATTGTTAACAATCTTTACTCAGTCAACTGAATGTTTATATCATGATGTAAATATTTGCAATGTATAGGTTCCCATGTATCTTTAAGATAATTGATCTACATGAAAAATACATTTTGTAATGATGGATAATTCTTACATAAGTACAGTTGTAACTTATTGAAATCTATAGCAGAATCTTGCAGAGTAGTCTGTTGATGTTCTCAGGGGTCTCCAGGAATACAGAACTACACTATTTACCTTGATCATATTTGTCAAAAAAAGGTCACTCCCCTTTGCCTTTCCTTGTTCTGAAACTGTTTCATGTTTTCCTTCCTTTAAAGAAGGAAGTTTAGTACCTAATTTAGTCACACTGAACAAATTAGATAAGAATCAAGAGTATGAGTTGGGTGGTGGTATCACCTTCTTTAACCCCAGTGTTTTGGGATCAGAGGCAGGTGGATCTCTGAATTCAAGGCCAGCCTGTTCTACCTAGTGATTTCCAAAGCAGCCAGGCCTACACAAAAACCCTCTCTTGAAAAAACAAAAACCAAAAAAAGGGAAAGAATAGAGTGTTTTCTTCGGTAAAAAAAAAAAAAAAAAAAAATCACACACATTTAGTAAAGCAAAGTACATCTGGAAAGACACTTAAGTAAGGCTTCACATCTCTCTCCTCTCTGAGATGGTCCTTCTGAGGCCCACACAGCAAACACACCTACTAAAGGCTGTTTTGCCTTACTTCTTCCCCTCTCAAGAAGGGCAGATAGAGATTAATTTTAAGGGGCTAGATTCCCCTTCTTTTCACTTCTCTGGTTCTAACAATAGAACCAGCACATTGAAAGCATAGACATACAAACACAGAATCCAAATGTACCCAAGGATTATTACTGTGCTCCTGGCCATATAATCAAGGGAAGAACAGGAAGACCCAACTGACCTTTGTGAAGAAGAGGGCAGAGCCTTGCAGAACCACCTTGACCATTGAAGGTGGCTAACCATGAAGTTGGAGACACTCACAGCACACCTGCCCAAGTGCTAAGTAAAGGCTTTGTTCTGGGACAGCAGAGCTGAGGGCAGAGTGACAAGCTTAAGTCATCTAGCCCTAGGTCAGCCCTGTGGGTCTCTTTTCCCCAGCTACCTTCATATCCAAACTCTCTTGCTTTCCACCTTCCTACCTGCCCCAACATTCTTCATCATGGTATGCTCTGACTTGCTGTGTTCAGCATTTTAATAACACAAACTAGCTTCCTTGTTCCTTCACTCTTTTCAAGGATATGTAACAATACCTTACAGAACTGTCAAATGTCCCTCAGGGTAAAATTGTTGAGATGAAATAGCTAAACCGATCTTGAGACCTTCATGTGTACAAATCCTCAGGGCAAATGCTCTGGTCGCAAGCAAGTGCAGTGCTCATCAGCTCTCTTACAACTCATATTTCAAGTTGTGAATGTTGGCTCATTTCCTGGAAAACAGGTGCCTTGGGGACCTGTGCACAGAATGTCTGTAGACTTCAGAACTTAGCCCAGCCTTAGACTGGAAAACATGTTGCCTGTTGGGAGAACATTAATACCAGCATCTGTATCCAGAGTACTGGGGCTACATATGTTTGTCATTGAAACAAGGCCTTGCTCTAAATTTTGGCAGTTCTCTTGCCTTGGTCTCCTGGGTTCTGGGATTAAAGTGTATGTCGCCATGTGTTACATACTCAGGAGTGGTAAGAAAGGAGAAGCACAGGGCAGAGAATGGCTCAACTCACTGCCTCTGTGGTCTCTCCTGTATTCCTTTCTCTTTCATCTTTCCTTCCTGTCATGTCATCTTTCTTTTTTTTCTGGTATTGGATTTCACAAGTTAACAATCCAAACTTGTTGCTGAGAATTGGAGTAAATTGTAAGCTGTTTTATAAATTCCTGGAATCTGCAGGAAGAGAGCAATTTGTTTGTCATCCGAAAACAGGTTTTGTTGCAACAAATGATTACAGCTTAGCTCAGCCTCTTCCTCCTAAGTCTTCTGTCTAGACAGTGCATAGAGCATCTTGGAACAGCCATGAATGGTGTGTTTATTTGTTTGTATACAGAAATGCTGTGTGGAGGACAGAAGACAACTTTATGGGCCACACATCATTTGGCAACTGACTTACTATGAACTTGTTAGAAAGGCAGACCCACCCCCTCAGTGGATTTCTTGAAAAAACTGTCATGATGGGAAGGTGGGAAAAATGCATACCACCAAAAACAAAAAGATAGGGAAAAGAGACCATGAGAACTGAAAAGAATTTAGGAAAATGGGTGAAGTGAGAAGGAAGTGAAAAGAAATGATCCATAAAATAACATGTATCTCTGGTGGTGAGGCCTGCAAATAACCTCAACAAAACAGGAGCATGTGGCCAAAGGTTTCATAAGCCCTACTTCTGCATGATCACCTAGTTAGCCAAAGAGCACTCTCACCAAGTTCCAAGATGTGAGGCTAGGTGAACAGGACAATATGAAAAAAATAATATCTACTAGGAGGTAGGCCAGATTTGGCTAAGCAGCATGTTTGTGGGTATAGCATCTTTGAGAGCTAATTCTCTTATGATGACAAAGGCTGGTCCTGGCACTCTACACTAGAGGAGAGCTTATTTGGAATTATTATTAGAAATATAAATTACTGTTATCATTACTAATATAGTATTGTTATTCTTGGTGAGCCCCTCCTGATGGTCTTCATCATGGTCAGTGTATGATATGGCCTTTTGCAGAGGTGGACTCAGAGGTGTGCACTGACCTTATCACTCCCTGAAGGTCATCCTGCTATACAAATCTGATGTTACTTACATGCAAGCCTAACATATTCAGTGCAATCCCAGGAATCCATACAAATGTTGAAAGGTTGAACTGACTCCGCAGACCGTCATCTGCCCTGGACATAGCTTGTGTACACACATACACATGCACAAACACATATACACACACACAAACACACACAGCATCCATACACTGGACAATATTAAACTTTTGTTTTGGTTTTTGAGACAGGGTTTCTCTGATAGATCATTTTTTGATTAGTTCATACATTTATTAATCAGAAGAAAGTATACATAAATATAAAATGGGTTGTCTGATCCTGGGCTTTGGTTCTATTACCATGGTTAGATGAGACCCTGGAAGTCTCTTGATACGAATGTTATATTCTACGTGAGTAATTGCAACTAGAAAAATAAGCAGTTAATCACAAATTAAAACCCTGACTTCTTAACAAGGCTGAAGATAAATTATATGGTCATAGTGCTGCTGCAGTTAGAAACCTTCTGTTATCTGTCTTTTCCTTGAGCTTGGGCACATAGTATGTTTTGAGTAAAAGCCACGTGTCACCTATAAAGATTTAAAACATTTTTTTAAAGACCAAACATATTTATTCTTCTATATATTCAATCATATATACAATGTAACTTGATCCTATCCATTCTCTATTTCTCTGGGCACAACACACACCGCCAACATATTTTCCTACAACTTTCTCATTCTTTCTTTTTCTTTCATTTTTTATTGTTATTAATTACACTTTATTCATTTAGTATCTCCCCATAAGCCCCTCCCTCCTCTCCTCCCGATCGCACCCTTCCTGCCCTTTCTGCACGCATGCCCCTCCCCAAGTCCACTGATAGGGGAGGTCTTCCTCTCCTTTCTGATCTTAGACTATCAGATCTCATCAGAAGTGGTTGCATTGTCATATTCTGTGGCCTGGTAGAGCTGCTCCCCCCACAGGGGGAGGTGATCAAAGAACAGGCCAATAAGATTATGTCAGAGGCAGTCCCTCTTCCCATTACTATGTAACTCACTTGGACACTGAACTGCCATGGGCTACATCTGTACAGGGGTTCCAGGTTATCTCCATGAATAGTCCTTGGTTGGAGTATGAGTCTCTGGGAAGTTCCCTGTGTTCAAATTTTCTTGTTCTGTTGCTCTCCTTGTGGAGTTCCTGTCCTCTCCAGCTATTGCTATTTCACACTTCTTACATAAAATTCCATTCACTCTGCCTGACAGTTTGCCATCAGGCTCAGCAACTGCTTTGATAGTCTGCAGGCAGAGGCTTTCAGAGGCAGGTTCCTAGGTTGTTTCCTGTTTTCTTCTTCTGGCTTTCAGAAGCCCTCTGTAGCAGGTTCCTAGGTTGATTCCTGTTTACGTCTTCTTCTGATGTCCATCCTCTTTGCTTTCAGGATGGGGATTGAGCATTTTATTTAGGGTCCTCTTGTTTGCTTAGTTTGTTTAGATGTACTGATTTTAGTGGGTTTATCCTATGTTGTATGGGTTTATGAGTGAGTATATACCATGTGTGTCTTTTTGCTTCTGGGACAACTCACTCGGGATGATTGTTTCCAGGTCCCACCATTTACCTGCAAATTTCATGATTTCCTTATTTTTCGTTGCTGAGTAATACTCCATTGTATAGATGTACCACAATTTCTGCATCCATTCTTCACTTGAGGGGCAACTAGGCTGTTTCCAGCTTCCTGCTATTACAAATAAAGCTGCTACGAACATAGTTGAGCAAATGTCCTTTTTGTGTACTTGAGCCTCTTTTGGATATATGCCTAGGAGTGGTATGGCTGGATCTTGGGGAAGCGCTAGTCCTAGTTGTCTGAGAAAGTGCCAGATTGATTTCCAGAGTGGTTGTACAAGTTTCATTTCCACCAGCAGTGGAGAAGGGTTCCCCTTTCTCCACAACCGCTCCAGCATGTGTTGTCACTTGAGTTTTTGATCTTGGTCATTCTGATGGGTGTAAGGTGAAATCTCAGTGTTGTTTTGATTTGTGTTTCCCTAATGGCTAATGAGGTTGAGCATTTCTTTAAATGCTTCTCTGCCATTTGATATTTCTCTACAGAGAGTTCTCTGTTTAGCTCTGTTCCCCATTTTATAAGTGGATTACTTGGATTGCTGCTTTACAGCTTCTTTAGTTCTTTATATATACTGGATATGAGTCCACTGTCAGATAAAGGGTTGGTGAAGATTCTTTCCCAATCTGTAGGCAGTCGCTTTGTTTTGATGACAATGTATTTGCTTCACAGAAGCTTTACTGGTTCATGAGGTCCCATTTATTGATTGTTACTCTTAAAGCCTGTGCTGTTGGTCTTCTCTTCATTAAGTATTCTCCTGTATGAATGAGTTCTAGGGTATTCCCCACTTTTTTTTTTTCTAGCCAATTTAATGTGTTTGTTTTTATGTTGAGGTCTTTGATCCACTTGGACTTCAGTTTTGTGCACAGTGATGAGTATGGATTTATTTTCATTTTTCTACATGTAGACATCCAGTTAGACCAGCACCATTTGTTGAAGATGCTTTCTTTTTTCCATTGTATGGTTTTGGCATCTTTGTCAAAAATCAGGTGTCCATAAGTGTGTGGGTTTATTTCTGGGTCCTCTCTTCAGTTCCATTGATCCACCATTCTGTTTGTATGCCAGAACCATAGAGTTTTTATAACTGTTGTTTTATAGTACAGTTTGAGATTAGGGATGGAGATAGCTCCAGAAGATCTTTTATTGTAGAGGATTGATTTAACAATTCCGAGTTTCTTCGTTATTCCATAAGAAGTTGAGAATTTTTCTTTCCAGGACTGTAAAAAATTGTGTTGGCAATTTGATTGGAATTGCATTAAATCTGTAGATTGCTTTCGGTAAGATCGCCATTTTTACTATGTTAATTCTGCCAAGTCAGGAGCATGGGAGATCTTTCGATTTTCTCATATCTTCTTCTAATTCTTTCTTCAGAGACTTAAAGTTTTTTTCATACAAGTCTTTGACTTGCTTGGCTAGGGTCACACCAAGGTACTTTATGTCATTTGTAGGTATTGTGAATGGTGTTGTTTCCCTAATTTGTTTCTCATCCCTTTTGTCTTTTGTATACGGGAGTGCTACTGATTTTTTTTTCTGAGTTAATTTTGTATCTGGCCACTTTGCTGAAGGTGTTTATCAGCTGTTGGAGTTCCCTAGTAGAGTTTTTGGGGTCACTCATGTGTATACTATCATATCAACTGCAAATAGTGATAATTTGACTTCTTTTTTTCCTATCTGTAACCCCTTGATCTCCTTGAACTGTCTTATTGCTCTAGCAAGGACTTCCAGCACTATGTTGAAGCGATATGGAGAGTAGGCAGCCTTGTGTCTTGTCCCTGATTTCAGTGGGATTACTTTAAGTTTCTCTCTGTTCAGTTTGATGTTGTCTATAGGCTTGCTTTATATTGCCTTTACTATGTTTAGATATGTGCCTTGTATCCGTGATCTCTCCAATCCTTTAAATGTGAATGGAGTGAATGGATGTTGGATTTTGTCAAATGCTTTTTTCAGCATCTAGGGAAATTATCATTTCTTTATTTTTCTTTCAGTTTGTTAATATGGTGGATCATATTGATGGATTTCCATATATTGAACCACCCCTGCATACCTGGGATGAAGCCTACTTGGTCATAGTGGTTAATATCTTTGATGTGTTCTTGGATTCGGTTTGCAAGTATTTTGTTAAGTATCTTTGCATCAATGTTCAAAAGGGAGATAGGCCTGAAATTCTTTTTCTTTTTTGAGTTTTTGTGAGGTTTAGATACCAAGGTGACTGTGGCTACATAGAATGAGTTTGGTAGTGTTCCTTCTGTTTCTATTTCGTAGAATAGTTTGAAGAGAATTGGTGTTAACTCTTCTTTGAAGGTCTGGTAGAATTCTGTACTGAAGCTGTCTGGTCCTGGGCTTTTTCTGGATGGGAGAATTTTGATGACCACTTCTATTTCTTTGGGGGATATAAGATTATTTAATTGATTTACCTGGTCCTGATTCATCTTTGGTAAGTCAAATCAATCAAGAAAATTGTCCATTTCATTTAGATTTTCAAATTTTGTTTCGTATAGACTTTTGAAGTAAGTCCTAATGATTGTTTGGATTTCCTCAGTGTCTGTAGTTATGTCACCCTTTTCATTTCTGATTTTGTTGATTTGGGTGGTGTCTCTCTGCCATTTAGTTACCTTGGCTAAAGGTTTGTAGATCTTGTTGATTTTCTCAAAGAACCAGCTCTTGGTTTCATTGATTCTTTGAATTGTTTTATTTGTGTCTAATTGATTGATTTCAGCCCTGAGTTTGATTATTTCCAACTGTCTACTCATTTTTTGTGTGTCTGTTTCTTCTTTTTCTAGGGTTTTTAAGTGGGCTATTAAGTTGCTTGAATGAGCTGTCTCAAATTTCTTCTTGAAGGCACTTAGTGCTATCAACTTTCCTCTTAGTACTGCTTTCATTGTGTCCCACAAGTTTGGGTATGTTGTGTCTTCATTTTCATTGATTTCTAGGAGGACTTTAATATCTTTCTTTATTTTTTTCCCTGACCCAGCTGTCTTTTAGTAGCGAGTTGTTCAGTTTATATGTGTGTGTAAGCTTTTTGCTATTTCTGTCATTGTTGCAGTCCATCTTTATTCCATGCTGATCAAACAGGATAAAAGGGATTGTTTCACTCTTCTTGTATCTGTTGAGGCTTGCTTTGTGACCCACTATATTGTCTATTTTGGAGAAGTTTCCATGAGGTGCTGAGAAGAAGGTAAATTATTTTGTGTTTGGGTGTAAAGTTCTGTAAATATCCGTTAGGTCCATTTGATTCATTACCTCTGTTAGAGACATTGTTTCTTTGTTTAATTATTGTTTTTTTTTTGACCTGTCCTTTGTTGAGAGTGGGGTGTTGAAGTCTCCCACTATAAATGTGTGGGGATCTATATGTGGTTTAAATTTTATCAATGTTTTTTAACAAATGTGGGTGCTCTTGTATTTGGTGCATAGATGTTCAGGATTGTGATGTCTTCCTGGTGGAATTTTCCTTTGATGAGTATTAAGTGTCCTTCCCCATCTCTTTTGATTAATTTTGGTTGAAAGTCTATTTTGTCAGATATTAGTATGGCTACTCCTGCTTGCTTCTTGGGTCCATTTGCTTGGAAATTCTTCTTCCAACCCTTTACCCTCAGGTAATGTCTATCTTTGTGTCTTAGGTGTGTTTCTTGTATGCAACAGATTGCTGGGTTTTGTTTATGTATCCATTTTGTTAATCTGTGTCTTTTTATTGGAGAGTTCAGTCCATTGATGTTGAGAGAGATTAATGACCACTGGTTCTTAGATCCTTTGATTTTGATGTTGGCTGTGGTCATAAGGTTGTGTGCTTGGTTGCTTTTTGTTTTACTGTAGTAAGGTTAATTATTTCCTGTGTTTTCTTGAAAGAAGCTAATTTTTTGGGTTGTATTTTTCCTTTTAGTGTCTTCTGTAATGCTGGATCTGTGTGTAGGTATTATTTAAATTTGTTTTTGTCATTGAATATCTTGTTTTCTCCGTCTATGAGGACTGAGAGCTTTGCAGGTATAGTAGCCTGGGCTGACATCTGTGTTCTCTTAGGGTCTGCATGATATTTGTCCAGGCCCTTCTGGCTTTCATAGTCTCTGTTGAAAAGTCAGGTGTGATTCTAATGGATTTGCCATTATATGTTACTTGGCCTTTTTCTCTTGCAGCTTTTAGTATTTTTTCTTTGTTCTGTGTACTTAATGTTTTGATTATTATGTGGTGGGAGGATTTTCTTTTCTGGTCAAATTTGTTGGGTGCTCTGTAGGCCTCATGTATTCTGATTGGCCTCTCCTTTAGCTTGGGGAAATTTTCTTCAATGATTTTGTTGAAAATATTTTCTGGGCCTTGGAGAAGGGAGTCTTCTTTTTCCTCTATACCTATTATTCTTAGGTTTTGTCTTTTCATATTCTCTTGGATTTCTTGGATGGTCTGTGTCAGGAATTTTTTGGATTTAACATTTTCTTTGACAGGTACACCAATTTCTTCCATTGTATCTTCTACATCTGAGATTCTTTCTTCCATCTCTTGTAGTCTGTTGGTTATGCTTACCTGTGTACTTCCTGTTTTCTTCCCTAGATTCTTCCTCTCCATTCTTTCCTCCATTTGTGTTTTCTTTAATTTGTCCAGTTCTATCTTCAGGTCTTGAGTTGTTTTGTTTACTTCCTTCACCTGTTGAGTTCCTTCAACTCTGTTTCTTTTATTTCATTCAGTGCTTTAAGCATTTCCTTTCTAAAGGCCATAAACTCTTTGGCTGCAACTTCCTGTATTTCTTTATGGATGGCAATATTCTGTTTGAGTTTATCTTCCTGTCTTTATGTATCTTATTTGTTTCCTCTATTGTCATCTTCATGAGCATAGTTGTTAGGTCATCTTCTTGGATTTCAGTTATGCTGGGTTGTCTAGGGCTACTTGCCCCTGGTTAACTCGGTTCTGGATATGCCATATTGCTCTGTCTTTTGTTGCTTGAGCTTTTACACTGGCCTCTACCCATTATGCTATCTTTAGTGTTTGGAGTTATTTTCTGGTGGTTCCTGGGGATCCTGTGGTAGAGAGAATCTCCTTGGCAGAAAGCTGGTTTTTCCTGAAGAAAGTCTTCTTAGCTTTTTGGGTATAGTCCCTGGATGGTTGGCGTTTTTTCAGGAGTTGCTGCTGCTCACCTCAGGGATAGAGACCTGAGTGGTAACTGTGGTCTTTTTTAGTCAAGAGGGTTCTTCTCTCACCCAGGGAAGTCCTGAAGACAGCTGCCCTGTTTCTGGGTTTCTTGCTGTAAATTTGATGTTCAGCTGCTGTGACCCATTTGGACCTCTGGAGCGTAGCAACTGTTTGTGCCTGTGTCTGGAGCACAGCTGAGTGAGGGCGGCTCGGCCCCGCCGGCCTGCAAGACTTTTCCCAGGGAAGGATTGGGTGATTTAAGTCAGTACAGTTTCCTTCCTTCCCTGTGGATTCTCTGGAGACAGGGACTCCCAATCTCTTTTTTGCCCTGGGGCACACTGCTCAGTCTCTGCCAGATAGCTGGAGAGCAGAAACTGCCTGTGTCTTCTTTTGGGAGCCTGGAAGTCTGCCTAAACTGGATAATTTTCTGGAGACCTTTTCGGGGTGTGGGTGTCGGGTGAGTGCTCTGAGATCAGACCAGCCATTTCCCTACCTGTGTTTGCACCGGACAGTGAAACTCAGTCTCTGGTGCCCTGGGGCCCACAGTTCTATGTGAGGCAGCAAATCAGTCCTGCAGGCGGGGCTCTGTGCAGGCGCAGCTCTGTGCAGGCGCCTGGGTCCCTGGCTCTGGCTCTGGGCTGGCTCCTGGGGTGCCTGTGGAACCTGAGTCTTTTCCAGGGGATGTCTGGGTGATCTAAGGTCGGTCCAAATCGTTTCCTGCACCATTGGGTTATCTCTTGACTGAAAATTCCAGTCTCTGATAGTGTGGTGCACACGGTTCAGCCTGGGACCATGACCAGAGACACTGGTGTGCAGCTCTGGGCTGGGGCTGGCAGCCAAGCATCTGGCGGAACCAGGATCTCTTCTGTGGTTTAGCCAGGTGAGTTAAAAGCTGATTGAATCCCTCACAGTGGCATATCCTCTCACCTGGGAAATACAATCGCCTGTGTTTTATGGCCGTGACTTCTGATTGCTGTCACTGTGCTCATCCTGCTGTGCTGCTGGTCAGAAATAGTCCTCCTGGCACCACCATCTTGCCCCTCATCCCAATTTATGTACTTTTTATACAAACTGTAGAACCCCCTCATCTACTCCTATACCAACCCACCTTCTCTATCTGACCCTAGCCTATCAGCTCTCATCAAGGGAGGCTGCATCATAGTTCTCTGTGACCTGGCAAGGCTGTACACACACACACACACACACACACACACACACACACAAACACACACACCCTGGGAAGAGGTTAACAAAGAAACCTCCAATGAGTTTGTCAGAGACAGCCACTGATCCCTTTAGTTTGTTACTCAGTTGGAAAATGAGCAGCCTATGGGTTCCTCTGAGCAGGGGATCTATGTCCACTCCATGCATGGTCCTTGGTTGGAGTATGTGTCTATGCAGGGACCACTGGTCCCAGGAATTTTGGCTCTGTTGGTCTCCTTGTGGAGCTCCTGTACCCTCCAGTGTTTTCTGTGTCTCCCTTTTTCCATAAGATTCCCTGTACTTTGCCCAAAGTTTGGATATGAGTCTCAGACCTCCTTTGATACCCTGATAGTCAGAGTCAGAGGGCCCCTGTGGAATATTCCTGTCCTGTTCCCTGTCTTCTCCTACTTCTGATGTCTATCCTGTTGCCATTTTGAATTGGTTTTCTGCCCCTTCCCTTCTTTGTTGTTTAGCTTCTTCAGAACTATAGATTTTAGTATGTTTATCCTATATTATATGGCTAATATCCACTTATAAGTGAGTATATACCATGTGAGTCTTTCTGCTTCTGGGTTAACTGCCTCAGGATGATCTTTTCTAGTCCCATCCATTTGCCTGTAAATTTCATGTTTTTTGTTTGTTCCATTGTGTAAATGCACCACAATTTCTGTATCCATTCTTCAGTTGAGGGATAGCTAGGTTGTTTCCAGTTTCTGGCTATTACAAATAAAGCTGCTATGGGCCTAGTTGAGCTTTTCCAATTTCTTTATGAAAGTGCTTAGTGTTAATGACTTTCCTCTTAACATTGCTTTAATTATGTCCCATAAGTTTACGTATATTATGCCTTCGTTTTCATTGAATACTTATAAAGTCATTAATTTCTTTATTTCTTTCCTCATCCAGTGATTGTTGAGTAAGGAGTCGCTCAGTTTCCAAGAGTTTGTAGGCTTTCTGTGGTTTCTCTTGTTTTTGAGTTCCAGTTTTAATCCATGGTGATCTGAGAAGATGCAGGGAGTTATTTCTTCTTATATCTACTGAGGTTTTCTTCATAAGCAAGAATATGTTCAATTTTTGAGAAGGTTCCATGAGCTGCTGAGAAGAAGGTATATTCTTTTATGTTCAGGTGAAATGTTTTATAGATATCTGTTAGGTCCATTTGATTCATGACATCAGATAGTTGTTTGTTTGTTTGTTTGTTTCCCCATTTAGTTTCTGTCTTGATGATCTGTAGTTTGGAAACAATGGCATAATGAAGTGTCCCACTATTAATGTGTGGGGTTTGATGTGTGGTTTAAGTTTTAGTAATGTTTATTTTATGAATGTGAGTGCTCTTGAATTTGTGGCATACACTTTCTGATCGAAATATCATTTTGGTGGATTTTTCCTTTCATGAATATGAAGTGTTCTTTCCATCTCTTTTGATTAATTTTGGTTGAAAGACTATTTTATTAGATAGTAGAATGGCTACTCCAGCTAACTTTTTGGGTCCATTTGCTTAGAAAACCTTTACTCTGAGGTAATGTCTATCTTTTTTGCTGATGTGTTTCCCATATGCAGCAGAATGATGAGTGCTGCTTTTGGATCCATTTTATTAACCTGTGTTTTAATTGGGAGTTGATGCCATAAATGGTGATAGATATTATCAGCTGTTGTTACTTCCTGTTAGATTGAACGTGTTGATGGTTGTGTGTGTGTTTGTGTGTGTTCCTTCTTTTGCTTTTCCTGATGTTATTTATTACCTGTGTTTTCCTTGGTGTAGTTGGCCTCTTTGGGTTGGAGTTTTCCTTCTAGTATCTTCTGTAGGGTGGATTTGTGGGTAGATATTGTTTAAATTTGATTTTGTAGTTGAATATCTAGTTCTCTTTCTCTATTAGGATTAAAAGTTTTTGGGGGGATAGTAGTTGAGGGTGACAACTGTGGTCTCATAATGTCAATAAGGTATTCCAGGCCCTTCTGGCCTTTAGCGTTTCTGATAAGAAGTTAAGTGTAATTCTGGTAGGTTGCCTTTATATGTGACTTGGCCTTTTTCCCTTGCAGCTTTTAATATTTTCTGTTTGTTCAGTAAATTTAGTATGTTGAATATTTTGTGGTGGGGTGATTTTCTTTTTGATCCAATCTATTTGGTGTTTGGTTAGCTACTTGTGTGTTGCCTCTCTTCCTTTGGGTTGGGGAAGTTTTCTTCTACGAATTTGTTGAAGATATTTTCTGGCCCTTGGAGCTGGGAGTCTTCTTCTTTTTCTATTATTCTTAGATTTTGTTTCTTGATAGTGTCCCAGATTTCTTGACTGTTCTGTTTTGGGAACTTTTTAGATTTAACATTTCTTTGACTAATGTATAGATTTCTTCAATCATATTTCTTACCTCTTGTATTCTTCTACTGCTTGTATTCTGTTGGTGATGATTGTGTCCATAGTTCTTTTCCTTTTCCCTAAGTTTTCCATCTCAAATCCAAGTGGATCAAAGACTTAATTGTAACGCCAGATACAGTCAATTTATTAGAAGAGAAACACAGAAGAACCTCGAAATCATTGGCATAGGAGACAAATTTCTAAACAAAACACCAAGAACTCGGGCTCTATGAAAGCAGACTATTTGGAATTGAAAAGCTTCTGCAATGAAAAGGGCACTTTCATTCGAATGAAATGACAATCTACAGATTCGGAAATTCACCAATTCTACATTCAACAAAGGGTTAATATCCAAAATATGTAATGAACTCAAGAAATCAAACACCAATAAAATAACACAATTAAAAAATGAAGGACAGAAATAAACAGAGAATTCTCAACAGAGGAATCTCTATTGACCAAGAAGCACTTAAAGAAACTCAGTTGTGTGATGTTTTATCAGTTGACCTTGGCAGGGTTGTTTTGCCAGCTAAAGTGAAGGAGGATCCAGGCAGTCCAGGTGAGACTTTATAGGCTAAGGTCAGATGGTAGGAGAGGAAGGAAACTCCTGTGTATGATCAATGGGAGGGGCATAGGGTGTTGAGTGGGTGGCTGGGAACAGGAGGAAACAGGAGGGAGGGGGCTACAGTCAGGATGTAAAGTGAATAAATTATAATAAATAAATAAATAAACAAATAAATCTCACCTACCCTAGTCATCATAGAAATCAAAATGTCTCTGAGATTCCACCTCACACCAGTCAGTATGGCTAAGATCAAAATCTCAAGCAACAGCACATTCTGGCAAGGGTGGAAAGAAAGGGGAACATTCCTCCATTGCTGGTGAGAGTGTTAACTTGTACAACCACTTCAGAATTCAATCTGCTGCTTTCTCAGAAAAGTGGGAATAGCTTAATTTCAAGAAATATATATATATATATATATATATATATATATATATATATATCCTGGGTTTATACCCAAAAGACATTCCCCATGCAACAAGATGAATTGCTCAGCTATGTTCAGAGCATCTTTATTCATTATAGCCAGAATCAGACAAAAACTTGCATGTCCCTCAGCCAAAGAAAGGATGAAGAAACATTGACACATTTACATAATGTAATACTACTGAGCTATTAAAAACAAGAAAGTTATGAAATTTCCATGCAAATGGATGGAACTAGAAAAGATTATCTTGAGTGAGGTCATCCAGACCCAGAGAGACACACATGGTAAGTATTCACTTATTTGTGGATTTTAGCCAAAATTACAGGTTAAACATATTGTGACACACAGACCCAAAGAAGGTAAGTAACATGGAAGATCCAGGAGAAGATCCATAAATATCACTCAGGGGGAGATAGAATAGACAGAGGTATTAGCTGAAGAGTGGGAACAAGGCAGGAGAGGGGGCACAGAGTTAAGAGGGTAGAGATCAGACCTGGGGAGAGCAAGGAAAAGAGGACAAAAGCCCTGTAGAGAAAGGAGAAATGAGGGTGGAGATATCCCTGTGAGAAGCTGTAGACCTAAATCAGTGTAGGTTCCTGGGAGGATATGACGGGGACTCAAGCAGAGACTCCATAGAGACTGAAGAGGACACGTCTAACTAGAATAGTTTCCTAGCAAGGGGAGCAGAACAACAAATAACCCTCAAAAAATGTCAACCCAAAATTTGCAATGTTTACAATATTGCAATGGTAAAGATAGAGCAGATAGAACACAGATTGAGGAAATGCCCAACAAATGCCTGGTCAAACCAAAGACCCATCCTATTTTAGAGTTCAAGTCCTGATACTATGAACGACAGTCTGCTAAGCTTGCAGACAGGAGCCTGTCAGAGTTTTTCTCTGAGAGGCTCTACCCAGAAATGCCTCAAAACAGATGCTGAGACTCAGAGAAAAACATTGAGCAATGAGTAGGGAGTCTTGTTTCCACAAGGGAAGAGAAAGAGAAAAGGACCTAGAGGTGACAGGAGCTCCATAAGAAGACCAACAGTGCCAACTCACCAAGGCTCCCTGAGACTGAATCATCAAGCAAGAACCATGCACAAACTGGACCTAGGTTCCCTACAAAGTTGTAGCAAATGAGTACTTCAGGCTTCAGGTAGGTCCTCTAGTAAGGGAAGTGGGGACATAGACTTGCTTTCCAGCTGTTGGTCAATTTACCCTGGCGGAACTGACTTGCCAGGCCACAGAAGAGGACATACTCAGTACTCATGAAAGTAGATGTGCTGGGGTAAATGGAAAAGGGAGCTCCCATTTCCTGTGGAAAAGCAGAGAAGAGGGTGAAGGGAGGGGAGACTGTGATAGGAGAAGTGTTGGGGTTATGACAAAGATTTTTACTAAAAAAAAATATTAAAATAAAATGACAACTAAATTAAGTAAATGAATAAAGGTCATCTGGGCCCACTAGTCTAGTGTACATGATCCAGATCTGAGTGAGACATCATAAGATTCCCACTGTCCAAGAGTATGAGTGCATGATAGCCAAGCTAATTTTTGTCTTTCTTGTTACTGTTTGATCTTGTTTTGTCTGTATCTGTCTTTTCTGATCAGTCTGTTACTTGTCATTGTAAACTGAACTCTGGAATGTGCCAATTAAAATCAGGGACAAGGCAAGGCTACCCACTCTCTCCATTATCTCTTCAATTTAGTAGTTGAAGTCCTAGGTAGAGCAATAAAACAAGTAAAGGAGATCAAGTGGATACAAATTGGAACGAAAGATGTCAAAGTTTCACTATTCGCAGATGATATGATAGTATACCTGAGCGACCACAAAAATTCAACCAAAGGACTCCTTCAGCTAGTAAACACCTTCAGCAAAGTGGATGGATACAAAATTAAATAAAAAAGAGAGAGAAACCCTTCTGTATACCAAAGAGTAAAAGGCTGAGAAAGAAATTAGGGAAACAAAACCCTTCACAATAAACACTAAAATCATGAAGTACCTTGGTGTTACTCTAACCAAGCAAGTGAAAGACCGGTTTGAGAAAAACTTCAAGTCTCTGAAGAAAGAAACTGAAGATGATATCAGAAGATGGAAAGATCTCCCATACTCACAGATCAATAAGATTAACATAGTGAAAATGGCTATTCTGCCAAAAGCAATCTAAAGATTCAATGCAATTCCCATCAAAATACCAACACAAGTCTTTACAGACATTGAAAGAAAAATTCTCAACTTCATATGGAGAAACAAAAGCCCAGAATTTCCAAAATAATCCTGTACAACAACAGATCATCTGGAAGCATCTCGATCCCTGATCTCAAGCTGTAATACAGAGCAATAGTAATAAAAACTGCATGGTATTGGCATAGAAACCAAATGGTGGATCAATGGAACCAGAGAGATGACCCAGAAATAAACCCACACACCTATGAATACTTGATATTTGAGAAAGAACCCAAAACCATTGAATGGAAAACAAAACAAAACAAACAAACAAACAAACAAACAAAAAAAACAGCATCATCATCAAGTAGTGCTGGTCCAATTGGATGTCTACATACAGAAAAATGAAAATAGATCTATACTTACCACCCTGCACAAAACTGAAGTCCAAGTGGATCAAAGACCTCAACATAAAACCAGATACACTAAATTGGTTAAATGAAAAATTGGGGAAGCGCCTGGAGCTCATTGGTACAGGAGACAACTTGCTAAACAGAATACCAGCGGCACAGGCTCTATGAACAACAATCAATGAATGGGACCTCATGAAACTGAAAGACTTCTGTAAAGCAAGACTCTGTTGTCAAAACAAGACGACAGCCTATAGACTGGGAAAGGATCTTCACCAAGCCCATATCTTGTAAGAGGGTAGATATCCAGAATATATAAAGAATTAAAAGAGTTAAAAGCAACAAATCAAGCAATCCAATTAAAAAATGGGGTACAGAGCTAAACAGAGAATTCTCTGTAGAGGAATACAGAATTGCAGAGAAACACTTAAAGAAATACTCAAAATCCTTAGCCATCAGAGAGATGCAAATCAAAACGACCCTGATATCTCACCTTATACCCTTCAGAATGGCAAAGATCAAAATCTCAAGTGACAACACATGCTGGAGAAGTTGTGGAGAAAGAGGAACCCTCCTCCATTTTTGGTGGGAATGCAAACTTGTACAACCGCTTTTGAAAATCAATAAGGCCCTCTCTCAGACAATTAGGAATAGTGCTTTCTCAAGCTACAGCTATACCTCTCCTAGGCATATATCCAAAAGAGGCTCAAGTACACAACAAGGACATTTGCTCAACCATGTTTGTAGCAGCTGTACTGGTAATAGCCAGAACCTGGAAATAGCCCAGATGTCCCTTGGTTGAGGAATGAATAAAGTAATTGTGGTAATTTTACACAATGGAATACTACTCAGCAATTAAAAACAAGGAAATCATGAACTTTGCAGGTGGGACAAAGGCACACACATGTGTAAAAGAAACATTGATAAAACTTAAACCACACATAAATCCCCACACATTAGTAGTGGGAGACTATAATACCCCACTCTCAACAAAGGACAGGTCAACAATACAGAAACTAAACAAAGAAACAATGTCTCTGACACAGGTCATGAATCAAATGGACCTAAAAGACCTTTACAAAACCTTACATCCAAACAAAAAAGAATTTACCTTCTTCTCAGCACCTCATGGAATCTTCTCCAAAATAGATCATATAGTTGGTCACAAAGCAAGCCTCAACAAGATTCAAATAATCCCTTGTATACTATCTGATCACCATGGAATAAAGCTGGACCTCAACAACAGCAGAAATAACAAAAAGCCTGCACACACATGGAAACTGAACAACTTGCAACTAAATGACAGCTGGGTCAGGGAAGAAATAAAGAAAAAAAAGTCTTCCTAGAACTCAATGAAAATGAAGGCACAACATACCCAAAATTATGGGACACAATGAAAGCAGTGCTAACAGGAAAGTTGATAGCACTAAGTGCCTTCAAGAAGAAATTTGAGACAGCTCATTCAAGCAACTTAATGGCTCACTTAAAATCCCTAGAAAAAGAAGAAGCAGACACACCAAAAAGGAAGAGATGGCAGGAAATAATCAAACTCAGGGCTGAAATCAATCAATTAGAAACAAATAAAACAGTTCAAAGAATTAAAGAAACCAAGAGCTGTTTCTTTGAGAAAATCAACAAGACAGACAAACCCTTAGCCAAGCTAACTAAAAGTCAGAGAGACACCATCCAAATCCACAAAATCAGAAATGAAAAGAGGGACATATCTACAGGCACTGAGGAAATCCGAACAATCATTAGGACTTACTTCAGAAGTCTGTATGCCACAAAATTTGAAAATCTAAATGAAATGGACAATTTTCTTGATTGATTCTGCTTACCAAAGCTGAATCAGGACCAGGTAAATCAATTAAATATTCCCCAAGGAAATAGAAGTGTTCATCAAAAGCCTGCCATCAAAAAAAAAAAGAAATAGGACCAGACGGTTTCAGCTCAGAATTCTACCATACCCTCAAAGAAGAGCTAACTTCAGTTCTCTTCAAACTACTCCACAAAACAGAAGAAACATTAGCAAACTTATTCTATGAAGCCACAATCACTTTGGTACCTAAACCTTACAAAGAAACAACAAAGAAACAGAATTTCAGGCCAATCTCCCTTATGAACATTGATGCTAAAATACTCAACAAAATACTTCCAACCGAATACAGGAACACATCAAGGGTACCATCCTCTATGACCAAGTAAGCTTCATCCCAGGTATGCAGGGGTAGTTCAATATACGGAAATTGATCAATGTAATCCACCATATAAACAAACTGAAAGATAAAAACCACATGATAATCTCCTTAAATGCTGAAAAAGCATTTGACACAATCCAACATCCATTCATGTTTAAAGTATTGGAGAGATCAGGGATACAAGGCACATATCTAAACATAGTAAAGGCAATATACAGCAAGTCTATACCCAACATCAAACTAAACAGAGAAAAACATAAAGAAACCCCACTGAAATCAGGGACAAGACAAGGCTGCCCATTCTCTCCATACTTCTTCAACATAGCTCTGGAAGTCCTTGCTAGAGCAATAAGAGAGTTGAAGGAGATCAAGGGGATACAAATTGGAAAGGAAGAAGTCAAATTATCACTCTTCGCAGATGATATGATAGTATAGCTCAGCGATGCCAAAAATTCTACCAGGAAAATTCTACAACTGATAAATACCTTCAGCAATGTGGCTGGATACAAAATTAACTCAAAAGAATCAGTAGTCCTCCTGTATACAAAAGACAAAAGGACTGAGAAAGAAATTAGGGAAACAACACCCTTAACAATAGATAAAAATGACATGAAGTACCTTGGTTTTACCCTAACCAAGTAAGTCAAAGACTTGTATGACAAAAAAAAAAAAATTCAAGTCTCCGAAGAAAGAAATAGAATCTATCAGAAGATGGAAAGACTGCCCATGCTCATGGCTTGGCAAGATTTACATCCTAAAAATGGCCATCTTACAAAAATCAATGTACAGATTCAATGCAATTCCCATCAAAATACCAACACAATTCTTTACAGACCTGGAAAGAATAATTCTCAATTTCATATGGATTAACAAGAAACCCAGAATTTCTAAAACAATCCTCTACAATAAAAGATCTTCTTGAGGCTCTCCATCCCTGATCTAAGCTGTACTACAGAGCAACAGTAATAAAACCTGCATGGTACTGGCATTAAAACAGAATGGTTGATCAATGGAACCAAATAGAAGACCCAGAAATAAACACACAAAAATATGGAAACCTGATCGTTGACAAAGACGCCAATACCATACAATGGAAAAAAGATAGCATTGTCAACAAATGGTGCTGGACTAACTGGATATCTACATGTAGAAAAATGCAAATAGATCCATACTTATCATCCTGCACAAGACTAAAGTCCAAGTGGATCAAAGTCCTCAACATAAAACCAGACACACTAAATCGGTTAGAAAAAAAGTGGGGAAGAACCTAGATCTCATTGGTACAGGAGAGAACTTCCTGAACTGAAAATCTAAGAGCAACAGTCAATAAAAGGGAAGTCATGAAATTGAAAAGCTTTTGTAAAGTAAAGGACACGATCATCGAACAAAATGGCTGCCTACAGATTCGGAAAGAATCTTCACCAACCCTTTATCTGACAGAGAGCTAATATCCAGTATATATAAAGAACTAAAGAAGCTGAAAAGCAACAAACAAAGTAATCCAATTAAAAAATGGGGATCAGAGGTGAAAAGAGAATCCTCTGCAGAAGAAAAACTCAAGTGACAACACATGCTGGAGAGGTTGTGGAGAAAGGGGAACCCTCCTCCATTGCTGGTGGGAATGTACAACCACTTTGGAAATCAATCTGGCACATTCTCAGACAATTAGGAATAGTGCTTCCTCAAGACCCACCTATACCACTGCTAGGTATATACCCAAAATTTGCTCAAGTACACAACAAGGACCTTTTCTCAACCATGTTTGTAGCAGCTTTATTTGTAATACTCAGAACCTGGAAACAACCCGGATGTCCATAAATGGAGGAATGGATGTAGAAATTGTGGTATTTTTACACAATGGAATACTACTCAGCAATCAAAAATGATGAAATCATGAATTTTCAGGCAATTGGTGGGATCTAGAAAAGAACATTCTGAGTAAAGTATCCCAGAAGGAGAAAGACAAACATGGTATATACTCACTCGCTTATATAGACCTATAAGATATGATAAACATAATGTAATCTATACACTTAAAGAAGATAAACAAGAAAGCAGACATGGGGTAGATGATAAATCCTCCCTTAGAAAGACAAATGGGATATGCATAGGATGTATGACAGGAGTCTACCTCAGAAGGCATCTGAAAGACTCTACCTGGCAGTGTTTCAAAACAGATACTAAGACTCAAAACCAAAACTTTGGCAGAAGGGGACTTAGTATGATGTCTAAAGCATAGGAGCTCCACAAGGACCTCTTGCATCCGAAAATAAATAAATAAATAAAAAAAAACCTTGGTCAAATAATTCTCATTTCCTTCTAGGTTAAAAGGATAGCTTATTTTAAATTGGTATTGGTTTTAAAAATTAAATTGCTTGCACTGGTAAATTCTGGTTTTAAAATCTGGTTTTAATTTTAAAGATTATGTTTATACCTTGTGACTTCTACAAAAGGGGTACTTTGTTTTAATATTGCAAAAACGGGTTTTAAAAATTGTTTAAAGTTTATCAGACATTTGGGTATGACTATGACTGAGAAAATTGCAGTTTTTGAAATGTATCTTATGGAGAGCTGTTTGTTTGATAAGCTGCTTTGTTTATAAAAAACATGTTTACACCCTGTTCCTTATCTTGAGACAAAGAAAAGGGGAAGTTTCACCAAGTTCCTTAAAGCTTGTTCTAAGTTCCTTAGAGTTTGGTTGTTACCTTTATGTTATCAGATGCAGGAAAGTTATTTAAAAAAAAAATCTGGCAGTTTCAGAACTCCTCTTTATAGTAATGTAACTTGCTTTTGCTTTGCCTATAAAAAGCCAATCGTACGTAGACTCTGGGCTTCAGGATCATGTCAGAATGGAAAGGATTTTAGTGAGAGTTTTTATGTTGTCTAAAAAGCAAGAAAGAGAGCAAAAAAAGTAAGCATGTCTGGTTAAGCCAGAAAAGAAAAGCTAGAAATCTAAATGTATATAGCATGTTGCAGAAGGTTAGTGGATGTGTTATAAAAAGCCAGAGAGTTAATATGATTTAAAGAAAAACTGTTTTAAAATGTTATACTTCATTTAAAAGGCTGGTGATTCCTCATTACAAAATGTTTTTTATGCTCTTTTAAGGAAAACAATTCTAGCTGCTAAAGCTTGTTCGATTACTGGGAACTTTTGGTTGTGGGGGATTATGGAAGCTCCGAAGTGTTTGTTGTATCATCAGCACCTAATGGCCATGTTTGGTATTGTCAGTCACAGCCTGTGCTAATGCTAGCACATGGCCAGCCGCCATGATGGTTCAGCAATGGAGAGCTCGTAAAGCTGTAGTTTGGCTGCCATATTTGTTTAAGACTTCCAGCTGAGTTCAGTTACACGTGGCCAGCCGCCATGATGGTTCAGCAATAGAGAGCGCGTGAAGCTGTAGTTTGGCTGCCATGTTTGTTTAAGGATTCCAGCTCAGTTCGGTTACATGTGGCCAGCCGCCATGCTGGTCCGGAGATATGTTTAGTCATTAGTGCTAAATGCAAAGCTTTTTAATGTTCAATTTTAATGCAAGTGGTAGGAGCAGCAAGATTAGCTAGCCTCTCTATAAACTGTATCTGATTAAAAGGTTTGCTTTGATTTTAGTTCAGAAAGAACAGATTTAAAGTCATGCTAAATACTGCAGTTGAGCCTTACCTAGTCTCTTGTCTATTTGTCTTAAAATATATACTTCCAGGACATGTATCTCGAAAATATGCTAGAATCAGAGATCATAGCATTCTGTTTTATAGGACACAGTTTAGAGCAGATGATAAAAACAGAGTAACTCAGATATGCTGGCCCTCAAGCTTGTCAGAAATCTTAATTAGGCATTTTTAACTGTGTAAGCTTATTGTGACAGGAAGTCCCGCAATCCTGGCAGTAGGTCCCCCAAGGTCTCCGAGAAGATTTGGGCACAACGACAGATGAATGCTACTCTGGATTGTGGTATGCTAACCACTGGGCAATACTGCCTCAACTGTCCCACTTTTAGGGCCCAGCCAAAACTGTGGACACCTGGAGTCAATGTTTCACATTGCTAAGGGCGAGGTGAGGCCATTCTCTCGTTTCTTTCTCCACAGAAACAGTCTCTCATCTTATGTGCCTGGCAGAACTGCGTCTGTTCAGGATGCTGAAACACAGGAGCCAGGGACACTGCCTAGGTAATGGGCTAACTAGTCATCCCTGTCATTTTGATTGGCACATGGATTGGTATTTATTTAGCTTATAATTTATCCTTCTCAGGTCTCTGAACACCTTGACGGCTATGCTAAGCTTATGGTAGCTTTGCAGCTAGAGAAAAGACAATTAGATCGACTGTTAGCTCATTGATCAGCTCATTAGCTAGAACCACAGAGTACTAGATACCTTATTTAGAAAAAAAGAGAGGTTTGCCTTGCTCACAGGACTCATGTCTTAAGATAAATAAGTGGAGCTTATATAGGGTCTGAGAATACAGGAGTTTAGGTTGTAAAAATGTAGAGTGTTATTATTTAGTTAAAAAAATGTTTCAGGGTTGGTAAATTCAAAAGATTGGAGAGTCTAAGTAGTTTTTTTTAAAGATATAATTATAAGTTATAAAGAGATAAATATTTTAAAGCAGATTAAAAATGGGAAATATTTTAAATTTCTCCCCCCTTTGCTACTGTTGTGCTTATGTTATAAAATTTTAAAAGTTCAGAGTGTTAACATTGATCAATAGAGTTCTGATAAGTTGATGGAGCAATAACTGCTTATTATTCAGTCACCAGGTTAAGATTTTAATTTCCTTTGTTGGCTTCTGAAGATAGACTAAAGGTGCTTCTCATTATTTTAAAAACATCTGTTTAATGTGTGTATCTGACCCAAAAGTCATAGCTTTTAGTATGGTATTCTTAATATGTGCCATTTCTGGGGTAGATTTTGACACAGAAATATCCTAAACCTATTCCTTCTAGTTGCTTTGTTAAGGAAAGTCCAAGCATCCCGGGTTTAGCACTAAAAGCCAGTAATGTATTTCTGCCTAACTTTCCAGTGTAAACATAAAAGTAAAAGTGAAAACTAAAAGTATATGCTGAGTGTATAAAAATGGCCAAGCTTCATTCGTGACTAATTACAAACAGCTATGCCCACAAAAAAAAAAAAAAATGTTACTGTGGACACACTTAGGTTGTGTATAAAGGTTATAAAACAAACAGCTAACTGATACTCATTCAGTGGGATGCAGTTTTACCTGTTCCTCTCAAAATGTTTGATTTGCTGATATGTTACTTTTCTGAGTATTTAAAATTATGTATATTTCCTTTTGTGTACTAAAATTTCATATGAGTTTCAGGATGTGACCTGGATCTGGCATAGCTCAAAAGGATCGCAGATGAGATTTTCCCTGATCTTTCCCGTTTAATAGACAAATTTTAACTTCTGTCTCCAGTTTGAATTTGTCTAGCAGATCTTCACCTGTTTAACTCTGTTCGGGATCAGCTGTGGACTGCAAGCTGAGATCTGGACTTCCTGGAAACTGACATGATTGCTCCCTGCCTCTTCGGGTGGATCAACGATCCAGATGCTTGGGACTTCCCCATTGCCCAGCCTTTGACTGGCATTTCAGCCTTCCTAGTCCCTGATGCCTACGGTCCAACGGTCAGCTCGAAGAAGCTCCAGAAGACGGATCTATGCCCAAATCCCCCCTAGCAGGCTGAAATGCTAAGTCAAAAGGGGCTCCCTGGCATTAGCTATTGTCTTGGACATCTGCTTAGCTGAAATGGACACTAATATTGCAGCAACTGGGCTAAAAGCCTAGAGAGATCCTGTAATAGTTCTCCTTGGCTTACTACCCCTATATCCACCCTGAAGGAACCCCAGATCCCATTATAAAAAATAAATCTATAAGATACAAGGGGTCATATCTGGAAGACCCAAGATTGGGTCTTCAAATGATCATAGGAAAGGGGGAAATGAAAGACCAAAAGATAAGCAGCGATTGTTAACACTATGTAGAGTAGGCGCGGTATAGCAAGAGCTACCTCACTGCATTCTTTCCCGCCTTCCGGGTTCCGGGTGGGTACGTGACTCGGCTCACAATCTGCCTTCCTGGTTCCGGGTGGGTACGTGACTCGACTCACAATCTGCCTTCCCGCCTTCCCTGTTCTGGGTACGTGACTTAACTACGGCTTTGTTCAAACCACCCAATCAGACCCCTGTAACTATGCTTCTCGCTTCTGTAACCACGCCTCCTGCTCCCGAGCCCTATAAAAACCTGTCACCCCAACTGAGAGGCGCACAAGTCCTCCGATAGGCTTGGTCGCCCCGGGTACCCTTGTATCAAAATAAACCTCTTGCGGCTTGCATCCGAAGGCTGGTCTCGCTGTTCCTTGGGAAGCGGGGTCTCCCCATCTAGATAGGCTCCAGGGAGTCTTTCACCATCAATTGTCATCATCATTCTTGAATTGTTCTGTAGGATTCACAGAGATCTGACAAGATCCAAGGGCTCATTGTCATATTGTCATCTTTCCAGAATCATATAAGAATTACACCATTGTAAAAAAAAAAAAAAAAAAAAAAAAAAAAAAAAAGAAAAGTAGAAATTGGATTAGTGTACAAAACCTCTAACATCCAATTATTTACCCATTTGTTTGGCTGACATATATTTAATAAATACTGCTATCCTAGTTACATTTCATTGAGAAAGTACATACATAATTTCTTTTTATCTTCAAAGATGTTTATGATGTATTGAAAATTATAGACATTATAAAAGTCATATAAATACTGATAAGTAATATGCAGCAATGTAAGTCATAGTTAAGGGGATAGATACTTCCAGGCACTTCTGTGCCTATATACTCATGAGAAAGATAATAAAATATACTTTAAGGAGACATCAGTTGACAAAAGGCATTTCAACAATGACTAGGGAAAGTAGGGAAAGCCATCTTGCAAATGGCTGAATAAGAACATCACCACCATTGAGATGTATGAAAAATAAGACCAAAATGTTATCACATACCTATGAAAAGTAGAGACCAGGCTTTGTGTTCCGTAACTTCTAATTACCTTTTCTTTTCCTTTCTTTTCTTCTCCCTCATTCAGTATCAATTGTTTGGAATATTGCAGTAAACTTCTTAAATATCAACTTTATAATACTTAAAAGAAAAACTTGCAAATACATGAAAACATCACACACCCAGTTAAAACCAGTAGCTTTTAGTGGGGTGTAGACGCATATGGCTCTAATCCCAGCACTTAGAAGGTGGAGACAGGTGGATCTCTGTGAGTTTGAGAACAGCTTGTCTACATAGTGAGGTTTAGGACAAACAGAGCTACACAGTGAGTGCCCTGCCTATAGATAGATAGAGAGAGAGAGAGAGAGAGAGATAGATAGATAGATAGATAGATAGATAGATAGATAGATAGATAGATAGATAGATAATTCAGGGACATTTTCACTGGAGTATTTGTCTTTAGTCACTTATGTGTCTGTTTAGTCTTTTCTGTAGCAAAACGATACATAGTATGTGATCTTTTGATGTAAGTTTCTTTTAGTCTCATCCACATGGAAAAAACACAGTACTGCATGCCTACTGCACTCAGTCTCATCCGAATTTCAGATCTGAAACTGAATCTAACCAGTAAATCTCTAAATCTTTTTCTCTCTCTTTCTTTCCTTCTCTTACTTTCTCTCCTTCCTTCCTTCCTTCCTTCCTTCCTTCCTTCCTTCCTTCCTTCGTTCCTTCCTTCCTACCTTTCTTTTTCTTTCTTTCTTTCTTTCTTTCTTTCTTTCTTTCTTTCTTTCTTTCTTTCTTTCTTTCTTTCTTTCTTTCTTTCTTTCTTTCACATCTGATTTGCAGCCTCCCCACTGCTGCTAGTCCCTCCCCTCTACCTCTTGTCTTCCCTCTTCTCCCAATCCAAAAGGGGAGGCTTCCTATCAGCGAGCCATGGCATATCAAGTTGCAGTAAGACTAGGCACCTCCTCTCTTATTAAGGGTGGACAAAGCAAACTAGTAGCAAGGAAAGTGTCCCAGAAGCAGGCAACAGAGTCAGAGACAGGTCCTCCCTCCACTGTTACCAAAGAAGATCAATCTTTGGTAATTGTAACATATGTGCAGAAGGCTCAGATCCATCCCATGCAGGCTTTCTGGTTGTCAGTTCAGTATCTGTGAACTCCTTCTTAATGAAAACAGAATCGCAGGAATATTTGTCTTCTTAAACAAGATACAAAGTCTGTAACAATGACCAGGTTGATAAATCTAATAGGAATACAATTAAGAATTTCTGTTTATTAAAATCATAAGCAGAAATGATTATTTATATTGCATGTAGTGGACAAGTAACAGCATCCATGGTATATAAAGGGCACATACAGTATTAAAAAGAAGTTCAAAAGCTTTAGCACATTTTCCATTAAAAAAAAAAAAAGAAAAGTAGAAGTCAATAAACTCTCAGGCACGATGAACAAGCATGTAATTCCAGCACTCAAAGAGGCAGAGACAGGTTCATCTCTGTGAGTTCAAGGCTATGTTGTTCTACAAAGTGAGTCCAGGACAGCTAAAGCTATACAGAGAAACCCTGTCTTGAAACAAAACAAAACAAAACAAGTCAATAAAGTATTTTTGAAAAGCAGAATTCATCTAAGTAATTGGATTTTTAAAGCTGAAATTTACAGCCCGTTATCTTGACCCCAAATGACAATGCACACATACACATACAACACACTGAAAAGTTTATAAAAAGCCAGTGGCCAGTTAACACATTGATTAGGAATAAATCAAGAAAACGATAAAGATAAAAACATGGAAAGAGTGTTTATTTTTATCTTTTAAAGTTATGTATGCACGATTTTTTTTTTTAAATAAAGGTCTTCCTAACAGCACTGGCTTTAAAATCTTGAGGGGTCCCTGAAGATGTCAGACAGGGAAGCAAACCACAAGAAGTAAGAATGAAAACCCAGTGCAGATTGATTTTGTCAACCTGGATTAGACTACAAGGCGTCTAATACCAGAAATTTTTTGATAGGTATATTTAAACACAGCAGAATTTGGAAAAGGGTCTCCAGGCAACAATAATTCCCATATTTCCTACACCAGGTGCTCAATAATCCATAAGCTGTAACTATACAGAAACTCTTTTAACAAAGTACGTGTGACCACGAGGGTGGGTTTTATAGCTAAAAGGCCTAGAGTCTAATGTAGTCTCTGATGGATATCATCGAGGTCAGCAGGCCATAAAGTACATGTAACATTTTCCCTAAATATGGGTAACCTTCTAGAGAGAGAAGAGTTTGGGTGAGGTCTGCCCCTTCAGATAACCAAAACGTCACCAGGTTGTTAACAAGCTCCATTCTCAGCTTTGTGGATGGAAAGTAAGTATTTGATTTTATCGCTTACAAGAGGAGACACCCCTGCATGATTAATATTCCTGTTTCTCTTGGTGCTTCTCTGTGAGAACAAGGCCTTATGCCCTCTACAAAATATGAATCTGAAAACTAGCAGCCATCATAAGCTAAATAACAAATGATTTGAAAAATTTAATTCTCAATAGTTACGATGATCTGAAGAGGTTCAGATCGTAAAGAGAAGATTGTTTGAAAGAAAAATCACCAAAATATAGTAAATATAAGATGCTAGTTACAAAATGTATTAAACATAACATCTCTATTATTATATTAAATATTATATTGTTTCTTTGTTATAATATTATCTATTATTTTTATATTAAATATTACAATTATATAATATATATTAATTCACATATTTTTTTAAACAGGATCTGGCTATTGTTTATTTGTTATAATATTATGTGTTATTTTGAGACTATATATTAAAATTATATAATATATAATAATTAACACATAAATGTGTATGTATTTTTGAAACAAACTTTCACTCTGTATCCCTGGCTGACTTAGAATTTGCTTTGTAGATAGACCAGGCTAGATTCAGACTTACAGAGAGATACACCTGCTTCTAAATCTGAGTGCTGTAATTAAAAGTGCACACCACCATGCCTGGGTAATGTAACACATATTAAACAAAGTTTGTCTAATGTAATATATTTATATTTTTATACTATAAAATAATATATTTTGGAAAGATGAATGTAATTGTAAGCCTCTTGTTTGTCATCTCTGATGGATCATGTCCTCATCTTTCATGTTATGTGGTTAAAAACACAAACCTTTCTTTTTATATATTTACATATTTATAATTTATATGTTCTGTATTTTATGTTAAAAAAGAGAGAGATAAGGCTTTGGAAATAGTGAATCTTTATTGAAGTAGCAGATAATTTGATTGCTTATTGCTTATTGGTAGACCACTTGTATGGCATGCCTTTTGTACTAGGTTCAATCTGCAGTATTTTTAAAAATATTTTGAAATAAAAAGATACTGATAAAATCATTATTTTGAGACAATCCTAATTTCCTAAGTCCTGGATACATTTTTTTTAAGTAGAGCCTATGAAATCTTACTAACTAAGATAAAATGTTTGTTGCAGAAAAAAAAATACTACTTCTGAAAAGTTGAAGTTTAAATTGAGAGCCTTTCTTATTTCCAGGTCTGTATGGATAAAAAACACATATCTATTACCAGTAAAAGAATTTACACACACTAGCTATTGTAAAAATGTTGTAAAGCCAGTCCTGGTGTCACACAACTGGAATCCCAGTAGCAGAGGAGTGGAGTTACACAGACTGAGTTTGAAGCCAGCCTGGGATACATGATGAATTCTAGGCCAGCATAAGCTAGAAAATAATAACTAAATGAATAAATAAACAAATAAATAAATAACAAGTGACTTGAAGTGGAAAATGGAACAATGCAATCACGTTACTAAATTTAAACTAATCTATATATTTATTTTACCAGAATCTAGTTTATAACTTTTAATTATTGTGCTTTAGCTTGGAGACGTTAGTAAATTTTAGTTTATCTTTGTATTGTTTACATCTAAATGTGTTATATACCACAGAAATAAAATGAGTGTCATAAGAACAAAATCACTACAGTAGAAAAGAGAATGTTTTAGGTGCTCATTTACAGTAAATATTTGAATATCACACTTTAGATTTATATATGCATAAACAATCGTACTCATAGAGTATATGTAAGCAGAGTTATAAGATACATGGCAAACAAAATACAATTGCATTCAAGTCCACGAGTTAGGTAATATAATTCTTCTTCACAACATAAACAAAATGACATACATATGACACAATACAAAAGCATGAAATCAGTTTACTAGAGAAAATCACCAGTGGTGCTTTGAGATAAAGAAAAAAAAAAAACTGCCTGGGAGAGGAGTTAAATGAGAAAGAAAAACAATTTGTAAAGATTGACTAGTACAGAGCTAGAGAAAAAGATCTCAGTGGCTAGCGCAATTGCTGCTGTTCCAGAGGAACTGAAGTTTGATTCTCAGTATCCACGTGTTGGCTCACAGGCATCTATAACCCCAGTTTCTGACATTCTGATACCCTCTTCTGGTCTACACAAGTACCGGGCTTATTTACACATGTTACACAAACATGAATACAGGCAAAATACCTACACACATAATATTTTCAAGTATTAATTTAAGAAATGGCACATACTAGGAGACCTTTGGTTGTTTTAACAAAATGCAGGTGTGTATTTTGTGCACATAAATTTATTTTAAAATATGGCCTATGCCTGCAAAGGCAGCCATATGAGAAAAACAGGTAATAGAGAAAGCGGGGTTGTCAAAAGCCCTTTGTAGGCATGCTGTATAAATCAATATTTTTTAGCCTTTAATGTGTGTAAGGTTTATCAGGGGATCTTATTAAAATGAATGTTTTGATAGCTTGGCCCAGGGTGATACCTGCATTTCTGCATCTCTAACAAGCTCTCAGATGGTGCTGATGTTCCTAGCCTTGGATCACAGTAATTTCTGAGGAAAAAAAAATCTATACTATAAAATAAAGATCTGTGTTCAAATCTAACATAAAATATTAAGATGTTCTATGTATGCACATATGTATAACTTATATTAATTACATGTGTAACATAAACACATTGATTATATAATTTATATTGATTCTACAAGAGATACAATAGATCGTTTCTAAAGTATATAAAATAGTGACTGATTGCATGTAATGCATGTAATCATGTAACATATATCCAGGTTGTCTGAGTAGGTATGGTTATTAATATCTTATTTATTACGTTAATGAAAGGCACTGAGATAAATGTGGGTAAATCTCCAGGCTAGAAGTCAGTATTCAATGACTTGGTTTTCTTCATGAGTGTTTGAAACTTGATTTGCTGAAATTGCTGTTATTGAAGTTGCAATATTATAGGCAATCTCCAATGTGAATAGAGGGATCTAAATGCCATCTAGTAATTAAAAACAGTAGAAGCCATTTTTATTACACTTCTTTTCTATACTTTGATGTCTCGTAAATACTCAGAAAGACAAGAGTCTAGACTGTCTGTTGGATGGCTATTATTCGCCTGATGCCCCTTTTGTACAGTGATTGAGCAGATACTTGGCAACAGAAGGTGTTACAGAGAACAATAACTCTAACAATTAAAACAGGGAGGAGTTAAAAGCCAAGTAGAGGTTAGAGTTTTCCATGTCTATGTAGAAAATGAATGGACAATTTGTAAAAATAACATGATCACCTTGAATGTCAAATAGATAAGAAAGCCAGCAGAAGACATTGAGGCCTTGGGGCTTTGAGTGAACTACCTGCTGAACTACAGCTTCTTACAGCAGGATTTATCACAGAAATGAAGAGGAACATGGGGCCCATCTACATTTAATGCTCTGATCTCAGAACCCCCACAGACTGGCTTTAAATCATTTATGTCTGGACCACCAGTTGACATTCTTTAATTACTTCCTTAACTCCTCTGCTTTAGATGCTTTGGATTTCTGTGCTAATGATACATGCCAAATGAAAATGGCATTTCATAAATGCTGATCCCATCTTGAAAATGCCTTTCTAGAAAGAAACACCATGAAAGGTACCTTATGGTTATAAGGGGTATAGGGACATCAAGGGCATAAAAACCTGAGAGCAGAAGGGGAAGGTAAACTAGCTTTTTCTCCCATAGCAGCTGAGGAGCACTTAGGAGAAACCTAGCCTATTGTTCATTGTGTCATACATTCTGGATGATTCATTCTATGAGAATGAGGTCAGGATTTTTGTCTTGAAGATAAATTTTTATATAAAAATTTGAAATGTAGAGCTCTCCAGATGGTTCAGTGGTTAAAGACACTTGCTGCTCTTACAAAGTCTGGAGTTTGGGTTCTAGCTCTCATGTCAGGTGACACATAACAACCCATAACACCAAAGCCAGATGGACATGGCACAGTCTTCTGGCTTCATGGGCAACCAAAACCATATACTAGATATACACATATAAAGAAAAATGAAGCTACTTAAAATCAAATTGCAGCCAAACTCTTCATTGTATTTGTTGATCAGAAATGAAAAAAATATGAGTAGTGATATGAAGCTGGGGCTGTGGATAAGTTCATAGACTGCTTATAAAGTTTATAGACCCAGTCCTGGGTCAAGTACAGTAGTGTATGAATCCGGGTGTGGTGGCACACACTACGGTTCCACTGATCAGCTATAAGATGAACAATTCTCACCTAGAAAGACAAACAGGATAGAAGTAACCTTTTCTTCTAGGAATATGAAACCAATTAAAACTGAACTATCTCCCATTAACTGTGTCCCTCATTCAAAGGTAGAGAACAGTAAGGGAAGTCAAGGGGAACTCTCTACCTGCCCTGCAAATGTTTGCCTGGCCTCGTGATAGTAACACAGTAAGAAAACCAACACAGAATAAAGGGAAAGCAGATTAGATTTAATCAAGGAGAAGGAAGAAAAGAGGAGAGATACAGGAGGAGGAAGAGAAGGAGAGTTCAGAGAAGGGGGACGAAGAAAGCAGGGGAAGCAAGGTTAACACTGATGTCCGTATTTCCTTTCTTAGTTGGAAGTTTTTTTCTTTTTGGTTGAGGACCAACATTCCACAGTAGAATGCAGTTTCTTTTCATCTTAAACTGCTGGATGAATGATTGAGAAGAAAGCCTGAAACCTCTCTGTAGACATACAGGAAATCAACGGAAGCTTCATTAGAGCCCCATATCCACAGTAATCTTACTTTATTTCCCAAAGTAACAGGAACTTTTCAACAATCTTCATTGTGCTTAAGCAAATAATGTTATTAACTAGTTTTCTTGAGAGACTTCCTGAGTGTTTTATAAAATGAGATGTTTTCTAAGAGTCTGGAAAGAAAGTCATCTTGCATTCAAATTGTAATCAATGAAGCAACTCCAAGGGAAGTGGTTATGTTCCTCACTGGATCATCTATAAAGAGTTCTTGTTTTTATTCTATTATCTTAATGGAAACAAGGAAGACGTGAGGATGAAGGGGACATTTCAGGCAAATCTTGGTCTGATGCATCAGAGACTATTTGGGCAGTACAAACATCAGCGACAATAAATACCAGTCACAACAAAACAGGCATCCTTTTTTTTCAAATTAAGTATGATATTAGACAGTCAATCTTGGGAATACAAGCCACTATCTGAAGTCAGCTTCAGTGAATATATGAAGTGAAAAAGAAATTATATATATATATATATATATATATATATATATATATTGCTTTGGTATGCCCTCACTCCATTCCTCTTTCCCACCCACCTCCACTTCTCTATTTCTCTTCAAACAACAAAAACAAACAAACAAACAAAAAGCAAATAAACAAAATAGCTGGTCTTCCAGGAGGATATCCACCTAACATGGCTTAACAAGGTACAGTAAGCCTAGACACAAACTCCAAGATCAAGGCTGGACAAGGCATCTCAGTAGGAGGAAAAGGGTCCTAAGTGCAGGCAAAAGAGTCAGTTGCACCCTTCATTCCCACTATTGGGAGTTCCACAAGAACACCAAACTACACAACCATAACATACATGCAGAGGTCCTGGCTCAGACCCATACATAATCTATGTTGGTTGCTTCAGTCTCTGTGAGCACCTATGAACCTTGCTAGTTGCTTCTGTTAGTTGAGCAGTGTTCCAATGGTGTTCTTGACCCCTGTGGCTTCTACAATTCTTCCTCTCCTTTGTGGAGTTAGTTCCCTTAGCTTTGCTTTATGTTTGCCTGTGGGTCTCTGTATCTATGCTTGATGATGCCTCTCTGATAACAATTTCTCTGAAAGAAAGTCATTGATCTATGACCAGAGCTGGCTATCACTAGAAACATTTCATTGACTTTTGTTGTTGTTGTTGTTAGTTGTGATTGGTTATATTCTGGGTCTCTGAATGTCCTGCCTATGGACATCCAGGCAGTGGCTCCCTCTTGTGGCACTGGCCTCAAGTTGGACCAGTCTTTGTTATAAAAACTAAATGGTTGATCAATGGAATCAAATAGAAGACCAAGATATAAATCCACCCACCTATGGCCACATGATTTTTGATAAAGTCAGAAATACACAATGGGAAAAGAAAGCATCTTCAACAAATGATGCTACTCTAGCTAGATGTCTACATGTATAAGAATGCAAATTGACACACACACACACACACACACACACACACACACACACATATATATATATATATATATATATATATATATATATATATATATATGTCTGCAAAATCTCAAGTCCAAGTGGATCAAAGGTCTCAACATTAAACTGGATACAATAAGTATGATGGAAGAGAAAGTGAGGGAAATGTTGAAAACTTTGGCAAAGGGAATACCTTCCTGAACAGAACAACAATAGTTCAAGTAATAAGAACAACAATCAATAAATAGGACCTTGTGAAACTGAAAAGCTTCTTTAAGCCATAGGACATCATCAATAACACAAAATAGCAGCCTAGAGAAGGGAAAAAGATTTTCACCAACTTGAAATATAACAGAGGGCTAATATCCAAAATACACAAAGAAATCAAGACACTAGACATTAACAAACCAAATAATTCAGTTAACAATGGAGTACAAATCTAAACAGAATTTTCAACAGAGGAATCTCAAATGGCTAAGAAACCCTTAAAGAAATGTTCATCACCTTGAACCATCAGAGTAATGTAAAAAACGAACATACAAAAAAAATGAAAACAAAACAAAACAAAAAACTATTTTAAGATTCCATTTTAAAAGGAAATCCAAACAATCACTCTGTCTTAGTACAAAAGCTAACATGCCACAAAATTTGAAAACCTAAATGAAATGGACAATTTTCTTAATAGATTCCATTTACCAAGACTAAATCAAGATCAGGTATATAGATTAAAAAGTCCTATCTCCCCCAAAGAAATAAAGACAGTCATAAATTTTTTCCTTTCCTGTGCTAATGAGTTCAAGGCTCTTCTCCACTTTTTCTTCTAAGAGGTTTAATGTGTCTGGTTTTATGTTGAGGTCTTTGATCCACTTGGCCTTTAGTTTTGTGCAGGGTGATAAATATAGATCTATTTGCTCAACCATGTTCATAACAGCTTTATTTTTTATAGCCAGAATCTGGAAACAACCCAGATATCCCTCAACTGAGGAACAGATACAGAAATTGTAGTACATTTATACAATGGAATATTATTTAGCAATTAAAAACAAGGAAATCATGAAATTTGCAGGCAAATGGTGGGAACTAGAAAAGATCATCCTGAGTGAGGTATCCCAGGAGCAGAAAGACACACGTGGTATATACTCACTTATAAGTGGATATTAGACATATAATGTAGGATAAACACACTAAAATCTATACACCTAAGGAAGCTAAGAAAGGAGGAGGACCCTGGGTAAGATAATCAATCCTCATGCAGAAAGGCAAAGGGGATGGGCATTGGAAAAGGGAGAAAATAAGCAACAGGACAGGAGCCTTCCACAGAGGGCCATTGAAAGACTTTACCCAGCAAGGTATCAAAGGAGATACTGAGACTCAGCCAAACTTTGGGCAGAGTACAGGGAATCTTATGAAAGAAGGGAGAGTTAGGAGGGACAGGGGCTCTGCAAGGAAAGCAAAAGTTCAAAAAATTCTGGGCAAACAGATCATTTCTGAGACTGATTCTCCAACCAAGGATCATGCATTTAGATAACCTAGAGCCCCTGCACAAATGTAACCCATGGCAGCTCAGTGTCCAAGTGTGTTCCCTAGTAATGGGAACAGGAAATGTCTCAGACATGAACTCAGTGTCTGGCTCTTTGATCACCTCCCCCTGATGGAGGAGCAGCCTTAGCAGGCCACAGAGAAAGTCAATGCAGCCAGTCCTGATGAGACATGATAGGCTAGGATCAGATGGAAGGGGAAGAGAATGTTCCCTATCAGTGGACTTGGGGAGTAGCAAGGGAGGAGATGATAAAGGAGGGTGGAATTGGGATGGGATGAGGGAGGGGACTAGAATGGGGATATAAAGTGAATAAACTCTATAAGTATATAAATAAATTTTAAAAATGAAATGCAAATAAAAGTCTCCTTTTCAAAAAAAAAAAACCCAAGGACAGATGGTTTCAGCACAGAATTCTACCAGACCTTCAAAGAAGAGCTAACTCCAATTCTCTTCAAACTATTCTACAAAATAGAAACAGAAGGAATATTACAAAACTCATCCTATGAAGCCACAGTGCCCTTGATACCTAAAACACACAAAGACCCAACAAAAAGAGAACTTCAGACTTATCTGTCTTATGAACATTAATGCAAAAATACTCAATAAAATACATGCAAACCAAATTCAAGAATGCATAAAAGATATCATCCCATGACCAATTAGGCTTCATCCCAGGTATTCAGGGGTGTTCAATATATGGAAATCCATCAAGGCAATCCACCATATAAACAAACTGAAGGAGAAAAACCACATTATCCCCTCCTTAGATGCCAACAAAGCATTTGACAAAATCCAACATCCATTCATATTGAAAGTCGTGGAGAGATTAGGGATACAAGGCACATACCTAAACATAGTAAAGACAATATATAGCAAGCCTATAGCCACCATCAAAGTAAACAGAGTGAAACTTAAATCAATCCCACTGAAATCAGGGACAAGGCAAGGCTGCACAATTTCTCTATACTTGAAGTCTCAGCTAGAGCAATAAGACAACTAAAGGAGATCAATGGAATACAAATTAGAAAGAAAAAAAAAACAAAGTATTACTAATTGCAGATGATATGATAGTATATATGAGTGGCCCCAAAAATTCAACCAGAGAACTCCTTCAGCTGATAAACACCTTCAGCAAAGTTTCTGGATACAAAATTAAATCAAAAGCAAACAAACAAAGAGTAGCCCTCCTCTTTAGAAGACAAGAGGGCAGAGAAAGAAATTAGGGAAACAACACCCTTCACAATAGCCACTGATAAAAAAAAGTATCTTGGTATGACTCTAACCAAGCAAGTGAAAGACCTGTTTGAAAAAAACTTCAAGTCTCTGAAGAAAGAAATTGAAGAAGGTATCAGAAGATGGAAAGATTTCCCATGCTTATGGATATGTAGAATTAACATAGTGAAAATGGCCATCCTGCCAAAATCAATCTACATATTCAATGCAATTCCAATCAAAATACCAACACAACCTTTATAGAACAGGAGCTCCACAAGGACACCAACAGAACCAAGAAATCTGGGCCCAGAGGTCTTTTCTGAGACCCATACTCCAACCAAGGACCATGCATGGAGATAACCTAGAGCCCCTGCATAGATGTAGCCCATGGCAGCTCGGTGTCCAAGTGGGTGCCCTAGTAATGAGAACAGGAACTGTCTCAAACATGAACTCAGTGGCTGGCTCTTTGATCACCTCCCCCTGATGGAGGAGCAGCCTTAGCAGGCCACAAAGGAAGTCAATGCAGCCAGTCCTGATGAGACCTGATAGGGTAGGGTCAGATGGAAGGGGAGGAGGACCTCCACTATCGGTGGAATTAGGGAAGGGAATGGGAGGAGATAATGGAGGAAGGGTGGGATTGGGATGGGATGAGGGAAAGGGGCTACAGCTGGAATAAAAAGTGAATAAATTGTAATTAAAAAAATAAGATTCCATCCTAGACCTTTTGGAAAGGCTAATTTCAAAAACACAGATGACAGTTCATGCTGGCAAAAATGGGTAGCAAAAAGAACATTCCTCCTTTGCTGGTGGGAGTGTAAACTTATAAAGCCCTTTGGAAATCAGTGTGGCAGTTCCTTACAAAATTGGGAATTGATGTATCTCAAGACCCAATTGTACCACTTTTGGACATACCCAAAAGATGACCCAGCATATCACAAGGGCAATTTCTCAACTATGTTCATAGCAGCTTCATTCATAATAACCAGAAACTAGAAACAACCTTGATATCCCACAAACAAAGAATGGATAAAACATTGCAGTACATTTACACATTGTAGCCATTTACACAATTACTCAGCCATTAAAATCTATGATATCATGACATTTGCCGGCAAATGGATGCAACTAGGAAAAAACAATCATCCTGAGTGAGGAAGCCCAGAGCCAGAAAGACAAACATGGTATGTGTAGTCCCATAGAGGTGGGCATTAGCTGTTAAGTGAAGGATAATCATGCTATGGTCTACAGACTTAGAGAGGCTAAGTAACAAGGGTTATGGGGGAACTATGGAATTTGGAATTCCCTGGGAAGAAGAAAGGTAACAGAACTTGGAGGTGGACTGTGGGCAGATGTGGATGGGAACAGGTGGGATGAATTAGTGTTGGAAGGGACAAAGGGAGAGAGACCGAGGAGAGACATCAGGGATTGAAGGGCTTTTAGGAAACTCCTAGTCTCTTAGAAATGGAGATAAGAACCAGAACTGGTCATCTTCTATAACCAGGCAAGGTTCTCAGAAGTGGGACTGGGACATCAACTCAGCCACAAAACATCCAACTATCCAACCTACAATCTGTTCTGTCCATTAGATGTGCTGGAGTAATAAAGGCACAAAAGTTGTTTTTTTGTTTTGTTTGTTTGTTTGTTTGTTTAACACAAAGATGTACCCCCTGCTTGGATGTAACCCATGGGTAGCTCAGTCTCCATGTGGGTTCCCTGGTCAGGGGAGTGGGGACTGTCTCTGACATAGACTCAGTGGCCGGCTCTTTGATTTCCTCCCCCTGGCAAAGTGGGCTTATTAAGAGGATCCAAACAGTCCTAATGAGACCTGATAGGCTGGAATCGGATGGTAGAGGAGATGGACCTCCCCTGTCGATGGACTAGAGGAGGGATGTGTCAGGGGAGGGAAATGGGAGAAGGGAGGGACATGGGAGAGGGGAGGAAGGGTGGGACTGGAAGGAGTTGAGAGAGGAGGCTGCAGCCAGGATACAAAGCGAATAGATTGCAATAAATAATAATAATAAAGAGAAAAACTAAGATGTAGATCAAAATATCCTTCAAAGGTGAAGAGCGTTGATGTAGCTTTGTATTAAGATAGTCCTTATGAGTCACATAACAAAGGAAATGCAACATGAATTCATTCCTCCAATGTGAAAGAAAAGGATCGCACTTTAATATTTTTAACTCAAGATAATTCTCATAATGATCCAATAATACTAGTACTAATAATCATAATAATAATTCTTGTGAAACATATTAGTATCATGTATTAGTTACCATTGGTAGTGGGCTAAATGAAACATGAGTGTTATTTCATCCCCATGGCAGCCTTAAAGAGTAGGTAAAAAAACAAAACCAAAACCAAAAAACCTTTAAAATTTTAAGTGAAGTAACAGAAGTCAATGGAGCTGAGTTACCACTTTGACTTCAGACTGATAGTGATGGGAGATGGGGAAGAATTCATATCCAGGACAGGTAGCATCCAGCTATAGCTTTCTTAGTTGAATGTCTGTGGTCTACAAGCGGCATGAGACACTGTGAACTGAAACCAAACTGTTCTGGGACAGGCACAGTAAAGAAAGGAATGTGCTGTGGGTCTTAGGTATCAACCAGGAGAATGAAGACAGACTTGACTTACATCTGAAAAGATAAGCAGGCCCTTGAAAAGATGAGCATGAAGGATGATTCTCAAAAAGAAGAAAAAGAAAAGACTATTCTCAGAATTAAGTAGGTAGATATATAGAATTAAATAGATAGGTAGATAGATAGATAGATAGACAGACAGACAGACAGACAGACAGACAGACAGACAGACAGATAGATAGATAGATAGATAGATAGATAGATAGATAGTAAAACAAAACAGAAAGGACTAGTTTAAATTCTTCATTTTAATTTTATATTTATCTGTGTTTTGTCTGCTCATGTGCATGTTTATCACATGTGTGCCGGATTACACTTGGAGGCAAAAAGAGGTGTTGATGCCTTCAAACTGGAGTTACAGACAGTTGTAAGTCATCACTTGGGTTTTGGACTGAACCTGGGACATCAGTTTTGACTACCTGTATTTCCAAGGTCAGATGTGAGCAGCTGGTTGGCAGCAAAGTGTGATTGCATGGGTGAAAATGGCAGAGATTATTCTCATTCACAAGGCTCTGGGTAGTATCAGGCTTCACAGCTGGTCTTTCCACCAGGATGCCACTTCAAAAGATTGGGAGTGGGGTCTTGGAGATGACCAGTGGTTTCTCTGTGTGATATTGCAGCAAGAATCCATGTGTTGACTTTGCAGCTAATATTTATCGAGCATTCACTAAGTCCCAATTATGATGCTGCATGTTTTGTGCCTCATAGTCCATTTTCACTCTGAGGAGGTATTATTGCATCATTTTTTATTAGTCAAGAAGCTGAGGGGTAGACAGTTTATAGGTCTTGCTTATAGCATATGCAAAGGACCTAGGCTCACACATAAGTACATATGGTTTAAAAGATCAAGTCTTTCCTCAGTCCAAGCATGACCTCTTGGATTGACATTGAAGACATTCCTCTGTGCATCTGCCCCCTTCTCAAGGCAGCATCTGAGATTCTAGTCTCCCATAAACATTTGAGGAAGAAGAAAGACCAGAGAGGAAACCCTTTATGCTGAATAATTGCAATCAAAATGCCTAAGATTTACAAATGAGATTATTGAACTACCATTTGTGTTTTTAATGTGCCCTTCAGCAAAGATAAAATCAGCCAAACTTCTGTTGATGTAGCTGTCTTCACTGATTTATCAGGAGATGAATGGTAATCAGATATCCATAGCTATGCTGTCAGTTAGAATCCCTTACAAATAGCTGTAAGAACAATCTCTATGAAGATATTGACTGTGCACTTGTAAAATAAGCCATATAAACAAACTGTGTATCCACATTACAGGGTTTCTTGTTCCCACATCACACCGCAACTAAGATCTCTGCTGGATTTCCATCAGTTCTATACAGGTACAGTTCCTACAGTTCTGATGACTGAGATATAGTGTCATTCATAGTTTGGGCCCTTGGGAGGGGGCAACTTTATTTGAATATGAAATTCACTGCAAAAATTCATGTTGCCTCATATATTTTCCACAATACTCTTTAAATAATAACTTCCTTTACTATAAAACAAGATTTTACATGATCTCAGAGGACTACTGTAAAGATTATTTTTTAAATCACAAATGAAGAGGAGGGTGGAGCAAATTGCCCTGTGTATAGTGCCGCTCCTCCCCACTAACCACAGATTATTGTGTAGCTGTGATTGGGATACTGTATGCCTAAAATCAACAAGATATATTGCAGTCTGTTTGATTACCATCTCTAGGTTTTCTTTTATCTCAGTCCATTAAATCTGAGTTTAATCACCGTGAACGGTGTATGTGATTTCATAATGATTAAATAATGCAACATTGCCTCAAGCCAATTTATTGGATAAGAAACCTTCAGCTGTATTTCCTGTCTCAGAATACCCTCCTCTGGCTTTCCCAGATTTACTTTTGAGAATTATTCATTTAGGGCAGGACATACTCCTCTCTCACATCTTGAGCAATCTATCTCTCTCTCTCTCTCTCTCTCTCTCACTTTCTTAATATTCAAGTTTACTTTCAATGCCTATGATCTAATAATATGCCAGAGTAAGGCATTTTCTTAAAAAGAAATTACAGAGGAGCCAAGATGGCAGCACTGGTAGAGCACCGCATTTGAGAAGCAGGACAGCACTCGCCGTGCAGAGACCAGGAGACTGAACTCTGGGCCCTGAAACTACATCAATCGTGTTTCCCAGGTGAGGGGAGGCTCCCACGGTGTGGGAATCGGTCGGGTCCACTCACGGCTACCCAGCCAGAACCTGGAAGAAATCCCGGGTAACACGGGCTTTGTGTCTCTGGGCTGGAGCCACAAGCATCCTTGTCCCAATCACTTTCCCAAGCTGATCTGTGAGCACAAGGGTTCCTGAGGCTGGGAGTCCCAGTCGCGGGGGGACCCCACTGGGAAGCAAAGTTGCCAGACTGATCACGGGTCACCCAGTCTTTCCCCGGAAGGTCTCTAGGACGGCGGGTACCCACCGCCAACACAACTGAGCTCCTGCCGTGCAGAGAGATGTGCACTCAACTCAGCGGTACAGACAAGATGCGCGCCCCAGTACAACAGGGACTGGGAACCCCTGTCCAGAGAGGACCCCACAGTGAAGGAAGAAACCGTGCTGCTGGGGTCACCTAGGGAAAGTCTAGCATCCTACAGATCGCAGACAGGTGAGTACGCCCAGCCATCACAGATCTGGGCCCAAACAGGGAGCACAGAGTGATCGGAAACTCAACTCCCACAGACTAGCAGGCCGGCGCACGCTCCACCAGCCCAGAGGCCTGCATTGTACCAAATACACCTTACAGGCAGAACTGTGCACCACAAGACACCAGAGCAGTACTCACCCGCCACAGATTACCTCTTGGGTTCTGGGGCACAGAGCTCCAACCTCAGACCTACAAAAGACCGGGAACCCTGAGATCAACCCCCCAGATACTGCTCCAAGGGGCAACCAGTTATCCCTAACAAAACCGACCAAACCACGGGACACACAGGTTACAGCAGTTGATCACTAAATTTACAGCAAGAAACCCAGAAGGAGGGCAGCTGTCTCCAGGACTTCTCCCAGTGAGAGGAGAGCCCTCTCGACTAATCAGGACCACAGTTACTACCCAGGTCTCTACGCCTGAGGTGAGCTGTAGCAACTCCTGAAAAACACCGGACATCCAGTGATTATACCCAAAAAGATGGAAAGGCTTCCTTCAGGAAAAACCATCTTCCTGCCAAAGGGATTCTCTCCACTACAAGAGTCCAGGAACAACCAGAAACTAAATTCAAACAACTAAGATAGCCCAATGGGTAGAGGACAGCGTAAAAGTTCAACCAACAAAAGCCAGAGCAATGTGGCATCTCCAGAACCCAGTTATCCAGGGGCAAATAGCCCTAGACACCTCAGCATAAATGAAATTCAAGGAGATGACCTAACATCTATGCTCATGAAGAAGATAACAGAGGAAACAAATAAAATGCGAAAAGAATTAGAGGAAGATAAAAACAAACAGATCATGGCTATCCGTAAAGAAATGGAGAAAATTAAAGACAAGGAGATTATGGCCATCTGTGAAGAAATACGGGAAGCTGCAGCCAAACAGTCTGTGGCCTTTAGAGAGGAAATGCTTAAATCACTGAATGAAATAAAAGAAACAGTGGATTGTTCAAACAAACAGCTGAAGGAATTGACGGAAAAACATGAAAATACAGACAGGGGAAGGAAACATACAAAATAGCTCAAGACCTAAAGATAGAATTGGACAAATTAAAAAAAAAAAAAACACAAATGGAAGAAATTGTGGAGATAAAGAACTTAGGGAAGAAAGCAGGAACTACAGAGGTTAGCATAACCAATAGGCTACAAGAAATGGAAGAAAGAATCTCATGTGTGGAAGATACAATGGAAGAAATAGATGTATCTGTCAAAGAAAATGTTAAATCTAAAAAAATTCCTGACACAGATTGTCCAAGAAATTCAAGACAACATAAAAAGAGACAAAACCTAAGAATAATAGGATTAGAGGAAAAAGAAGATTCCCTGCACCAAGGCCCAGAAAATATTTTCAACAAAATCATTGAAGAAAATTTCCCCAACATAAAGCAGAGACCAATAAGAATACAAGAGGCCTATAGAACACCCAATAAATTAGACCAGAAAAGAAAATCCTCCCGCCACATAATAATCAAAACCGTAAGTATACAGAACAAAGAAAAAATACTAAAAGCTGCAAGAGAAAAAGGCCAAGTAAAATATAATGGCAAACCCATTAGAATCACACCTGACTTTTCAACAGAGACTATGAAAGCCAGAAGGGCCTGGACTGATATCATGCAGACCTTAAGAGATCACAGATGTCAGCCCAGGCTACTATGCCCTGCAAAACTCTCAGTCCTCATAGACGGAGAAAACAAGATATTCAATGACAAAAACAAATTTCAACAATACCTACAAACAAATCCAGCATTACAGAAGACACTGGAAGGGAAAATACAACCCAAGAAAGCTAGCTACATTCAAGAAAACCACAGAAAATAAATAACCCCACTACAGTAAAACAAAAAGCAACCAAGCACACAACCGTATGACCACAGCCAACATCAAATTCAAAGGATCTAACAGCCACTGGTCATTAATCTCTCTCAATATCAATGGACTTAATCCTCCAATAAAAAGACAGAGACTAACAGAATGGATGCGTAACAAAACCCAGCAATCTGTTGTATACAAGAAACACACCTAAGTTACAAAGATAGACATTACCTGAGGGTAAAGGGATGGAAGACGGCTTTTCAAGCAAATGGACGCAAGAAGCAAGCAGAAGTAGCCATTCTAATATCTGATAAAATAGTCTTTCAACAAAATTAATCAAAAGAGATGGGAAAGGACACTTCATACGCATCAAGGGAAAATTCCACCAGGAAGACATCACAATCCTGAACATCGATGCCCCAAATACAAGGGCACCCACATTTGTGAAAGAAACATTGATAAAACTTAAACCACACATAGATCCCCACACACTAATAGTGGGAGACTTCAACACCCCACTCTCTATAAAGGACAGGTCAACTAAACAGAAATTAAACAAAGAAACAATATCTCTAACAAAGGTCATGAATCAAATGGACCTAACAGACATTTACAGAACCTTACACCCAAACACAAAAGAATTTACCTTCTTCTCAGCACCTCACGGAATCTTCTCCAAAATAGACCACATAGTTGGTCACAAAGCAAGCCTCAACAGATACAAGAAGATTGAAATAATCCCTTGTATCCTGTCTGATCACCATGGAATAAAGCTGGACCTCAGTAACAACAAAAATAGCAAAAAGCCTACACATACATGGAAACTGAACAACTTGCTACTAAAAGAAAGCTGGGTCAGGGAACAAATAAAGAAAGAAATTAAAATCTTCCTAGAACTCAATGAAAATGAAGACACAACATACCCAAACTTATGGGACACAATGAAAGCAGTGCTAAGAGGAAAGTTCATAGCACTAAGTGCCTTCAAGAAGAAATTTGAGACAGCGCATTCAAGCAACTTAATGGCTCATTAAAAACCCTAGAAAAAGAAGAAGCAGACACACCAAGAAGGAGCAAACAGCTGGAAATAATCAAACTCAGGGATGAAATCAATCAATTAGAAACAAATAAAACAATTCAAAGAATCAATGAAACCAAGAGCTGGTTCTTTGAGAAAATCAACAAGATAGACAAATCCTTAGCCAAGCTAACTAAAAGGCAGCGAGACACCATCCAAATCAACAAAATCAGAAATGAAAAGGGGGACATAACTACAGACACTGAGGAAATCTAAGCAATCATTAGGACTTACTTCAAAAGTCTATACAGAACAAAATTTGAAAATTTAAATGAAATGGACAATTTTCTTGATCGATTCCACTTACCAAAGCTAAATCAGAACCAGGTAAATCAATTAAATAGTCCTATATCCCCGAAGGAAATAGAAGCAGTCATCGAAAGTCTCCCATCCAAAAAAAGCCCAGGACCTGATGGTTTCAGCGCAGAATTCTACCAAACATTCAAAAAAGAGCTAACTCCAGTTCTCTTCAAACTATTCCACAAAATCGAAACAGAAGCAACATTACCAAACTCATTCTATGAAGCCACAGTCACCTTGGTACATAAACCTCACAAAGACCAAACAAAAAAAGTGAATTTCAGGCCAATCTCCCTTATGAACATTGATGCAATAATACTCAACAAAATACTCGCAAACCGAATACAAGAACACATCAAAGATATCATCCACCATGACCAAGTAGGCTTCATCCCAGGTATGCAGGGATGGTTCAATATATGGAAATCCATCAATGTGATCCACCATATTAACAAACTGAAAGAAAAAAACCACATGATAATCTCCCTAGATGCTGAAAAAACCTTTGACAAAATCCAACATCCATTCATGTTTAAAGTATTGGAGAGATCAGGGATACAAGGCACGTATCTAAATATAGTAAAGGCGATATATAGCAAACCTATAGCCAACATCAAACTGAATGGAGAAAAACTTCAAGCAATCCCACTGAAATCAGGGACAAGACAAGGCTGCGCACTCTCTCCATATCTCTTCAACATAGTGCTGGAAGTCCTTGTTAGAGCAATAAGACAGTTGAAGGAGATCAAGAAGATACAAATTGGAAAGGAAGAAGTCAAACTATCACTATTTGCAGATGATATGATAGTATACGTGAGTGACGCCAAAAACTCTACCAGGGAACTCCTACAGCAAATAAACACCTTCAGCAAAGTGGCCGGATACAAAATTAACTCAAAAAAATCAGTAGCCCTCCTGTATACAAAAGACAAAAGGGCTGAGAAAGAAATTAGGGAAACAACACCCTTCACAATAGCCACAAATGACACAAGGTACCTCGGAGTAACCCTAACCAAGGAAGTCAAAGACTTGTATGAAAAAAATCTCAAGTCTCTGAAGAAAGAATTAGAAGAAGATATGAGAAGATGGAAAGATCTCCCATGTTCGTGGCTTGGCAGGATTAACATAGAAAAATGGCCATCTTACCAAAAGCAATCTACAGAATCAATGCAATTCCCATCAAATTACCAACACAATTCTTTACAGACCTGGAAAGAAAAATTCTCAACTTCATATGGAATAACAAGAAACCCAGAATTGCTAAAACAATCCTCTACAATAAAAGATCTTCTGGAGGTATCTCCATCCCTGATCTTAAGTTGTACTATAGAGCAACAGTTTTAAAAACTGCATGGTACTGGCATAATAACAGAATAGTGCATCAATAGAAATGAACAGAGGACCCAGAAATAAACCCACACACTTATGGACACCTGATCTTTGACAAAGGCGCCAAAACCATACAATGGAAAAAAGATAGCATCTTCAGCAAATGGTGCTGGTCTAACTGGATGTCTACATGTAGAAAAATGAAAATAGATCCATACTTATCACCCTGCACAAAACTGAAGTCCAAGTGGATCAAAGACCTCAACATAAAACCTGACACATTAAATCGGCTAGAAAAAAAAAAGTGGGGAATACCCTAGAACTCATTGGTATAGGAGAAAACTTCCTGAACAGAACACCAACAGCACAGGCTCTAAGAGCAACAATCAATAAATGGGACCTTATGAAACTGAAAAGCTTCTGCAAAGCAAAGGAGACGATCACCAAAACAAAGCGACTGCCTACAGATTGGGAAAAAATCTTCACCAACCCTTTATCTGACAGAGGACTCATATCCAGTATATATAAAGAACTAAAGAAGCTGAAAAGCAGCAAACCAAGTAATCCACTTAAAAAAATGGGGAACAGAGCTAAACAGAGAATTCTCTGTAGAGGAATATCAAATGGCAGAGAAGCACTTAAAGAAATGCTCAACCTCACTAGCCATTAGGGAAATGCAAATCAAAACAACCCTGAGATTTCACCTTACACCCATGAGAATGGCCAAGATCAAAAACTCAAGTGACAACACATGTTGGAGAGGTTGTGGAGAAAGGGGAACCCTTCTCCACTGCTGGTGGGAATGTAAACTTGTACAACCACTCTGGAAATCAATCTGGCGCTTTCTCAGACAACTAGGAATAGTGCTTCCCCATGATCCAGCCATACCACTCCTAGGCATATATCCAAAAGAGGCTCAACTACACAAAAAGGACATTTGCTCAACCATGTTTGTAGCAGCTTTATTTGTAAGAGCCAGAAGCTGGAAACAACCCAGATGCCCCTCAACTGAAGAATGGATGCAGAAATTGTGGTACATCTACACAATGGAATATTACTCAGCAATGAAAAATAAGGAAATCATGAAATTTGCCGGTAAATGGTGGGATCTGGAAAGGATCATCCTGAGTGAGTTGTCCCAGAAGCAAAAAGACACACATGGTATATACTCACTCATATAGACATACAACAGAAGACAAACCCACTAAAACCTGTGCATCTAAAGAAACTAAGCAAGAGAGAGGACCCTAACTAAAATGTCCAATCCCCATCCAGAAAGGCAAAGAGGATGGACATCAGAAGAAGAAGAAAACAGGAAACAACCTAGGAACCTACAACAGAGGGCCTCTGAAAGCCTCTGCCCTTCAGACTATCAAAGCAGATGCTGAGCCGGATGGGCAAATGTTGGGCAGAGTGAATGGAATTTATGTAAGAACTGGGAAATAGTAAGAGCTGGAGAGGACAGGGTCTCCACAAGGAGAGCAACAGAACAAGAAAATTTGAACACAGGATACCTCCCAGAGACTCCTACTCCAACCAAGGACTATTCTTGGAGATAACCCAGAACCCCTGCCCAGATGTAGCCCAGGGCAGTTCAGAGTCCAATTGGGTTACATAGTAATGTGACGAGGGACTCCCTCTGACATAATCTGATTGGCCTGCTCTTTGATCACCTCCCCCTCGGGGGGAGCAGCCTTACCAGGCCATAGTAGAGGACAATGCAGCCACTTTTGATGTGAACTGATGGACTAAGATCAGAAAGGAGAGGAGAACCTCCCCATCAGTGGACTTGGGGAGTGTCATGCATGCAGAGGGAGGAGGGAGGGTAGGATTGGGAGGGGGGAAGGGAGGGGCTTATAGGGGAATGCAGAATGAATAAAGTGTAATTGAGGAAAAATTTTAAAAAAAAAGGGAAAAAATAATTTAAGAACCTTAAATGACTTTCAAAAGTGGAGGAAAACATGGTGTTAGTCATTTTACATGGAGCACATCTCGCCCTCTTGCCTACTCTTGCCTGATGCATCTAAAACAAAAAGGGGGAACTGTAGAGAGCTGCGGAATGCTATGCCTTAAAGATGGAGCTGGTTCCCGCCTTCCACCTTCCCGATGGTGGAAACAACATCTGTCACAAACAACTCCACATTTGGCTAAGGCTGAGGATCTGGCTTGCTTCCATGTATGTGGACCTATCTGCATTGCCCATGTGGCACGCTGGGGTTGGCTACCCAGAGGCTATAAAAGCTGTGGGCTGGCTTTCCCCAGGGTCAGATGATTGTTCAAGGTTCCTGAATAAACTGCATTGAAAAAAAAAAAAAACAAAACAGAAATTACAATAAGTGGTTTGAAAGGTAGCCCAGCTAGTGAAGTACTCTAAGGAAGAACATAAGGACCTGAGTTCAGATCCCAGATGCCTGTGGAATAAGCCAGGAATGGTGGTACATACCAAAAATACCAGCCCTAGGGAAACAGAGACAGACCAGGAGTTAATCAGCCAAATCATTCCTTCCCCTTTGGTGAATTCGAGGCTCAACATTCACCATGCCTCAGGCAAATACTATGGTGAGAAACAGAGGAAGACTCACAGCCTCAACCTTTGGGTTCTACATGTGTATGTTCATGTACACCCAAACATGTACACCTACAGAAAAATATACCCATACATATATCACACACATGAATGTACACATGTGCATATCACATACACACAAACACACTGACAGAGAAAGAGAGATAGAGAAACAAGTTATGGCAGGTACCTCTAGTGAACCTAGCCCGCTCTGGTACCCAATTAATTTCATTCTGTGTGAAGCAAATTATATTGTCATGGTAAAATTTTTCTATTCTTAGGTACAGGATGCCTTCGGATATAAATGCTGGTCAGAACGTATTGCCTACTATAGCTTTGTAGAAACTCAAAGGAGCCCGCAGAAAACAAAGTGGAAAAGAATAATGCATCATATGGGATACTAAATGGTCCACTTCGACTGGAGCAGATAATCTGAACTTGCCGTCCCATCGTACAGACATGACATGGAAAAACAAATGCCACAGCACCCTGTGAGGACATCCATCTTGCAGAATGTTTCTTTCCTAAGAAAATGTGTGCATTCCTCCAACAGTGCCTTTAAAAATGGGCATTGCGTGTTCCAGGTTAAACAGCATTTTGTTGGTGACTCACCTGTCCCTTAATAGTCTGTTAAAGGCAGCTGAGGTTTACAGTTTTCCATTTGTACAAAGCCTGAAATTATGAACTCTGGGGCCATCAGTGACATAATGATTAACCTTCACATCTGTGATGCCACAGCTTGACACATGTAATTCATTGTTGGCTGCCTTGACAGTTTGCTAATGGCCTTGAATATGTCAGTAGTTCATTCTTTGAAAATAAAAGAAATGAACACAGTTTTCTAACACCATCTCCCCAAAGTATAAATAAGCTGAAGGAGTTAATGCTTCAGTTATGTTTTCTTTTTTTTTTTTTTTTATCTGTCTCAGTTCTGTGCTCTAGTTCCTAACATGAATAGATACAGAGCCATGGATAATTTTCTTAGTTTGTACAACTTAAACATTGTAGTTGAACATCAACACTCAAGTTGTTTAAAATTAATAATTGACACCACTGTCACATATTTGAAAAACCGTTTTTTCTCTAGCAAAGTATACTAGTTTTTCACACTTGGAGTCTTCCAGAACATTCCCCGTAACTCAATACTCAGCCTCATAAAATGTCTTTGCAGTACTTTCTCTTATTCTACTCTTTCCTCCTTTGACCATTTCTTTTCATATTACATATGAATCTTTTTAGAAAGATGATTCTGGTCTTTCCCCTCTGTTGTTTCCCCAGATCTCTTCTCCTTAGTCCAATATTCTCAGTGTTTACAAATGGCTGCACTTTTCAGTCCAACTCCATCTTGCCCTTTATTTTCCTGCACAGCAGCTGCACACCCACCCCAAGTCTTAGCATTTCTACAAGTCATCTTTCAAAAAAGTGAAAACTCAAACTAAGTGATTCCTCAATATATTTAAAAAACTCATTACTGACATTTGGACTAGCACTTAATCTCCTATTATTGAGGTACCTTATTAGGTACTTTGTAGTCTGGTTGCCAACATTATCTAACTTTAAAATATGATAGGTTAAACAATCCACTGTTGTCATTTTTATGAGCATCAACAGTGAAAAATCATTTATTGCGCATTTATTAATTTGTAGATGCCTTCTTCCATTTGTGAGATTTATTCTCTTCTTGTACATTAGCCCCTACACAGTGACTTACTGTAAGACTCAATATTTGTTAAGAGAATTAATGGTACTCATTATTAGATGCACAAAAATCAATGAAAGTTGCTATTAGAGGTCAAGTTTGCTTTTCTGCCCATAGACAAAACTAATTACAGCATGATAATCAATACAGGGCTCCTTCTTTTATTGAAACTAAAAATCCTAAGCTGATGAAAGCTACATAACCACACAGGAATATAAAATTACAGCAGCCCAGAGTATGACTAACAATGATTTGTGAGCAAATGATAGATATGTCCTGTTAGCAGTCAGTAAAAGGCTAAAGGTCACAGGATAGGAGGTGATGGAGGCAACAGACACTGAAGGTAGATCCAAACTCAAGACAGTAAAAGTTGTGGGCCAGAGAGCCAAAGGAGAGGTGAAGAAGATCAAAGGTTAAAATCCTCAAGGAAAGCTTTGAAGCCGAGGATCCAACCAAGATATAGCTAAGAAGTTCAATTGTGAGCCCTGATCAGGGCCTGTCTTTCTGTTATTGTGCTCTGAACCAGAGATGAAGCAAGGCTGAGAAGAAGAGAGAGCAAGAAAGCAGGAAGAAGTGTCTAGGAAAAACACTTTTCTAGTTGCCTGACAGCTGGAGAATGGGAAGACTTGTAGCATAGGAACCAAGTCTTGAAACATCAAATGGAAATATCCCATACTTTTCATGTTGCCCCATCTGTCATGGTAGCCAGTATTTGGCATGCAGACACTATCTGCTATCATACTTCATTTGGCTTCCTGGTTCTCAAGTATCTTAGTGACCCTATAGCCAATCTCTTAACCTGACACTTAGGTTCCTCCATCAGAACTGTCAATTGTGCTCCCAATATTTGCCCGTGTGACCCTGTATTAGACACCAATTGCTGTGATAAAGCACCATGACAAAGGCAACTTATAGAAGGAAGAATCTGAGTTTTCAGTTCCTGAGAGATAAGACTTTATAACTATCATGGAGGAGAAGCATGGTGGCAGGCAGACATTATGATTGAAGCAGGAAGCTGATAGCTCACACCTTGAATTACAAGTTTGAAGAATAGATGATGACTTTAAATGTTGCAAGTCTTTAAACTTTCAAACCAAGCCTACAGTCAGATATTTCCTCTAATAAAACTCAGCCTCCCTCAAAAGGTATCAAGTATCAACTAGGTATCAAGTATTGCAATATATTAGTCTGGGAGTATCTTCACTCAATCCACTTCAGATCCTATTTCGACCCAAAGCTCTCCGTATTCTAAAGGACCCTAGAACTACTAGCTCTGCCCCACATGTGAAGTACACAGGGTTAAGAAGTAGGATTGGGTATATACTGTGTGTGTATTTCTGCTTCTGGGACAGCTCCCTCAGGATGATCCTTTCCAGGTCCCACCATTTACCTGCAAATTTCATGATTTCCTTATTTTTCATTGCTGAATAATATCCCATTGTGTAGATGTACCACAATTTCTGCATCCATTCTTCAGTTGAGGGGCATCTGGGCTATTTCGTATAGACAGTAATATAGGATAAACTTAGTAAAATCTGTATATCTAAAGAAACTAATCGAGAGAGAGGACCCTGACTAAATTGCTCAATCCCCATCCCAAAAGGCAAAGAGGAAGGACATCAGAAGAAGAAGAAAACAGGAGACAAGCTAGAAACCACAGAGGGCCTCTGAAAGGCTCTGCCCTGCAGGCTATCAAAGCAGATGCTGAGACATATGGCCAACTGTTGGGCAGTGTGCATGGAATCTTATGAAAGAAGTGGGAAATAGTAAGATCTGGAGAGGACAGGAACTCCACAAGGAGAGCAACAGAACTAGAAAATTTGAACACAGGGGTCTTTCCAGAGATTCATACTCCAGCCAAGTACCATGCATGGAGATAATCTAGAGCCCCTGCACAGATGTAGCCCATGGCAGTTTAGTGTCCAAATGAGTTCCATAGTAATGGCAAGAGGACTGCCTCTGACAAGAACTGATTGGCCTGCTCTTTGATCACCTCCCCCTCAGTGGGGGAGCAGCCTTACCAGGCCACAGGAGATGACAATGCAGCCACTCCTGATGAGATCTGATGGACTAAGATCAGAAGGAAGGAGAGGAGGACCTCCCCTATCAGTGGACTCGGGGAGGGGCATTCGAAAAGATGGGGGAGGAAGGGTGGGATGGGGGGGAAGAGGGAGGGCCTTATAGGGAGATCCAAAGTGAATAAAGTGTAATTAATAAAAAAGAAGAAAAAAAAAAAAAGAAGTAGAGGCGGCGCCGGGAGGACTCTCATTCTGAGCAGCAGCACAGCAGGATCAGCACAGTGACCAGCAATCAGAACTCTCGGTCATAAAACACAGTCATTGTGTTTCCCAGGTGAGAAGATACCCCACGGTGGGGGATTCAATCAGCTTTTAACTCACCCAGCTAAACCACAGAAGAGATCCCGGTTCCGCCAGAAGCTTGGCTGCCGGCCGCCAGCCCCAGCCCCAGCGCAGAGCCACAAGCCAGTGTCTCTGGTCACGGTCCCAGACCGAACCTTGTGCACCACACTATCAGAGACTGGAATTTTCAGTCGAGAGATAACCCCAGGGTACAGGAAACGATTGGGACCGGCCTTAGGTCACCCAGACATCCCCTGGAAAAGACTCGGGCGGGTTCCAAGGGCACCCCAGGAGCCAGCCCGGAGCCAGAGCCGGGGACCCAGGTTCCAGCACAGAGCCCTGCCTGCCTGTGCGCCTGATTCGCCGCTGGACATAGAAACGGCGGGTCTGATCTTTGAGCACTCAGCTCACCCCCAACCTGAAAAGGTCCCCGGAAAATTACCCATCTGAGGGAGGCACTCAGGCTCCCAAAAGCCACAAAGGCAGACACAGGCAGTTTCTGCGCACCAGACAGCTGGCAGAGACTGAACCGCCATCACACAGCTGTGCTCCAGGCACAGGCAGTTACTGCGGCCAGCCAGCCGGCAGACACTGAGCAGTGTGCACCAGGGCAAAAAAAAGACACTGGGAGTCCGTGTCTCCAGAGAATCCATGGGGAAGGAAGGAAACTACTGACCTAAATCACCCAATCCTTCCCTAGAAAAATTCTAGCAGTCTAGTGGGGCCGAGGCGCCAGCACTCAGCTGTGCTCCAGACACAGGCACAAACAGTTGAGGCGCGCCTGATGTCCAACTGGGTCACAGCAGCTGATCATTAAATTTACAACAAGAAACCCAGAAACAGGGCAGCTGCCCTCAGGACTTCCCTGGGTGAGAGGAGAATCCTCTCGACTAACAAAGACCACAGTTACCACTCAGGTCTATATCCCTGAGGTGAGCAACTCCTGAAAAAACACCAGCCATCCAGGGACTATACCCAAAAAGCTGAGAAGACATCCTTCAGGAAAAACCAGCTTTCTGCAAAGGGGATTCTCTCCACCACAGGATCCCCAGGAACCACCAGAAAATAACTCCAAACACCTAAGATAACACAATGGGTAGAGGCCAGCGTAAAAGCTCAAGCAACAAAAGACAGAGCAATATGGCATCTCCAGAACCCAGTTACCCAGGGGCAAGTAGCCCTGGACACCCCACCATAACTGAAATCCAAGAAGATGACCTAACAAGTATGCTCATGAAGATGATAACAGAGGAAAAAAATAAGATTCGTAAAGACATAGAGGAAGATAAACTCAAACAGAATATTGCCATCCGTAAAGAAATAGAGGAAACTGCAATCAAAGAGTTTATGGCCTTTAGAAAGGAAATGCTTAAAACACTGAATGAAATGATAGAAACAGAGTTGAAGGAACTAAAAGAAAAACAGGAAAGTACAATCAGACAGGTGAAGGAAGTAAACAAAACAACTCAAGAACTGAAGATAGAATTGGAAAAATTAAAGAAAACACAAATGGAAGAAATAATGGAAAGGAAGAATCTAGGGAAGAAAACAGGAACTACAGAGATAAGCAAAACCAACAGAGTACAAGAGATGGAAGAAAGAATCTCAGGTGTAGAAGATACAATGGAAGAAATCGATGTATCTGTCAAAGAAAATGTTAAATCTGAAAAATTCCTGACACAGACCGTCCAAGGAATGCAAGACAATATGAAAAGACAAAACCTAAGAATAATAGGTATAGAGGAAAAAGAAGACTCCCTTCTCCAAGGCCCAGAAAATATTTTCAACAAAATCATTGAAGAAAATTTCCCCAAGCTAAAGGAGAGGCCAATCAGAATACATGAGGCCTACAGAGCACCCAACAAATTTGACCAGAAAAGAAAATCCTCCCGCCACATAATAATCAAAACAGTAAATATACAGAACAAAGAAAAAATACTAAAAGCTGCAAGGGAAAAAGGCCAAGTAACATAATGGCAAACCCATTAGAATCACACCTGACTTTTCAACAGAGACTATGAAACCCAGAAGGGCCTGGACGGATATCATGCAGACCCTAAGAGAACACAGATGTCAGCCCAGGCTACTATGCCCTGCAAAACTCTCAATCCTCATAGACGGAGAAAACAAGATATTCAATGACAAAAACAAATTTCAACAATACCTACAAACAAATCCAGCATTACAGAAGACACTGGAAGGGAAAATACAACCCAAGAAAGCTAGCTACATTCAAGAAAACACAGGAAATAAATAAACTCACTTCAGTAAAACAAAAAGCAACCAAGCATACAACAGTATGACCACAGCCAACATCAAAATGAAGAGATCTAACAGCCACTGGTCATTAATCTCTCTCAACATCAATGGACTCAATTCTCCAATAAAAAGACACAGATTAACAGAATGGATACGTAAACAAAACCCAGCAATCTGTTGCATACAAGAAACACACCTAAGACACAAAGATAGACATTACCTGAGGGTAAAGGGTTGGAAGACGACTTTCCAAGCAAACGGACCCAAGAAGCAAGCAGGAGTAGCCATTCTAATATCTGATAAAATAGACCTTCAACCAAAATTAATCAAAAGAGATGGGGAAGGACACTTCATACTCATCAAGGGAAAATTCCACCAGGAAGACATCACAATCCTGAACATCTATGCATCAAATACAAGGGCACCCACATTTGTGAAAGAAACATTAATAAAATTTAAAGCACATATAGATCCCCACACATTAATAGTGGGAGACTTCAACAACCCACTCTCAACAAAGGACAGGTCAACAAAACAGAAATTAAACAAAGAAACAATGTCTCTGACAGAGGTCATGAATCAAATGGACCTAACAGACATTTACAGAACTTTACACCCAAACACAAAAGAATTTACCTTCTTCTCAGCACCTCATGGAACCTTCTCCAAAATAGACCATATAGTGGGTCACAAAGCAATCATCAACAGATACAAGAAGATTGAAATAATCCCATGTATCTTGTCTGATCACCATGGAATAAAGCTGGACCTCAACAATAACAGAAATAACAGAAAGCCTACACACACATGGAAACTGAACAACTTGTTACTAAATGACAGCTGGGTCAGGGAAGAAATAAAGAAGGAAATTAAAATCTTTCTAGAAATCAATGAAAATGAAGACACAACATACCCGAACTTGTGGGACACAATGAAAGCAGTGCTAAAAGGAAAGTTCATAGCACTAAGTGCCTTCAAGAAGAAATTCGAGACAGCTCATTCAAGCACCCTAATGGCTCACTTAAAAACCCTAGAAAAAGAAGAAGCAGACACACCAAGAAGGAGTAGACGGCTGGAAATAATCAAACTCAGGGCTGAAATCAATCAATTGGAAACAAATAAAACAATTCAAAGAATCAATGAAACCAAGAGTTGGTTCTTTGGAGAAAATCAACAAGATCGACAAACCCTTAGCCAGGCTAACTAAAAGGCAGAGAGACACCACCCAAATCAACAAAATCAGAAATGAAAAGGGGGATATAACTACAGACACTGAGGAAATCCAAACAATCATTAGGACTTACTTCAAAAGTCTATATGCCACAAAATTTTAAAATCTAAATGAAATGGACAATTTTCTTGATCGATTTGACTTACCAAAGCTGAACCAGGACCAGGTAAATCAACTAAATAAACCTATATCCCCCAAAGAAATAGAAGCGGTCATCAAAAGTCTCCCATCCAAGAAAAGCCCAGGACCAGATGGCTTCAGCGCAGAATTCTACCAGACCTTCAAAGAAGAGCTAACACCAATTCTCTTCAAACTATCCCACAAAATAGAAACAGAAGGAATATTACCAAATTCATTCTATGAAGCCACAGTCACCTTGGTATATAAACCTCACAAAGACTCAACAAAGAAAGAGATTTTCCGGCCAATCTCCCTTATGAACATTGACGCAAAAATACTTAATAAAATACTTGCAAACCGAATCCAAGAACACATCAAAGATATTATCCACTATGACCAAGTAGGCTTCATCCCAGGTATGCAGGGGTGGTTCAATATATGGAAATCCATCAATGTGATCCACCATATTAACAAACTGAAAGAAAAAAACCACATGATAATCTCCCTAGATGCTGAAAAAGCCTTTGACAAAATCCAACATCCATTCATGTTCAAAGTATTGGAGAGATCAGGGATACAAGGCACATATCTAAACATAGTAAAGGCGATATACAGCAAGCCTATAGCCAACATCAAACTGAATGGAGAGAAACTTCAAGCAATCCCACTGAAATCAGGGACAAGACAAGGCTGCACACTCTCTCCATATCTCTTCAACATAGTGCTGGAAGTCCTTGTTAGAGCAATAAGACAGTTGAAGGAGATCAAGAAGATACAAATTGGAAAGGAAGAAGTCAAACTATCACTATTTGCAGATGATATGATAGTATACGTGAGTGACCCCAAAAACTCTACCAGGGAACTCCTACAGCTGATAAACACCTTCAGCAAAGTGGCCGGATACAAAATTAACTCAAAAAAATTAGTAGCCCTCCTGTATACAAAAGACAAAAGGGCTGAGAAAGAAATTAAGGAAACAACACCCTTCACAATAGCCACAAATGACATAAGGTACCTCGGAGTAACCCTAACCAAGGAAGTCAAAGACTTGTATGAAAAAAATCTCAAGTCTCTGAAGAAAGAATTAGAAGAAGATATGAGAAGATGGAAAGATCTCCCATGCTCATGGCTTGGTAGGATTAACATAGTAAAAATGGCCATCTTACCAAAAGCAAACTACAGATTCAATGCAATGCCCATCAAATTACCAACACAATTCTTTACAGACCTGGAAAGGAAAATTCTCAACTTCATATGGAATAACAAGAAACCCAGAATTGCTAAAACAATCCTCTACAATAAAAGATCTTCTGGAGGTATCTCCATCCCTGATCTTAAGTTGTACTATAGAGCAACAGTTTTAAAAACTGCATGGTACTGGCATAGAAACAGAATGGTGGATCAATGGAACCGAACAGAGGACCCAGAAATAAACCCACACACTTATGGATACCTGATCTTTGACAAAGACGCCAAAACCATACAATGGAAAAAAGATAGCATCTTCAACAAATGGTGCTGGTCTAACTGGATGTCTACATGTAGAAAAATGAAAATAGATCCATACTTGTCACCCTGCACAAAACTGAAGTCCAAGTGGATCAAAGACCTCAACATAAAACCAGACACATTAAATTGGCTAGAAAAAAAAAGTGGGAAATACCCTAGAACTCATTGGTACAGGGGGAAACTTCCTGAACAGAACACCAACAGCACAGGCTCTAAGAGCAACAACCAATAAATGGGACCTCATGAAACTGAAAAGCTTCTGTAAAGCAAAACAAAGCAACCACCTACAGATTGGGAAAGAATCTTCACCAACCCTTTATCTGACAGAGGACTCATATCCAGTATATATAAAGAACTAAAGAAGCTGAAAAGCAGCAAACCAAGTAATCCACTTAAAAAATGGGGAACAGAGCTAAACAGAGAATTCTCTGTAGAGGAATACCGAATGGCAGAGAAGCACTTAAAGAAATGCTCAACCTCACTAGCCATTAGGGAAATGCAAATCAAAACGACCCTGAGATTTCACCTTACACCCATCAGAATGGCCAAGATCAAAAACTCAAGTGACAACACATGCTGGAGAGGTTGTGGAGAAAGGGGAACCCTTCTCCACTGCTGGTGGGAATGTAAACTTGTACAACCACTCTGGAAATCAATCTGGCGCTTTCTCAGACAACTAGGAATAGCGCTTCCTCAAGATCCAGCCATACCACTACTGGGCATATATCCAAAAGAGGCTCAAGTACACAAAAAGGACATTTGCTCAACCATGTTTGTAGCAGCTTTATTTGTAATAGCCAGAAGCTGGAAACAACCCAGATGCCCCTCAACTGAAGAATGGATGCAGAAATTGTGGTACATCTACACAATGGAATATTACTCAGCAATGAAAAATAAGGAAATCATGAAATTTGCAGGTAAATGGTGGGATCTGGAAAGGATCATCCTGAGTGAGTTGTCCCAGAAGCAAAAAGACACACATGGTATATACTCACTCATATAGACATACAACATAGGACAAACCCACTAAAACCTGTGCATCTAAAGAAACTAAGCAAGAAACAGGACCCTAACTAAAACGTCCAATCCCCATCAAGAAAGGCAACGAGGATGGACATCAGAAAAAGAAGAAAACAGGAAACAACCTAGGAACCTACCACAGAGGGCCTCTGAAAGCCTCTGCCCTTCAGACTATCAAAGCAGATGCTGAGCCGGATGGGCAACTGTTGAGCAGGAGAACGGAATTTTAGGTAAGAACTGGGAAATAGTAAGAGCTGGAGAGGAAAGGGTCTCCACAAAGAGAGCAACAGAACAAGAAAATTTGAACATAGGGAACTTCCCAGAGACTCATACTCCAACCAAGGACTATTCATGGAGATAACCTAGAACCCCTGCACAGATGTAGCCCAGGGCAGTTCAGAGTCCAATTGGGTTACATAGTAATGTGAAGAGGGACTGCCTCTGACATAATCTGATTGGCCTGCTCTTTGATCACCTCCCTCTGGGGGGGGGGGGGAGCGGCCTTACCAGGCCACAGTAGAAGACAATACAGCCACTTTTGATGTGAACTGACAGACTAAGATCAAAAAGGAGAGGAGAACCTCCCCTATTAGTGGACTTGGGGAGTGGCATGCAAGCAGAGGGAGGAGGGATGGTGGGATTGGGAGGAGAGGAGGGAGGGGCTTATGGGGGGATGCAGAATGAATAAAGTGTAATTGATGAAAAATTTAAAAAAAAAGAATTTTACAGAGGCATGGGAAAGCCTTTTAAATCATTCAACTATGTGGCTTTTGTTACGTGCATTTCTTTAGAAATTATTATTAAAAGCATTTTAATTAAAAAAAATAATCTATAAGATACAAGGGGTCATATCTGGAAAACCCAAGATTGGGTCTTCAAATGATCATAGGAAAGGGGGAAATGAGAGACCAAAAGATAAGCAGCGATTGTTAACACTATGTAGAGTAGGCACGGTATAGCAGTGAGTTCCCTGAGGGAAGAGCAACCTCGCTGCATTCTTTCCAGCCTTCCCGTCCCAGGTGGGTACATGACTTGGCTCACAATCTGCCTTCCCACCTTCCCGGTTCAGGGTACGTGACTCGACTCACAATCTGCCTTCCCGCCTTCCCTGTTCTGGGTACGTGACTTAACTACGGCTTTGTTCAAACCACCCAATCAGACCCCTGTAACTATGCTTCTCGCTTCTGTAACCGCGCCTCCTGCTCCCGAGCCCTATAAAAACCCGTCACCCCAACCGAGAGGCACGCAAGTCCTCCAATAGGCTTGGTCGCCCCGGGTACCCGTGTATCAAAATAAACCTCTTGCGGCTTGCATCCGAAGGCTGGTCTCGCTGTTCCTTGGGAAGCGGGGTCTCCCTGTCTAGATAGGCTCCTGGGAGTCTTTCATGTGCTATAAAATGAAAAGAGCATTCAACCCTTAGGTGAGTTCAATTAGGATATACAATGACTGCCCTTTTTTCTTAGCTTCTGAGACATCTGAGAAGATATCATTCATAACTATGACAACTATATCAGGACCTGATAAAAACAATGAAACTGTGCACATAACTCCACCAGCACCCACTGAGGAAGATATCACTGTGCTTTCTTCCTCCCCACCAGGACCATTTGTGGGACACCAATTGGCAGGTTTCTCACAAGTATTTGTAAGAATAGCATGCTGCTCTCTGGTATGCTTGTAAGTTAATTTTTGATCTCTCTGGCTGTCCTGTCCCACATACTTGATGGAGAACATGTGCTCTCAATTAATAATTTATCAAACATGTGAATGTTTAGATAACCTATCCATGAGGGTGAGATCCTGTTAAAATAATGTTTCAAAGAAATAAATCCCAGTGAAATTTGAGTCATGTAATTAAACAAAATTGAAAAACAAATGTATAATATGCCCAAATTTCCCCCTGATTTCAGCACAAATTCCAATCCACCATCTAGTTGGAGGAAAGGATTCTATGGATGTGAGTCTGTTGGTGTCCCCAACTGTCAAATCTTCCAGCTTCTTTTAATCCCCATATTATTCTAGAGTCTCTTGTAATAGCATTGCCTCTGAGATCATTCAATCCTATCAGTCAATATATCTAGTGTTTTACATTACTTTATCAGGGAATTAGGTTTAATCATTTTTCTTTGCTATATATCAATCTTTTCATCCTAGAAAAATATATTTCAAATTCATCTAATATGGCTTGTTCTATTTTAAATATGCTATTAAATTGCCGTAGAGCATGACAATATGTACTGTTCAGCAAGCATTTTAAAACTATATGGTAGCATGTCAACAAGATTATCATGTCAGACACATGACAATTACTGTATATACCTTGAGTACTTTACAGCAAACTCTTTTGGTAACCATGACTATAATCATTCCAACGTTGAAAAAAGCAAACATAGTGAATAAAGCAGTATATGGTAGTTATTTTACACAAAGAAAGCATGAAAGAGGAATTAAAACTCATTGGGTCTTTGACTGAGACAACTTTTTTTTTTTTTTCAATGCAGTTTATTCAGGAACATTGAACAATCCTCGGACCCCGGGGAAAGCCAGCCCACAGCTTAAATAGCCTCTGGGTAGCCAACCCAGGCGTGCCACGGGGGCAATGCAGATAGGTCCACATACATGGAAGCAAGCCAGATCCTCGGCCTTAGCCAAATGTGGAGTTGTTCCTGACAGAGAGCACTCACCATCGGGAAGGTGGAAGGCGGAAACCAGCTCCATCTTTAAGGAGCGGCATTACGCAGCTCTCTACAGTTCCCCCTTTTTGTTTTAGACGCATCAGGCAAGAGTAGAGGTCTGATCTCTGATATTAGAAATAAATTGGGACTTTGTACAGATGTTCATTTAGGTGTCATCCACCCAAAGAGCATCGGACCCGTCCGATACCTTTTTCTCAGAGGCGGGACCTGGGGCATCAACCCGCATGCAATCAGACATGCTCTTCTCTGGGTCCAAAGCGGCTGACCCTGAGTGCAGTGCTTAGCCTCGCATCCTGAGCGTATCATTTTAGCTTTTTATGGTATCCAACCATGCTTGGGGAGAATGTCTTGCTTCAATGGCTGTAAAGGCCTGAATGATCATGGCTGCATCACACTGTTGTGAGACTCTAATCTTGCATATATACCACAGGCAAACCAAGGAGACCAACACCAGAAGGCCTGCTAACACTCCCATGCCCGCCCATTCCTTCAGATGATTCATGGCTGCAGCAATCCATGTTGATAATCCTGTGGCTAGTCCTGCGTCCACTCCGGTAGAATTTACTGTGACAATGGCCACTCTCAGCTGCTCCATCGTAGTATCGAATTCTCCAGTCCAATTACCTAAAATTCCGTTCACTCTGCCCAACAGTTGCCCATCAGGCTCAGCATCTGCTTTGATAGTCTGAAGGGCAGAGGCTTTCAGAGGCCCTCTGTGGTAGGTTCCTAGGTTGTTTCCTGTTTTCTTCTTCTTCTGATGTCCATCCTCTTTGCCTTTCTGGATGGGGATTGGACGTTTTAGTTAGGGTCCTCTCTCTTGCTTAGTTTCTTTAGATGCACAGGTTTTAGTGGGTTTGTCCTATGTTGTATGTCTATATGAGTGAGTATATACCATGTGTGTCTTTTTGCTTCTGAGACAACTCACTCAGGATGATCCTTTCCAGTTCCCACCATTTACCTGCAAATTTCATGATTTCCTTATTTTTCATTGCTGAGTAATATTCCATTGTGTAGATGTACCACAATTTCTGCATCCATTCTTCAGTTGAGGGGCATCTGGGTTGTTTCCAGCTTCTGGCTATTACAAATAAAGCTGCTACAAACATGGTTGAGCAAATGTCCTTTTTGTGTACTTGAGCCTCTTTTGGATATATGCCCAGTAGTGGTATGGCTGGATCTTGAGGAAGCGCTATTCCTAGTTGTCTGAGAAAGCGCCAGACTGATTTCCAGAGTGGTTGTACAAGTTTACATTCCCACCAGCAGTGGAGAAGGGTTCCCCTTTCTCCACAACCTCTCCAGCATGTGTTGTCACTTGAGTTTTTGATCTTGGCCATTCTGATGGGTGTAAGGTGAAATCTCAGGGTTGTTTTGATTTGCATTTCCCTAATGGCTAATGAGGTTGAGCATTTCTTTAAGTGCTTCTCTGCCATTCGGTATTCCTCTACAGAGAATTCTCTGTTTAGCTCTGTTCCCCATTTTTTAAGGGGATTACTTGGTTTGCTGCTTTTCAGCTTCTTTAGTTCTTTATATATACTGGATATGAGTCCTCTGTCAGATAAAGGGTTGGTGAAGATTCTTTCCCAATCTGTAGGTGGTCGCTTTGTTTTGATGACGGTGTCCTTTGCTTTACAGAAGCTTTTCAGTTTCATGAGGTCCCATTTATTGGTTGTTGCTCTTAGAGTCTGTGCTGTTGGTGTTCTGTTCAGGAAGTTTCCCCCTGTACCAATGAGTTCTAGGTTATTTCCCACTTTTTTTTCAAGCCGATTTAATGTGTCTGGTTTTATGTTGAGGTCTTTGATCCACTTGGACTTCAGTTTTGTGCAGGGTGACAAGTATGGATCTATTTTCATTTTTCTACATGTAGACATCCAGTTAGACCAGCACCATTTGTTGAAGATGCTATCTTTTTTCCATTGTATGGTTTTGGCGTCTTTGTCGAAGATCAGGTGTCCATAAGTGTGTGGGTTTATTTCTGGGTCCTCTGTTCGGTTCCATTGATCCACCATTCTGTTTCTATGCCAGTACCATGCAGTTTTTAAAACTGTTGCTCTATAGTACAACTTAAGATCAGGGATGGAGATACCTCCAGAAGATCTTTTATTGTAGAGGATTGTTTTAGCAATTCTGGGTTTCTTGTTATTCCATATGAAGTTGAGAATTTTCCTTTCCAGGTCTGTAAAGAATTGTGTTGGTAATTTGATGGGCATTGCATTGAATCTGTAGATTGCTTTTGGTAAGATCCCATTTTTACTATGTTAATCCTACCAAGCCATGAGCATGGGAGATCTTTCCATCTTCTCATATCTTCTTCTAATTCTTTCTTCAGAGATTTGAAATTTTTTTCATACAAGTCTTTGACTTCCTTGGTTAGGGTTACTCCGAGGTACCTTATGTCATTTGTGGCTATTGTGAAGGGTGTTGTTTCCTTAATTTCTTTCTCAGCCCTTTTGTCTTTTGTATACAGGAGGGCTACTGATTTTTTTGAGTTAATTTTGTATCCTGCCACTTTGCTGAAGGTGTTTATCAGCTGTAGCAGTTCCCTGGTAGAGTTTTTGGGGTCACTCACGTATACTATCATATCATCTGCAAATAGTGATAATTTGACTTCTTCCTTTCCAATTTGTATCCCCTTGATCTCCTTCAACTGTCTTATTGCTCTAGCAAGGACTTCCAACACTATGTTGAAGAGATATGGAGAGAGTGGGCAGCCTTGTCTTGTCCCTGATTTCAGTGGGATTGCTTGAAGTTTCTCTCCATTCAGTTTGATGTTGGCTATAGGCTTGCTGTATATCGCCTTTACTATGTTTAGATATGTGCCTTGTATCCCTGATCTCTCCAATACTTTGAACATGAATGGATGTTGGATTTTGTCAAAGGCTTTTTCAGCATCTAGGGAGATTATCATGTGGTTTTTTTCTTTCAGTTTGTTAATATGGTGGATCACATTGATGGATTTCCGTATATTGAACCACCCCTGCATACCTGGGATGAAGCCTACTTGGTCATAGTGGATAATATCTTTGATGTGTTCTTGGATTCGGTTTGCAAGTATTTTATTAAGTATTTTTGCATCAATGTTCATAAGGGAGATTGGCCGGAAATTCTCTTTCTTTGTTGAGTCTTTGTGAGGTTTAGGTACCAAGGTGACTGTGGCTTCATAGAATGAATTTGGTAATATTCCTTCTGTTTCTATTTTGTGGAATAGTTTGAAGAGAATTGGTGTTAGCTCTTCTTTGAAGGTCTGGTAGAATTCTGCGCTGAAGCCATCTGGTCCTGGGCTTTTTTTGGATGGGAGACTTTTGATGACCGCCTCTATTTCTTTGGGGGATATAGGTCTATTTAGTTGATTTACCTGGTCCTGGTTCAGCTTTGGTAAGTCAAATCGATCAAGAAAATTGTCCATTTCATTTAGATTTTCAAATTTTGTGGCATATAGACTTTTGAAGTAAGTCCTAATGATTGTTTGGATTTCCTCAGTGTCTGTAGTTATATCCCCCTTTTCATTTCTGATTTTGTTGATTTGGGTGGTGTCTCTCTGCCTTTTAGTTAGCCTGGCTAAGGGTTTGTCGATCTTTTTGATTTTCTCAAAGAACCAGCTCTTGGTTTCATTGATTCTTTGAATTGTTTTATTTGTTTCCAATTGATTGATTTCAGCCCTGAGTTTGATTATTTCCAGCCGTCTACTCCTTCTTGGTGTGTCTGCTTCTTCTTTTTCTAGGGTTTTTAAGTGAGCCATTAGGGTGCTTGAATGAGCTGTCTCGAATTTCTTTTTGAAGGCACTTAGTGCTATGAACTTTCCTCTTAGCACTGCTTTCATTGTGTCCCATATGTTCGGGTATGTTGTGTCTTCATTTTCATTGATTTCTAGAAAGACTTTAATTTCTTTCTTTGTTTCTTCCCTGACCCAGCTGTCATTTAGTAACAAGTTGTTCAGTTTCCATGTGTGTGTAGGCTTTTTGTTATTTCTGTTATTGTTGAGATCCAGCTTTATTCCATGGTGATCAGACAAGATACATGGGATTATTTCAATCTTCTTGTATTTGTTGAGGCTTGCTTTGTGACCCACTATGTGGTCTATTTTGGAGAAGGTTCCATGAGGTGCTGAGAAGAAGGTAAATTCTTTTTTGTTTGGGTGTAAAGTTCTGTAAATGTCTGTTAGGTCCATTTGATTCATGACCTCTGTCAGAGACATTGTTTCTTTGTTTAATTTCTGTTTGGTTGACCTGTCCTTTGTTGAGAGTGGGGTGTTGAAGTCTCCCACTATTAATGTGTGTGGATCTATATATGCTTTAAATTTTATCAATGTTTCTTTCACAAATGTGGGTGCCCTTGTATTTGGGGCATATATGTTCAGGATTGTGATGTCTTCCTGGTGGAATTTTCCCTTGATGAGTATGAAGTGTCCTTCCCCATCTCTTTTGATTAATTTTGGTTGAAAGTCTATTTTATCAGATATTAGAATGGCTACTCCTGCTTGCTTCTTGGGTCCGTTTGCTTGGAAAGTCGTCTTCCAACCCTTTACCCTCAGGTAATGTCTATCTTTGTGTCTTAGGTGTGTTTCTTGTATGCAACAGATTGCTGGGTTTTGTTTACGTATCCATTCTGTTAATCTGTGTCTTTTTATTGGAGAGTTGAGTCCATTGATGTTGAGAGAGATTAATGACCAGTGGCTGTTAGATCTCTTGATTTTGATGTTGGCTGTGGTCATCAGGTTGTGTGTTTGGTTGCTTTTTGTTTTACTGAAGTGAGGTTATTTATTTCCTGTGTTTTCTTGAATGTAGCTAGCTTTCTTGGGTTGTATTTTCCCTTCCAGTGTCTTCTGTAATGCTGGATTTGTTTGTAGGTATTGTTGAAATTTGTTTTTGTCATTGAATATCTTGTTTTCTCCATCTATGAGGACTGAGAGTTTTGCTGGGTATAGTAGCCTGGGCTGACATCTGTGTTCTCTTAGGGTCTGCATGAAATCTGTCCAGGCCCTTCTGGCTTTCATAGTCTCTGTTGAAAAGTCAGGTGTGATTCTAATGGGTTTGCCATTATATGTTACTTGGCCTTTTTCCCTTGCAGCTTTTAGTATTTTTTCTTTGTTTTGTATACTTACTGTTTTGATTATTATGTGGCGGGAGGATTTTCTTTTCTGGTCAAATTTGCTGGGTGTTCTGTAGGCCTCATGTATTCTAATTGGCCTCTCCTTTAGCTTGGGGAAATTTTCTTCAATGATTTTGTTGAAAATATTTTCTGGGCCTTGGAGAAGGGAGTCTTCTTTTTCCTCTATACCTATTATTCTTAGGTTTTGTCTTTTCATATTGTCTTGCATTTCTTGGACGGTCTTTGTCAGGAATTTTTCAGATTTAACATTTTCTTTGACAGATACATCGATTTCTTCCATTGTATCTTCTACACCTGAGATTCTTTCTTCCATCTCTTTTAGTCTGTTGGTTATGCTTACCTCTGTAGTTCCTGTTTTCTTCCCTAGATTCTTCCTTTCCATTATTTCTTCCATTTGTGTTTTCTTTAATTTTTCCAATTCTATCTTCAGGTCTTGAGTTGTTTTGTTTACTTCCTTCACCTGTCTGATTGTACTTTCCTGTTTTTCTTTTAGTTCCTTCAACTCTGTTTCTTTCATTTCATTCAGTGTTTTAAGCATTTCCTTTCTAAAGGCCATAAACTGTTTGGCTGCAGCTTCCTCTATTTCTTTACGGATGGCAATATTCTGTTTGAGTTTATCTTCCTCTATGTCTTTACGAATCTTATTTGTTTCCTCTGTTATCATCTTCATGAGCATACTTGTTAGGTCATCTTCTTGGATTTCAGTTATGGTGGGGTGTCCAGGGCTACTTGCCCCTGGGTAACTGGGTTCTGGAGATGCCATATTGCTCTGTCTTTTGTTGCTTGAGCTTTTACGCTGGCCTCTACCCATTGTGTTATCTTAGGAGTTTGGGGTTATTTTCTGGTGGTTCCTGGGGATCCTGTTGGGGAGAGAATCCCCTTTGCAGAAAGCTGGATTTTCCTGAAGGATGTCTTCTCAGCTTTTTGGGTATAGTCCCTGGATGGCTGGTGTTTTTTCAGGAGTTACTCACCTCAGGGATATAGACCTGAGTGGTAACTGTGGTCTTTGTTAGTCGAGAGGGTTCTCCTCTCACCCAGGGAAGTCCTGAGGGAAGCTGCCCTGTTTCTGGGTTTCTTGTTGCAAATTTAATGATCAGCTGCTGTGACCCAGTTGGACATCAGGCGTGCCTCAACTGTTTGTGCTTGTGTCTGGAGCACAGCTGAGTGCTGTCGCCTCGGCCCCACTAGACTGCTAGACTTTTTCTAGGGAAGGATTGGGTGATTTAGATCAGTACAGTTTCCTTCCTTCCCCGTGGATTCTCTGGAGACACGGACTCCTAGTGTCTTTTTTTGCCCTGGCGCACACTGCTCAGTGTCCGCCAGCTGGCTGGCCACAGAAATTTGCCTGTGCCTGGAGCACAGCTGTGTGATGGCGGCTCAGTCTCTGCCAGCTGTCTGGTGCGCAGAAACTGCCTGTGTCTGCCTTTGTGGCTTTTGGGAGTCTGAGTGGCTCCCTAAGGTGGGCAATTTTCCGGGGACCTTTTCAGGTTGGGGGTGAGCTGAGTGCTCTGAGATCAGACCCGCCATTTCTATCTCTGGTGGCGAATCAGGCGCGCAGGCAGGCAGGGCTCTGTGCTGGAACCTGGGTCCCTGGCTCTGGCTCCGGGCTGGCTCCTGGGGTGCCCATGGAACCCGCCCGAGTCTTTTCCAGGGGATGTCTGGGTGACCTAAGGCCGGTCCCAATCGTTTCCTGTACCCTGGGGTTATCTCTCGACTGAAAATTCCAGTCTCTGATAGTGTGGTGCCCAAGGTTCAGTCTGGGACCGTGACCAGAGACACTGGCTTGTGGCTCTGGGCTGGGGCTGGGGCTGGGGCTGGCGGCCGGCAGCCAAGCGTCTGGCGGAACCGGGATCTCTTCCGCGGTTTAGCCGGGTGAGTTAAAAGCTGATTGAATCCCCCACCGTGGGGTATCCTCTCACCTGGGAAACACAATGACTGTGTTTTATGGCCGAGAGTTCTGATTGCTGTTCACTGTGCTGATCCTGCTGTGCTGCTGCTCAGAATGAGAGTCCTCCCGGCGCCGCCATCTTGCCCCTCTTATTTTATTATTATTATCATTTATTACTATTCATTCTATTTGTATCCCAGCTGTAGCCCTCTCCCTTGTCTCCTCCCAATCCTGCCTTCCCTCCTTCTTCTCTCCCTATCCTGAGACAACTTTTTACATTGATAGCTAAACTATAACTTCTCAGGAGAAGGAAATGAAAGTCTCTATCAAAGGAACTTTCCTGATAGGCAAAATGTCTCCTAAAAAGACAGATTTTAAGATTGAAAACAATACCCAGGACTGACAGGAGGTGTTTGTGTCACTAAAAAGAAATATCCCAATTGGAACTGGGAATGGCATGCTTGGGAAGGATATTCCTAGAGGAGAAGAAAAAGTAAGGGAGGAACAATCACCACAACTATTTAGGGAACCTAATTGTGACTCAATGCCAAGGAGGATCTGATTCCAACAAACCCCAATGTTTAAAATTGGGAAAAATGGATTGGGAGAAAATATATTCAGAAGTAATGAACTCAAGGATAGGTTCCTTTACCTCCCCCCACTCCGGAGAGAGGAACAGCTTTCCCTGGACACAGAGGACATTGCATCCATTACTGAAGATACCTGATATGCTAGGGTCAGATGGAAGGGGAGGAGGATGTCTCCTAGCAGTGGACTTGGAAAGAGATAGGAAGAAGATGAGGGAGGGGACGGGATTGGGAGGGAATGAAGGAGGGAGTTATGGATGGGATGCAAAGTAAATAACCTGTGATAAATATTTAAAAAAGAAAAGATACAAAATCTTCTTCATTACTCCCAGTTGTAGTTACTGACTTATGATTGCCATTGCTCTGGTTCACAGTAACAGACACATTCTTTCTTCAAACTTTTGGATGAATAATAATAGAAGCATGTGTTTATTTCATAGAGACCAGGATATCAATCATTGGTGAAAAGGAACTAGATGAACCCCATTTATTCAGAAAATTAGTGACCAAACCATACTGGAACCTACAGGAAAAGATTGACTTTCAACAGAAAGTAAATTTGAAAGAGGAATCTATGGTTGTCACAACAGAGGTCTTCATAGTAATGTTTTTACCATACTCCATACTTAGCATCCCTTCAGACAGGTGTGAGTACTTTCCTTCCTTGAGATAAACTGCTGCTGACAGATTCCTTCAACTATGGAAACTGATGACCTGAGGACAAGAGAAAGATAAAATTTTGAGAAGCTAAGGGATTCATCACAACAGACCATTGAAAACCTTCTGTAGGCACTTAACTTCCTCCCATGTCAGATGTGCTTAGGTTTGGCAATGCAAATCATCCTGATGATTTCACCTATGACCATACTATGTGAGGTCATAAGAAAACATGTAATAATAGTGGTAAAAATGTGACTTAAAAAACTCAAGTCTTGAATAATACTTAGCAAAAAATATATTCTTCACAAATAAAGACATTTCAAGATGGTTAATCCATCACCAAACTGTTGGTTTTTGCCCTCCGTCCAGTACGTACATGAAATTGTTTTCCTTCTCTACCAAAAAAATATAATCAAGTACTTTTATATTTATTATATTATTATCCCTTGTCACAAAATCAAGAGTTTTCTGAAGCTACTCAAAGTACTCTACTACAAGCTAAACTTACTCAGGAGCAAACAGTGGTTCTAGAGAAATAACATTCCTTGGTTCAAATTGGGCCATGCTCTGAGTTCACCACTCAGTAGACTCTGGAGCTATAGCCTCAGACATAAAGAGAGAAGGTATTGTTTTGAGAGAAGACAGGATAGGTAACATCAGACAAAGCCAGAACTTGATCCCTCCTTGAACTGGAGCTTGCCAAGTATGGCTTAATCTCATTGCCAGAAAGCTGGGACCTCATAGTGAGGAAGAAAGTAATCATCAGTGACCAGCAAGGCAAGGCTGTACACTTAGGGTACTTTAAAGGTACAGGAACACCTGGAGTTTTCCCATTGTTCTCATTACTCTACCCTTGGAACCTCAAATCATGGCTGACACTTCACAAATCAGAAATCAGTGAAATTAATCATCCTTTACTGAATTATGAATTGTGGTTTTTACTGAACTAGTTAGTCCTGAACAATTTTGGGCTATTTAGTAAGAAGAGAAGATATGCATATTATGAACTATATAATTTGATATCTCTTTTTCTTACTCAGGTAATTAGGGATTTCTCCAATTTTTATTGGTATGTTTATTTTTCATTTTTATTCATGTATTTGCTTATATATGTATTCTGAGACATGTCTGTGTTTGACACCCACTCTAGTCTCTTACCTAAGGCCCCACGGATTCATTCTAAATGGGGATTCTATCTATATAGTATAAATGCTTGCCTTGGCTTCACACTTCTCACTGTCCCTAGTCTTTTGAAACTGCAGTGTATGTGTGACCAAGTACAAAGGTTGGAAAATTGAAATAAAGTCTATGCTAGAACAATAAGACAATTAAAGGAGATCAAGGGGATACAAATTGGAAAGGAAGAAGTCAAAGTATCAGTATTTGCAGATGATATGATAGTATACATGAGCAACCCCAAAAATTCTACTAGAAAATTCTTACAGCTGATTAACACCTTCAGCAAAGTGGCTGGATACAATATTAACTCAAAAATTCAGTAGCCCTCCTGTATACAAAAGACAAAATGGAGGAGAAAGAAATTAGGGAAACAACACCTGTCACAATAGCCACAAATGTCATAAAGTACCTTGGTGTGAACCTAACCAAGCAAGTCAAAGACTTGTATGAAAAAAAATCTAGTCTTAGAAGATGATATCAGAAGATGGAAAGATCTCCCATGCTCATAGCTTGGCAGGATTAATATAGTAAAAATGGCCATCTTACCAAAAACAATCTACAGATTCAATGCAATTCCCATCAAATTACTGACACAATTCTTAACGTACTTGAAAGAAAAATTCTCACATTCATATGGAACAACAAGAAACCAAGAAGTGCTAAAACAATTCTCTACAGTAAAAGATCTTCAGGAGTTATCTCCATCCCTGATCTCAAGCTGTACTATTGAGCAACAATAGTAAAAACTGCATGGTACTGGCATAGAATCAGGCTCGTGGATCAATGGAATCGAATAGAAGACCCTGAAATAAATCCACACACTTATGGACACACACTATGGACACATTCAGGAAAAAAGGAGCAAGTAAATATATTTTATACTCTCAACCACTGTTAATGATATTCTTTTCATAAACAGTTCTACTCAAATATATTACTTTAGGTTGTCAGATATGAAAACAAAGAAGGATAAGTATTCTGAATTATTTCTGCATGAAATATGAAAATAATCCAAGTGTGATATTCATGGAATTTTTTTTTTTGTAAAATATTTTTGGTTGTGAAGCTAGATTTTAACTGCTGAGCTGGGAGGAGGTCCTCCCCTATGACTGGACATGGGAAAGGGCATAAAGTGAAAAGAGGGAGGTTGGGTGGTACTAGAAGGAGAAGAGGGAGGGGGCTGCAGGAGAGAAAATTTTGAATAAATTGTAATAAATTAATAAATAATTAAAAAATTAAAGAGACTGCTCAAGTATAAAATTAGGTGAACCCTTGAAAGAAACATAAAAGTTGAACAGAAATAATCATTGCTGTGAGGATATTGAAACTTTTTCTTTCCTATTATACCATATCTTACTGACTGTATATAAGGTACATGCCCATACTATTCTTAGTCATTTCATGGGTTCATACCTGTATAAAGTAACTATTAATTTTTTTTTGTCATTTCAAGATTCTCATATCAAATTTGTAAACAATGTTAATGACAGGACCTTGTTTCTGCATTGTTGATTTACAGGTTTCCCTTATGAGAATTCTCATGGAAAATTTTCCAAAGATCTTTGAAGAGGATACTACTACATTTTATAAAGACATGTTAAGGAGAGTTGAGAACATAAAGAATTCCTCTGGTTTACAAATTGCTATTGATAAATCTTGTGATAAGGCTGTTGCCAAAGAGCAAAGTGAGGAAAAAAAAAACTTTCCTAATGATAATTCTGAAGAATTAAAGATTACAGCTGTTCCTTCTCAGGAGGAAGTTGCTACAGGTAACAGGAGGTTTAAGTATTAATCAGATGACGTCATCTCCTGATTTCACAAAACTGAAAAGAGTATCAGAGCAGTACTGGCACATGTTATGATATTAGAACATGGGAAAAGTCTTGTTTTAAGCAACAGTAAACGCTCAGTCCCCATCCCGAAAGGCAAAGAGGATGGACATCAGGAGAAGAAGAAAACAGGAAACAACCTAGAAACCTGCCACAGAGAGCTTCTGAAAGGCTCTGCCCTGAAGACTATCAAAGCAGACAGTGAGACTTATGGCCAAGTGTTGGGCAGAGTGCATAGAATCTTATGTAAGAAGTTGGAAATAGTAAGATCTGGAGAGGACAGGAACTCCACAAGGAGAGCAACAGAACTAGAAAATTTTAACATAGTAGTCTTCCCAGAGACTCATACTCCAACCAAGTACCATGCATGGAGATAACCTAGAACCCCTGCACAGATGTATCCCATGGCAGTTTAGTGTCTAAATCGGTTCCATAGAAATGGGAAGAGGGACTGCCTCTGACATAATTTGATTGGCCTGCTCTTTGATCACCTCCCCCTGAGGGGGGAGCAGCCTTACCATGCCACAGAAGATGACAATGCAGCCACTCCTGATGAGATCTGATAGAATAAGTTCAGAAGGAAGGAGAGGAGGACCTCCTTTATCAGTGGATTTGGGGAGGAGCATTCGTGAAGAAGGGGGAAGGAGGGTGGGATCAGGAGGGGAGGAGAAAGGAGCTTATGGGGGATACAAAGTGAATAAACTGTAATTAATAAAATAAAATATAAAGAATGAAAACTCACCTCCTTTAGCTCTTACAGGGAGATTTTGGTGACTTTGAGCCTTCTTCATTTGAGGAAAGCATTATCAGTTGCTCTTCTAGTACTCAGAAGACTTGTAAAATTAACTTAATTGTTGTCAATTTCCCTTTGTGAGCTAAGCCACCCCAGCTTCTCTAAGGTCAAAAAAAAAAAAAAATAGGAGCCTTCATTTCTCAAGATGTTTATGTGAACATTGGGGACTGGTGACGGAGAATGCTCATCATGTTAGCATTTCATGCCTGTCCTTTTCCCTTTTTTCCCCTCTCTTCTTTGCTATTTCTTTCTCAAAGCAGTTGCCCTCAGTTGTAATTTCTACTTGTGTGGTATTCAAGAGTCCCTGAAGGGGGGGAAAGAAATTTGTAGGGTAAGGCCACTGCACAGTGGCAGTAGAAGAAACTCTTTTACCAGGTGCTCTTTAAGAACTAGGAGTAAAAAGTGCTGTTTACTTACATTTGATATACACCAAACAGGAATTATCTGTTCATAGAGTTAAGATTTGTACATATAGGCCTGAGGTGTGCTCAGAGCAAACGTGTATGTTAATTCATACAAGTCCTTGAATTCAGTCAGCATAAAAACACACATACAAGCAAGCATGTGAATGAAATGGAGAGAGTAAGGAAGGGAAAAGAAAAAGAAATGAAAGGATGCTTTTAGGATAAAAATAAGGAATTTGGGGTAGTGCTATTTCTTTTTATTTTTCTGCTTGCGCGCTTGTGTATATGAGTGTGTGTGTGTGTGTGTGTGTATGTGTGTGTGTGTACTCACGCTCAAAGAATGCTGCAGAACCCCCTTGTGAGACTTTTCTGGCTTTAACATTGCTACCACTAATAGGTCCCACCGTTCTTATTCAGCTTCCACTGTTGGCATTATCTGCTTTCTTGATTTTGGTACACATGCCTTCTTCAGCAGTGCCATAATATACCCAGTCCTTGAGTAATTAGGACCTAGATGCAGAGAGGTGCTGATATCTCTTTAATGAGCCATCAAACAAAATTTATGGTGTCAGTGGTGGTTTGAATGGAAATAGCCTCTATATGCTCATGTATTTGAATACCTGGTCCCTAGTTAGTGGAAATGGTTAGGAAGGATTAGGATATTTAAACTTGTTGGAAGAGGTATTTAATGAGGATGGGCTTTGAGACTATAAAAGCCCATGGCATGCCTTGCCGCTATCTTATGGCATTGCTTTGAGAATAGTGGGAACTTTTGGAAATGGGAACTTGGAATACAACGGAAGGAAGAGGAGAGAGCTGTAGCTCTCTGCACTTCCAGGTGAGCTCTTTTTATTAATCAGCCTTAATTTTTCTTATGATTGTCATAAGCATGCTCATGATTGATGGCAGGAAGCTGCCATCAATTCTGGCATGACTTCTATGACATGAAAGTCTGCATTTGCTTACACAGTGAGCCCAACTAAAACTTTCTTTCCTAAATTACTTCTTTGGGGTATTTTGTCATAGTGACAAGAAAAGCCCCTAATCCTCCAGTCAATTTTCTTAGGAGTTGATTTTTTCTCTACTTTGTCAAATACATTTCTAGAAGCTCTAACTACAATAAGTTGAACAAGGTTTCTAATGATTTCATACTCTAGGGGAAGTTTCCCGTATTGATGGTCATGCCTTACTTCAGCTGTACCGGCTATTTACTGTTTCTGTCAGAGCACTCTGGCTTCTCCAAACCACTAGAGCATCCTGTAATGCAGTGCAGTTCTCACACTGGGTACCAGTGGTTAAGTCCACACTTCAGGGTGAAGCAATCCACAATAAGACTGTTCTCATTTCAGACTTCAGTTCTAAGGTTACATACACTACCAACTAAGAGAATAACTACAAAGGAAGGGGCTTCCATTAACTTCGTTGTTTTCCTAATTGCCTAAAATTACTCATACAGCTCAGGAATATGGTACAATTGCAATTGCTGTGATCTGCAAAATATGAATGATAAAATCAAGACTCTGCTAAAGGAAAAACTAAGGGCATTGTATGGAAACACCCCAGCTGAGAAATTTCTGAGACCATGCAAAATGTCATGAGGTCAGGTCATTCTGCATTTGCTTCAGCCAAGCCCTTTGTCAATAGAGTTTATTGGGAGCTCATTATCCACACATGATTGGGTAAGTGGAAGCATGTCCTGATTCAGTAGTCATCTCCTCACTCTTTCTGAGAGGCAGACTAATATCAAATGGCATAGAACACTTACCCTTAAGCTGCATAGCTAGGTATCTAGCACACCCAGGGCCCGTTCTGAAACTTTCTTATAACATAAACTAAAGTGGTCTCTCATTAGTCCCACGTACATTTTTGTCACTTAGGGAATCTCATAAGCTTAGAAGCTATCTCTCAAATGGTGGACAAATGTTCTTAACTTTGTTTATCTCTCAGAAAGAGAGACAAAGACTTGTTTATTGGAGCAAGTATGTAAAAATACACTTTTATTACTTCATCCCTAAAATAGAATGAATACAAAACAATGTGAGAAAACAAAAGGTAACATTTACTGAAAAAAAAGCAGAGAATCATTTATAATAATTAATTAATTATAATAAGTAACATTTATTGATAATTTTCACATTAGATGAATCCAATCTAGTGATTTATTGCAAGTAGATATATAAATTAATGAAAGGAATATTTAACCTTAAATTGAGCAATACTATGCAAATACTGAGATTGAAATCAAATTTGTTCCTAGTTAACTTTCCTTTTGTGTGAAACACATTGTTGAATTTTTTTTTCCCCACAGTGGTGACCTAAAGAAAGTCTGTACAACCCAGAAGAGAGAGAGAGCAAGAGAGAGAGAAATAGAACAGTGAAGACAGATCCATCTAGGTACATATTACTGAAGCATAAGTTTATTAATGTTACTTGAAGGAGCATGAGTGACTAACAGAGAGCTACTCCTAAAAGAAGTCTCTTGAGTGACTTACAAGTAGCTGTACCACTGAGGGGTTCAGTAATTTAATAATAATCTCAGGATAGGGTGGTGTCTCATGAGGATCTCATGAAGGCTTCATGAAGGCCCACAGAATGTTTCAGGAGTCCTGTGGCTTCTTTCTCCTTCCATGATCAAATAGCAGTATGCCTGATTTTGTGATAACAATGTAAGATCATCACAGCTGCTCTGTTAAAAAATGGTAATTCTCTTCACATTACTATGTAACCCAATTGGACTCTGGACTGCCCTGGGCTACATCTGTGCAGGGGTTCTAGGTTATCTCCATGAATAGTCCTTGGTTGGAGTATGAGTCTCTGGGAAGTTCCCTATGTTCAAATTTTCTTGTTCTTTTGCTCTCCTTGTGGAGACCCTGTCCTCTCCAGCTCTTACTATTTCCCAGTTCTTACCTTAAATTCCGTTCACTCTGCCCAACAGTTGCCCATCAGGCTCAGCATCTGCTTTGATAGTCTGAAGGGCAGAGGCTTTCAGAGGCCCTCTGTGGTAGGTTCCTAGGTTGTTTCCTGTTTTCTTCTTCTTCTGATGTCCATCCTCTTTGCCTTTCTGGATGGGGTTTGGACGTTTTAGTTAGGGTCCTCTCTCTTGCTTAGTTTCTTTAGATGCACAGGTTTTAGTGGGTTTGTCCTATGTTGTATGTCTATATGAGTGAGTATATACCATGTGTGTCTTTTTGCTTCTGAGACAACTCACTCAGGATGATCCTTTCCAGATCCCACCATTTATCTGCAAATTTCATGATTTCCTTATTTTTCATTGCTGAGTAATATTCCATTGTGTAGATGTACCACAATTTCTGCATCCATTCTTCAGTTGAGGGGCATCTGGGTTGTTTCCAGCTTCTGGCTATTACAAATAAAGCTGCTACAAACATGGTTGAGCAAATGTCCTTTTTGTGTACTTGAGCCGCTTTTGGATATATGCCCAATAGTGGTATGGCTGGATCTTGAGGAAGCGCTATTCCTAGTTGTCTGAGAAAGCGCCAGATTGATTTCCAGAGTGGTTGTACAAGTTTACATTCCCACCAGCAGTGGAGAAGGGTTCCCCTTTCTCCACAACCTCTCCAGCATGTGTTGTCACTTGAGTTTTTGATCTTGGCCATTCTCATGGGTGTAAGGTGAAATCTCAGGGTTGTTTTGATTTGCATTTCCCTAATGGCTAGTGAGGTTGAGCATTTCTTTAAGTGCTTCTCTGCCATTTGATATTCCTCTGACATAATCTGATTGGCCTGCTCTTTGATCACCTCCCTCTGGGGGGGGGAGCAGCCTTACCAGGCCACAGTAGAGGACAATACAGCCACTTTTGATGTGAACTGACAGACTAAGATCAGAAAGGAGAGGAGAACCTCCCCTATTAGTGGACTTGGGGAGTGGCATGCAAGCAGAGGGAGGAGGGAGGGTGGGATTGGGATGGGAGGAGGGAGGGGCTTATGGGGGGATACAGAATGAATAAAGTGTAATTGATGAAAAATTTAAGAAAAAAGGGAAAAAAGTAATTTAAGAACCTTAAATGACTTTCAAAATTGGAGGAAAACATGGAGTTAGTCAATTGGCATGGAGCACGTCTCGCCCCTGGGGGCAATGGTCTCCTGAACCTACTCAGACCTCGGACACCACCACTGCTAGTTCTAGAACTGACGCAGGATGTTCCAATGAGGGGTTAGGGCTTCTCATAATATTTCCTATAAGCCCACACCTGTTTGTCTATATCCCCCATTTTTATTCATTATTAGCCAGATAGAGCCAAGTAATTGTGGTAATGATACTTGCTTTTTTGCCCAATGCTGGAATGCTAGTAAAGTTAGGTATGCCCTGGTTACTCGCATGCCTCACTGGGTGCCTATGCCCATTGATGCCCCTCACGCTATGACTCTCTTCAGACAGAAAAGGGATCTTGGAACTACAGCCACCATTGTTACTACCATCTCATTGACGGCTGTTGGAGCTACCACCAGGGCATTAGCCATGAGTCATACTGGGCAGACTGCTCAGACCCTGAATAATCATTTAGCCAATGTAGCTCATGCCTTAGTTGTACATAAAGGAATTAATGCTCAACTAAAAGGAAGCTTGATGGTGTTCAATCAGAGGATTGACCTCGTGCAGGAGCAAATTGATACCCTATGGCAAATCGCTCAACCTGGCTGTCAATGAAAGTATGCTGGACTTTGTGTCACTAGCATACAACATGAGAATTTTTCCTGCGCTGCAAATCTGTCTAAACAATTGTCGAGCTATATTTTAGGTAATTGGGACTGGAGAATTCGATACTACGATGGAGCAGCTGAGAGTGGCCATTGTCACAGTAAATTCTACCGGAGTGGACGCAGGACTAGCCACAGGATTATCAACATGGATTGCTGCAGCCATGAATCATCTGAAGGAATGGGCGGGCATGGGAGCGTTAGCAGGCCTTCTGGTGTTGGTCTCCTTGGTTTGCCTGTGGTATATATGCAAGATTAGAGTCTCACAACAGTGTGATGCAGCCATGATCATTCAGGCCTTTACAGCCATTGAAGCAGGACATTCTCCCCAAGCATGGTTGGATACCATAAAAAGCTAAAATGATACGCTCAGGATGCGAGGCTAAGCACTGCACTCAGGGTCAGCCGCTTTGGACCCAGAGAAGAGCATGTCTGATTGCATGCGGGTTGATGCCCCAGGTCCCGCCTCTGAGAAAAAGGTATCGGACGGTCTGATGCTCTTTGGGTGGATGACACCTAAATGAACATCAGTACAAAGTCCCAATTTATTTCTAATATCAGAGATCAGACCTCTACTCTTGCCTGATGCGTCTAAAACAAAAAGGGGGAACTGTAGAGAGCTGCGGAATGCTATGCCTTAAAGATGGAGCTGGTTTCCGCCTTCCACCTTCCCGATGGTGAGTGCTCTCTGTCACGAACAACTCCACATTTGGCTAAGGCTGAGGATCTGGCTTGCTTCCATGTATGTGGACCTATCTGCATTGCCCCCGTGGCACGCCTGGGTTGGCTACCCAGAGGCTATTTAAGCTGTGGGCTGGCTTTCCCCGGGGTCCGAGGATTGTTCAATCTTCCTGAATAAACTGCATTGAAAAAAAAAAAATAACACAAAAATAAGCCAAAAAAAAAAAAAAAAAAAATGGTAATTCTCATCTACAGCCAGGAGAAAATAGCTAAGTGAAACCTCTAAATAACTTTCTGTAGTTGCTGCAATTGACTCTATTTCCTCACTTCTAGAAAAGGAATAAAGTATGTTGAAGGACTCACGAAAATAATATAATTTCAGAGTAAATTCTACATTTAGGCTGAATTTAAGAATCTCTGTAGAGAGGACTTTGCCAGCGCATGTAAAGTAGGTAGTCCCGTAGTGTAGACATTCAGACACCAGAATATAACTTCTAGATTTTACTTCCTGCCTATTGAACAACAAATAAAAAGTGTTGATTACAAAGACAGGTATAGAAATACTAGAAGAAATTATGTTTTAAACAGTGGTGCATTATGCCATCTGAAAGTTACTAGATGGTAGCGTGCGTGGTTGTTATAAGTTCTGAGTAACAATGGCTTAGTAAATTTGGTTTCTGTTCTGGTTGGAATATTAATAGCTTCCTTAATGGGTTTTTGTGTTTAAACAATTGGTTCAATTGATGGTGTTCTTTGGGAAGACTATAAAATATTTGGAGGATGAAACTTTGCCAGAAAAAGGATATCACCGGGGATAGGATTTTAAGTTTTAAGTTTTATAATTTGGCTGACTTGGTGTTTTCTCTCTCTGTTTCCTAAGTACAGATGATATTGTGATCACTCAGCTCCTTTCTCCTACCACCAGGTCTTCTTTTCCATGGCAAACTCTATTCCTGTGGATCTGTCAGCCAAAATAAACTCATTATTTCTTTAGTTGTTTTATCAGAGTATATAATCAGAGAAACAGAAAAGAAAATATTTCTTTTTGCTTTTTGACCAAGAATATGAACATTCCAGAAAAATCTTAACAGAAAAAAAAGACAAAAACTACCTTTTTATCAGAGTGAAAGCAATGATAAAAACATGTGTGCTGTGAATTTACAAAGTCATCTGACATTGTCCTCTATAGTGACCATACCCTTCAAGCAAACTGTCCTACTCATCATCACACATTCTCACAAGTTATTAACTTGAAGATTTCAATTCTGTTTTCTTTTTAGACTCTTCATAGTTCCTATAAATAAAATAGCAGCAAGCAGTTAATGTGTACTTCCTCAGGTCTAATGTTCTAGTAACTAAAGAAATGAAACTCCCTTTTCTTCCTTATATATGCAATCAAAGGAAGTCAGGTGCTGAAACAGATGTCAAAATACACAAGTCTTAAAGTAGGATGGCTTTTCCTCTATACACAATGTTCCCGGTTGCTTTCAGTCTGCTTGAATCTTCCCAGTTACCAGCTAACAATTCTATTCTGGCAATCTAGCACTGGAACACAGTAAAGAACACTGCAAATATAAGGTCTCAGAAATAGAGTATGAAGCAAAGGTTCTCTCTGTCCCACTCCTGTTATGTACCCTTCATTTTTACCAAACAAACTAGAAACAATCTATCTCAAAGAAAACCACAGAAACTAAAACTTCTTTAATCTGCATGAAGATATTAAGCTTAAAAACATTGTTGTGTTCTTCTTCAACCTTCCTATCCTAGAACTGGTTATCAGCTACGTTCATGGCAGCTTTATTTATAATAGCCAGAAACTAGATGACCCTCAAACAAAGAACTGATAAAGAAAATATAACATATTTATGCAATGGATATTACTCAACTGTTAAAAAAAACAGCATCATGAAATCTGAAGGCAAATAGATGGAACTAGGAGAAAAAATCATCCTGAGAGAGTCAACTGAGACCCAGAAAGACAAACATGATACATACTCACTTTCAGTGGGTGTTAGTTGTAAAGTAGAGAATAATCATGCTACAATTCACAGACCCAAACAAGGAGGTCCCTTGGGAGGACAAATGGTTCTTCCTGTGAAGGAAAATAGAATAGTTCTTGCAATTGGACTAGGGGCAGGTGGTCATGGAAACAAGAGGAACAGGTTGGAGAGGGAGAGACAGAGGGAGATCGTACAGAAAGAACCTATGAGGGTGACCCTGGTGAGGACTCCTAGTAATATTGGATAGGGTGCCTGAACAAGCCATCATCTATAACCAGGCAATGCTTACAGTGATAGGATTGGGACAGCAACACAACAGCAAAACCTTCAACTCACACCTTCCTGCCTTCATCCTGTGCTGGGTCAACAGTGCATCAGAGCTTGGGGGAAGTAGCCGACCAGTGACTAGTTTTAATTGAGGCCCATGCCTGACACTGTCTGGATGGTCAGGAACTGAAAGGTTGATGGCTCAGAGACTTGGGGTAGAGCCAAGCAGAACTGAATAAAAAAAAAGTCAATAAAATAACTCCCAATTTTACTATGCTATTCTCATAGATCAGTACCTCACCCAATCATCATCTCAGAGGCTTTCTCCATCAACTGATGGGAGCAGATGCAAAGATCCATAGACAAACATTAAGTTGATCTTGGGAAGTCCTGGTGAAGAGGGCGTGGAAGGATTTTAGGAGTCAGAGGGTTTGTAGACACCACGAGAACATTGCTACAGAATCAACAAGACAGGGCTCATAGGGGTACCAGAGAGATTGAAACAGCAATCCCATGAATCATTGATAGGTTCTTTGCACACATGCTGTGGTTGTTTTCCTTGGGTCTTTTGTGGGACTCCTAACAGTGGGAGTGGGGTGTCTATGACTTGTTTTCCTGATCTTAGGATCCCTTTCCTCTTACCGGGTGGTATTGTCCAGCCTTGATATGAGGGTTTGTGCCTAATCTTTTTATAGCTTCTTATGCACTGTTGCTTGAAAAGAGCAGGCCTGCTTTGTTCTGAATAGATACAAAAAATACATGAATATGGGAAGAAAAGAGCTGGGGGTCGGCAGTGTTGGGAAGAGTGGAAAGAAGAGGAAACTGGTGTTGGAATGTATTGTATGAGGGAAGAATAAAAAAGAAGAAACACAGTTTTTGCTTTCTCCCCCAATTATATATCCTAAGAGCCCTATTTAAGAAATGTTTCTATCACAGACCTAGAAGTAAGAAATGCTATATATGCAGGCCAAAAATAATCTGGACAGGCTTTGCTAGGTTTCTCCACTCAGGCTACAGCATCCCATTAAACTCTCTGTTTCCATTCATATTTTATGAACCAATCATCCTTCATCCAACCTATTCATTAAAAATGTCTCTTTCACCCTTAGTCTTGGTGTCTTTGATAGAAAGCTCCCTTTGTCACATAAAACTATAAACAAATAATGTATTAACCTTTTGTCTCAGCATTTTTGTTTAACTGTTAGTCTGAAATTTTGACAGCTCAGGAAGCCAATATTTCTTTTTACACCATAACTTTCTTATAGGCAGGAATGAGGGTGTGTGTGTGTGTGTGTGTGTGTGTGTGTGTGTGTAGGAGACAGAGAGAAAGAGAAAGAGAGACAGAGAATACAGGATGTGAAAAAATATGTAAATCTCCCTGAAGACCAGCACGTTGCCAAAGGAGAAAAACAATAAACAATCCTACGAAGCTGTAAAGCCTACAAACCATAAAATGAAAAACTTGGCAAGATATTCTTTTTTTATTAATTATTATTATTTATTAGTTATTCACTTTGTATCCCCCCATAAGCCCCTCTCTTCTCCCCTCCCAGTCCCTCCCTCCCTCCCCCTTCTTCACCCATGTTCCTCCCCAAGTCCACTAATAGGGGAGGTCCTCCTCTCCTGCCTTCTGATCTTAGTCTATCAGATCACTTCAGCAGTGGCTGCATTGTCTTCCTATGTGGCCTGGTAGCTGCTTCCCTGTCAGGGGAGGTGGTCAAAAAGCAGGACAATCAGATCATGTCAGAGGCAGTCCCTCTTCCCATTCCTACTTGGACACTAAAAGGCAGATCTACCTGCCTCTTTCTTCCAGAGTAGTTGGATTACAGGCATGTACCACTATGCCCAGCCAGCCAACTAATATAATTTCTAACAACATTCTAAATTAAATACTTATTCTTATAGCAACAGAGAGGTGTTGCTCTTACCCATAATTATAAAGTTTATTTCGGCAGCAGATGGACTATGTAAATATAAAATTGATCAAAGTGCAGAAAACAGCTGATCATGGAATGACCAATCCCAAAAGATACATCTACAGTTAAGACTCAGGGAACACTATGGAAGGGAGAGCAATAGGATTGCAAGAGGAAGAGGATATATGATGTGAGATGGTGTCTTTTATGCAGAATGCGGTAGCTACAGCAATGAAATTTCAAAAATATGGCTGCCTAAACAAGACCTACACAATGACAACAACAGTTGGTATGCCAGTCTGGGAGTGAGAAATCTCACAAGGCCACAGCTCTAGACAAAAAGGTACAGGAAATTAATGGTTGTTGAAAAACAGAGCAACATACCTTTCTAGACACAAGCATTTTAATAGGTAATCCACTTCCAAGTGTTCATTCCTAAACACATATACATGTGAGAAGCCCTAAAGGGTCTCAGGTTATAGTTAGGTGATGATGGCCACAGATAGGTAGATAGTTATGTAGGTAGGTAGGTAGGTATGTAGGTAGGTAGATAGATAGATAGATAGATAGATAGATAGATAGATAGATAGAGACATACAGGTATACAGACAGACATATATGTATTTATAAATTAATCATAGAGATGATATATAAATAGATAAAGAGATAGATAATAGACTACAATTGAAATTTAAATAATAATATAGATGAAAGCTAAATTTTATAGATGGATAGATAGATAGAGAGATGACAGTTGTAAAATAATACTAAATAATTTGAGGGACAGTAAGGTAGTGACAATGGAAGAATTGATGGAGGAGGAAAGGAGGGGTAATAAAATAGTTATCACACATGAAATTATCAAAAAAGAAAAACAATTTACAAACAAAAATTTCTTAGCCAAAGCAGCATTTTCTAACATTAAACAAGTTATTTACTGTAGAAAGAACATCTGAGAAGTGGATTGTGTGAAGAGAATGTGAATTGCTTCCAGGAACCGAGTACCATGCTCTAGTTATGTACATTATTTTATGTTTCTTTATATAATTGTTCACTTGAAATATGTTGGGTGCCTCATGTTATTTTAACATTCACATTGTGCTACAAAATTAGTGTCATAGATTTTCAGGCTAAAAACATTTGACTGAATTGCTACAGGTGCTAATGTCAGGAAATGGCATATTACTTTGTATAATGTTCAAGCCAATGATGCTAAAGACTACACTATCTTGCTCTGTCTCCAAAATAAAACTTAACATTAAATCATAATATAGACAAATGCTAATGCAGGTTCTCAATCAATATAAAAAAGATAAAGTGATGAAACTGACAGAGACATTTAATCTATCTTAATATACAGAAAGACTCTTTTGCAGACAGAGCCAGCAAGACCAGGAAGAGGCTGTGTTACTTTGTGAGTGCCTAGAAAGTGATGGATTCTATGAGGATGGAAATTATCACATTGGTAGGAAGAAACTTTGAAGGATACAGAATCGCCTAGAAAAATGACATATTCTTTGTTCACATATTGCTTAACCATTAATGTTTTTGATATTTTTTTATATATACTGCCAAGTTTTCAGTATCATGATACTCTGGTTTTGAGTGTTTCCTGTTCATTCAAGTATGTTCATTTCTCTATTTCTTGTTGAATATTCTGGAAAACAATAGAATGATTAATTCAACACTCAGAAGGATTAGAGAAATAAATTATTCTTCAAGGACTCCTGCCCAAAAAGTGTTGCGGAATATTTCTCCAGCTTCCTCATCATTTGTTAATAGCCTGATAAAAGAAGCACATTTCCAGTGTCCCAGTGAAACATCAAATTGCCTTATTATGAATATTCACATCAATGTGATTGGATTATTTAGTTTGTTAATGTCTAGTTTCTTAAATTATACATACATATATATATATATACATACATATATATATATATATATATATATATATATATATATATATATATATATCATTATCCCTCTGTCATATGTGGAGTTGATAAACAATCTTTTCCATTTTCTGGACTGCCGTTTGTCCGCTTTGACAGTCACCTCTACTGAAGTTTCCAGTTTAATGAAGTACCAATTATTAAGTGTTGATCTTAATGCCTTTACTATTGGTGTTCAAATCAGAAAGTTGTCTCCTGTGCCAATGAGTTCAAGGCTATTACCCACTTGCTCTTCACAGATTTAGTTTTTCTAGTTTTTCATTGAGGTCTTTTATTTTTCTCTTCAATCATTTTGTTAAAAATAATTGTTTAGATCCACTTGGACTTTAGTTTTACGTAGGGTGATAAATATGGATCTATTTGCATTTTTCTACATGTAGACATCCAGTTAAACCAGCACCATTTGTTGAAGATGCTGTCTTTTTTTTCCATTGAATGGTTTTGGCAACTTTGTCAAAAATCAGGTGTCCATAAGTGTGAGGATTTATGTCAGTGTCTTCTATTCGATTCTAATGACCCACCAGTCTGTTTCTATGGCAGTAACATGTAGATTTTAGTATTGTTGCTCTATAGTACAGCTTGAGATCAGGGATGGAGATAACTCCTGAAGATCTTTTACTGTAGAAAATTGCTTTAGCAATAATGGGTTTCCTGTTGTTTCATATGAAGGTGAGAATTTCTCTATCAAGATCTGTAAAGAATTGTGTTGGTAATTTGATAGGAATTGCATTGAATCTGTAGATTGCTTTTGGTAAAATGGCCATTTTTACTATGTTAATCCTGCCAAGCCATGAGCATGGGAGATCTTTCCATCTTCTGATATCTTCTTCTAATTCTTTCTTCAGAGACTAGAATTTTCTTTGTATACAAGTCTTTGATTTGCTTGGTTAGGTTCACACCAAGGTACTTTATGTCCTTTGTGGCTATGTGAAGGGTGTTGTTTCCCTGATTTCTTTCTCCTCCCTTTTGTCTTTTGTCTACAGGAGGGTTACTGATTTTTTGAGTTAATTTTGTATTGGGCCACTTTGCTGAAGGTGTTAATCAGCTGTAGGGCTTCCCTGGTAGAATTTTGGGGGTCACTCTTGTATAATGTCATATCATCTGCAAATAGTAATAATTTGACTTCTTCCTTTCCAATTTTATATACGCTTGATCCCCTTCAATTGTCTCATTGCACGAGCAAGCACTTCAAGAACAATGTTGAAGAGAGAGATATGGAGCAAGTGGGCAGCCTTGCCTTGTCCCTGATTTCAATGGGAATGATTTAAGTTTCTCTCCATTGAGTTTGATATTGGCTATAGTCTTGCTGTATATTGCCTTTACTATGTTCAGGTATGTGCCATGTATCCCTGATCTCTCCAAGACTTTAAACATGAATGCATGTTAGATTTTGCAAATAACTTTTCAGCATCTAAGGAGATGATCATGTGGTTTTTCTCTTCAATTTGTTTATGTGGTGGATCACATTGATGGATTTCCGTATACTGAACCACCCCTGCATGCCTGGGATGAATCCTACTTGGTCTTAGTGGATGATATCTTTGATGTGTTCTTGGATTCGGTTTACAAGTATTTTGTTGTGTATTTTTGCATAGATGTTCATGAGGGAGATTGGCCTGAAATTCTGTTTCCTTGTTGGGTCTTTGTGAGGTTTAGGAACCAAGGTGACTGTGGACACATCTTCCTGAACAGAACACCAACCGCACAGGCACTAAGAGCAACAATCAATAAATGGGACCTCATGAAAATGAAAAGCTTCTGCAAAGAAAAGGACACTGTTGTCAGAACAAAATGACAGCCTACAGATTGGGAAAAGATCTTCACCAGTCCTATATCTGACAGAGGACTAATATCCAGTATATATGAAGAACTAAAGAAGTTAAACAGCAAAAAATCAAGGAATCCAATTAAAAAATGGAATAAGGAGTGAAACAGAGAATTCTCAATAGAGGAATATCGAATGGTAGAGAAACACTTAAAGAAATGTTCAACATCCTGAGCCATCATGGAGATGTAAATCAAAACAACCCTGAGTTTCACCTTACAGCTATCAGAATGGCTAAGATCAAAAACTCAAGTGACAACTCAAGTACTAAACAGAATTTTCTGTTGAGGAATATAGAATAGTAGAGAAAAACTGAAAGAAATGCTCAGTGTCCTTTCTCATCATGGAAACGCTGACATTTTACCTTATTCCCATTAGAATGGCTAAGATAAAAAACTCATGTGAGAATGCATGCTGAAGAGGATATGGAGAAAGGGGAATCCTCCTCCTTTGATGGTGGGAATGTAAACTTGTACAACCATTTTGGTAATCAATCTGGCAGTTTCTCAGACAATCAGGAATAGTACTTCAAGATACAGCAATACAACTCCTAGGCATATATACAAATGATGCTCATGTACACAACAAAGACATTTGTTCAAACATGTTCATAGCAGCTTTATTAGTTATAGCCAGAACCTGAAAACCACCCAGATGAACCTTAGTTGAGGAATGGATACAGAAATTGTGGTACATTTACACAATGGAATACTACTAAACAATTAAAAACAAAGAAATCATGATATTTGCAGGCAAATGGTGAAATATAGAAAAGATCATCCTGAATAAGGTATCCCAGGAGCAGAATGACACACAAGGTATATAGTCACTTATAAGTAGATATTAGATATATAATACAGTATAAACATATTAAAATCTGTTCACCTAAAGAAGCTAAGCAAGGAGGAGGAACCTGGGTAAGAATATCAGTCCTCAGTCAGTATGACAAATGAAATGGACATTGGAAGAGGAGAAAACAGAAAAAAGGACAGGAGCCTAGCACAGATGACCTCTGAAAGACTTTACCCAGGAACATATCAAAGCGGATGCTGAGACTCATAACCAAACTTTTGGCACATTGCCAGGAATCTTAGGAAGGAAGTATTATAGTAAGACCTGGAGAGGACAGGAGCTCCACAAGGAGAGCAACAGAATAAAAAAATCTTGGCTCAGATATCTTTCTGAGACTGATACTCCAAGCAAGGACAATTCATGGATATAATCTAGAACATTTGTTCAGATGTAGACCATGGCAGTTCAGTATCCATGTGTGTTTCCTACTAAGTGGAACAGGTACTGTCTCTGACATGAACTCATGGTCTGCCTCATTGACCACCTCCCACTGTGGGGGGATGCAGCAAGTCCTGATGAGACCTGATAAGCTAAGGTCACATGGAAGGGGACCTCCCCTATCAGTGGACTTGGAGAGAGGCATAGGAGGCGATGAGGGAGGGAGTGTTGAATTGGGAGGGGATGAGGGAGAGAGCTACAGCTGGGATACAAAATGAACAAATTCTAATTCATATAAAAATAAAAGAATTAAGAGAGAAAAGTGTAGAAAGAAGGTAGGGAGAAGGGCTACACAAACTGCCAACTTTTGTGGGTAAGACACTGCAACTAGGAATTCACAGCACTTGAGTTCATCCACTCAGTAGAGGCCAATACTGAGTCTACACAAGAATGGCCTGTCAACAGTCAGGCATGGAGTAGAGACTAAGGAATCACCCTTCATTGCTAAACTATTTAATACTGATAAATTCAGGAAAGCAAAGTTCCTGTCTTCAATTTTGTGCCCTGTGCTGATGACATCATACCCCACCAGGTTCCAGGGAGTATGGAAACCCAGTGGTTTCACAGATGGCCCTGGCTGTGATGGTTTGAATGAGAATGCCCTCCAACCATACACCCATAGATCTGAATACTTGGTCATCAGGTAGTGGCACTATTTGAAAGGATTAGAAAGTGTGGCCTTGTTGGAGGAAGCTTGACACTGGGGCAGGGCTTTGAGGTTTCAAAAAGCATATTCCAAGCCCAGCCTCTCTCTTCCTGCTGCATGAACATCTAGATGTAGAACTCTCAGCTATTTCTCCAGGACCATGTCTGCCCACCATGGTGACAATGGACTAAACTTCTGAAACTGTAAGCCAGCCCCAACTAAATACTATCCTTTGTAAGAGTTGCTATGGTCATGGTGCCTCTTCACAGCAACAGAACACTGACTAAGACACTGGAAAAACTAAATGGATCACTAAACAAAATCCCAAATGATGAATCTGGGAAAGGGATGGTGGGAGTAGTTGGTGGCGAATGGGTAGAGATAAGATAAGGTATATGGTAAGGAGTGGTCATAATGCATTATATGAAATTGCCAAAGGGAAAAAAAACTAACTAAAAAAAACAAACAAACAAACAAAAAACTTACAACTTGTTGAGGAAGTAGCTTCCAGGGAAAGCCACAGTGAAAATTCATAATGTGAAGGAATCAAGTAAAATATTCCAAGGAGATGCTAAATACCGTTACTAGAACATACACTACAATAGATATTCTCCACTTCTCTGTGGGGTGCCCACTTTTCCTTATATGAAACCTGTGATCATGTGACCACAGCTAAAGCTCTGGTGATGATCCCAAGGTTGACCCCATGACCCCACATCGATGCACATGTGAATATCACTAACTGCACTTAACATTCTATTTTTTAAGTGAAGACGTAACGTTGGAATGGGGACATGTTGAGAAGTAGTATATGGCAAGACATGGAGGGGAAAGTGGGGGTAGCTATAATCATCTTTTGTTATGCTCATCCATGAAATTTTCAAGAATAAAAAAAATAAACTTTAGTGGTTAAAAACAAAGCATTGGTTACCACAGCAATTGCCAAAAATATGAGGACAAACTATTAGACTACATAATCTTGCTTCCTGGAAAAACTCTGCACTGGGAGCACTACATAATTACATAATCTGAATTTATCTGCTATGGATATGAACCTTGATGCTAGTGTTGCTTAGATCGAAATCATTCTATGTTGAGGGGCAAGAGAAAGTGCTAAGTAATTAGACGCTTAATAGAGACTTGTCCATGAGGACCATGAATCAGTTAATCCAGCTCTCTGAATGGCAAGTGAACAATTGGTACAAAGCACATCATAATGGCATAGATAATCTGCAAATGTGCTGTGATGACTACACGATACAGCAGCATTAAGTACATGATACACTGCCTCCTCCAGACTACACTACACAAGATCTAATGTCTTATCTATGCATTTTCCAATTACTTAATGCATTTTCAAATATGTGAATTCATACCTGGGTGAAGAGTTGAATTGAGAACTGACACCTGTTTCAAAGAAGAAAGGCAAAATGCCTTTTGTAAGACTTGAAAAATACAACATCACACTTTGAAGACTGGCGCTTGGTTTCCTTTGGGAAACTAAGTGAAGAATAAATAGGCTACTGATAGTCAATTGATGTCTAAGAGCTCTTACTGCCAATGTTGCACACTTCAAATATTACAAAAACTTATGAAGATTGACTAGACAGGATAGACTGCTACACACAATGGCTATAATCCTAAATGTACACTGTCAAACTAATAGAAAATGATATCATTAGCAGAATGATCAGTTGACCAGGGTCAAGAAAAATATGTTCTTTTTCCTAGAGTAGTGACACTAACAATAATTCCAAGAGAGTGTACTTGCTAAGACAAAGATTTTCTCCCAAGTTTCAATTAAATATGTTAAAAATTAAACATTCTGGGTCAGGAAAGCCAGATCTATGGAAACTGTCCTCTGCAGCATGGCAGAACTTACCATATCCAATATATGTTAAATTCATGTATAGTTTGGGGTCACTGGAAGACTGGCTGGAACTGGGGTTGCCCCTATCCCATCTCATACACAAGCATGTTTGTCTCAGTGTCCTCCAAGGTGCTTTCTCTAGGGATGGGCTTCCTTCCTCACTCAGACATGGAGGAGAGATCAAGAAAGCCTACGAGTTACACACTGTGGACTTGAATACAACTAGGAGGTAAACTATTCCCACCAGAGGCTACTGTTTTTCATTTTGAGATATAGAAATACTTGTGTGGAAAGAGAAAGTCAGAAGTTCCATCATGGCAAGATCACATACAGAAAGCTCAGTCAGGAATTCCAGCTGAGACCCTCAGCTTCCCCAGTTTCTACTGGATGTGTGAGCACCCAATTTGCTACCTTTCAACTGTCATTTGCTCTTTTACTTGGAAACTTCACCTGACTGGAAACTGCTTCCCCAGGACTTTCACTGTGGGGAACTCCAGATGACAATCACAATCACAATGGGGCTTCCTCAAATGATGGATGTTTTCAGCACTCAATCATCTCTCTCTCTCTCTCTCTCTCTCTCTCTCTCTCTCTGATTTGGTATATACTTGCTAAACTAACTTATTCAAAGACAAATCATGGCTGTCATGGATTATTCTCCTGAGGTCATACAAAGCAACATAGAAAAGAGAAAGAAATAAAGGTGGTTTGAATGAAAGTGGTGACAAAGTCCCATAGGTAGTAGCCCTATTAGGAGGTGTGGCCTTGATGGACTAGGTGTGGTTTTGTTGGAAGAAGTGTGCCACTGGATGTGGGCTTTGAAGTCTCAGATGCTCAAGCCAGGCCCAGCGTCTTACTCTTCCTGTTGCCTGCTTATCCAGATGTAGTTACTCTCAGCTACCTCTCCAGCACCTTGTCTGCCTTCCTGCCATGATTCCTGCCATGAACTGTTAGCCAGCCCCAATTAAGTGTTTCATTATAAGAGTTGCCCTGGCTGTCCACAGAATCAACTAATCAGGGCTCATAGGGACTCAAAGAGACTGAAACAACAAACTTGGACTCTGTGTGCATCTGCACTACGTCCTCTGCATATGTTCTAAGGTTGTTAGCTTGGTGTTCTTGTGGGACTCATAACAGTGGGAGTGGACACTGTTTCTGACTCTCTGCCTATGCTTGGAACCATTTTACCCCTACTAGGTTGTCTCATCCAGCCTTGATAAGATAATTTGTGCCTAGTCTTATTGTAACTTGTTATGCCATGTTCCCTGGGAGGCCTGCTCTTATTTTTTTTAAAGGGAAATGAAGAAGCAGTGGGTCTCCAAGAGAGGGAAGATGCTGGAGGAACTGGAAAGAGAGGAGGAAGGGGGAACTGTTTTTGCGATATAGTGTATGAAAGGGGAAAAAAGTGCCAAATTAAATAGTAAATAAATAAAATGAACACATATGTCGAGAAAAAAAAAATAACAATAAAGTTGCCATGGTCCCAGTGTCTCTTCACAGCAACAGAAACTCTAAGACAGAGACTGAACATGAAGATTTTCACAGAATTCCCAGCTGCTATTGCTGCAAAGCTCAAGAGAGGACAGTGTGCTTACTTTCCTCATCCCCTTCTGAGGAAGAGGCTACAAAGTCCCTCAGTGTTAGCTCTGGTCCTTTGCTCATGTGTAGTGTAAGATTCTCAGGATAGATGCCATTGCCTCCTGTGAAAAGAACTGTGAAAAAGATCCCTCCCTTGGTAGTTGTGCACCCTGAGCTGTATCTCTAGTGAGGGAAGCTGAGAAGTAGCACTGGAGTGGAGCAGCAAGCAGGTAATTTTTTATATATTTACATATAAATTCACTTCAGCTTTCACTATTTGTCAACAGCTTTTTCTCCATAAATGGAAAAAAAAGCGCAATTATCTGGTACTTCATTTAAAAGTACCATAAAACCAGGCTACAGAGATGGTTCTGCAGCTAAAAGCACTGGCTGTTCTTTCAGAGGACCCAGGTTCAATTCCTTGCACAAACATCTGGACTCACAATCTGATGCCATTTTCTGGCCTCTGTGGACACCAGGCCTTCATGTGGTACACAGCCATAATGTGGGAAAAAAATTGTGCATGCACATAAAAATATAGTTTTTAATAAAGTACCTGTGAAGGCCCAGTGCGGTGTTCTTGATATTTCCCATGACCAGGGTAAATCATTTGTCCCTCAAACAACAGCAACAAAAATGATGAGAGGCATTGTGAGATTGCAGCTCAGTGGTGAAGTATATGCTCAGCATGTGGGAAGCCTCAGCCAATCCTCATCACCACAAAAAAATCCATAATATTATGCTGAAATAATATGATAGAAAGTCTCTGATGTCATAGTTATACCGTCTCTTTTCACCTCATCTCATAGGTGAAGAGGGTCATTGAGATTCATCTACACTATTCACACTTTGAAAGGTGTGCTTTCCCAATGCAAGGCAGGTGTGAAAGATGCTGTGGTGCCAGTTGCTGAAAGCACAAACTCTGGAGTGAGCCTCCCACTGTTACAATGTTACTCAACAGAGGTGTATCTACTGTTTGGAATACAGAATGATGTCATTTCCTCAACTTTCCTCTTTGGTGGATGTGGAAATCGTGCTTTGTAGCATGTAAACAATGTATCCATGCTGATTAAAGGTAACATCAGGAAAAGGGGTACCAGAGGTAAACCAAAAGATCACTCACTTACAAAGTTCACAAATCCATAGCATGCCAAAAGAGAGGGCTTGCAGTTTTAAAAGTATTCATCGAGTCTATTATATTATGGCAAAACGTATTCACCTGAAAATGATACGTGATTAAGGCAAGAGTTGGTCAACATACATATGCTGTTCTAAACTGAGAAAAGTTAGAAAGCAAACAGCAGGTCACTTAAAGTTCATTGGAAGAAATTAATGAAAACACTTGAATTCAGTATCTCACTACATAAAGACATTTGGGGGATTGAATGTGTTGTTTTGTTTTGAGGCAGGGTTTCATGTTGCTCTGCTGTCCTGAAACTCACTATGTAGAACAGGCTGGCCTTGAATTCACAGAAATCCACTTCCCTCTGCTTCCAAGGTGCTGGGATTAAAGATATGGACCACTACACTGGGCTACATAATGACATTGGTGATCTTGAACCTCATAGGGACAAAATATGTTGAATTTACTATAAAAATTAATTTGATAACAAGTCCAATTTGTGGTGATGTGACTATAATAACTATAATGTACTAGGTTAAAAATCTCTGTCTTCTTTATACAAAGATATCAGAGGTCAAAGTTAATCAACCAACATTTTCAGATAGTATTATTTTCATATTTCAAAATTTGTAGAAGTAATTTCTTAAGTAATTCTGAATTTCCAGAATGCTGGGAAACAAGTTAATAAACAATGTAATTGTAATTTATAACTTAACTTTTTTTTAGGACTTAAATTTTTAGTTTTAACACTTTTTAAAATTTTATTTTATTTACTTATTGCATATGCAGTGTTCTGCCTGCATTATGTAGGGTAGGACTACCTTGAATATAAAAAATCTCACCTTTACTGCTCTTTGTGTTTCTTGGGTATTGCTCCACTGTGGTATTGAAAAAAAAAAGTGATATTTATTTTAATATTTACATGAAAAATATTTACCAAGTACTCTAAATTCTTTATATTTTGAGTTCATAATGTACTTTATATTAAAAATGTAGGAACAACTTTTAATTTGTTCAACAGTTAACTATTGTTCTTACTTTTTCTCATGTAGAAGAAATAGGAAGAACTTAACTCCTGATTAAAATAACAACAAAACTAGATATATACATATCTGCAGGAACACAGGCACATATGAGCTTGGAAGGAAAAGTTTGTTCTTTGTTGTAATCGGTTACTGATATTTGTTATTGTTTTATCTTCTTATAACTCTGCTGTTAATCCTCAGCAGCTGTATAACCAAATCACCACACAGAGACTGGGTTTTTAGTTAACCTAGAACACAATGCTGGGCAATTTTACTCCCTCCTAAGCCTCCAAGCCCTCAGTTTCCTAACATTTAGATTTCCCATATTATACTTGCTTTTTGTGAAATCTTGTGAGTTCTGGTTCATGCTCCACATCCTCCAAGATCTCTCCTCCAGCTCTGCTCTCCTTGTGCTCTCCTCTTCTCAAGCTCCTCCTCCTTCTCGCCCCTTCCTGTTCTCCAGCTCCTCCCTTCTTTCCTGTCCTATGGCTCCTCCCATTGCACAACATTGTATCTAGTTCCTTTATTTGTGTCCTGTTTACACAAGAGTTGAGACAGGATGCTTATAGTGAGTATTACAATGCAATATCCAGATTGAAACCAGAGAGTTGGGGGTGGGGAAATCAGCATTTGAATTAACAAGGGTAAGGCATATACATTTTAAAAGAACATTATACCAACATTTCCCCCTTTAAGTCCAATAAAAGGCTCCTTTTCTTTCAATACAATAGTAATTAAGAAATTATGAAAACTGTTAGGTAAGATCTACACGTTCAATGTCTAGTCCATGTGTATTTAGCACATGGAGAGGGTATCTTAGGAAAAAGTGTCTGATTATCCTATCTATCTTGATAAGTTTAAAGTCTATACCTAAATTAACTTTTATCCTTATTGGTATTACCTATATAAAAAGATTTCTTAATTTCTAAACAACTTAATCTTAAATGTGATACTGTAACTACTTGGTCTTCAACCCCATCAAAGACTTGAGAAGGAATAAAATTAGTTATGAGAGTAAATAGGAAGTGCATGTTAGCAGCTTCCGAAAAATAAAAAAAATTGACAGAGACAGTTTGCTGCTGAACAGTTAGTCACCCATAACTCTCTATAACGTTGGAGCATCATCTTCAGCCATTTGGCTCAGAATATTTTGACAGACATATACATGAAGCAGGAACTATTTAGGACTTGCTTACCCTGTCTTGGCAGAGTTCGGCAGTCAACTTGTCCTGCATTTAAGCTTGCCCATTTTAGGCAGAATTTGTCTGTTGTGAAGCGAGGGTATTTTCTTTACCCTAGTGGCTTGTTTGCCACATTTGAAGCCATCTCCATATAGAGGTTCTTCGATGCTCATTATCTTCTTTCAGGTAGGTGGGGTGCTGCCAGGAAATGACTTGTCTCATTGTCAAAGAATCTTTACAATAATAACATTTTAAATGCCATATTCTGTAGGTCTCTGAAGTTTTTGAAGACTACCTATCTTTTTTTTTTTTTTTCAATGCAGTTTATTCAGGAACCTTGAACAATCCTCGGACCCTGGGGAAAGCCAGCCCACAGCTTAAATAGCCTCTGGGTAGCCAACCCAGGCGTGCCACGTGTGCAATGCAGATAGGTCCACATACATGGAAGCAAGTCAGATCCTCAGCCTTAGCCAAATGTGGAATTGTTCGTGACAGAGAGCACTCATCATCGGGAAGGTGGAAGGCGGAAACCAGCTCCATCTTTAAGGCATAGCATTCCGCAGCTCTCTACAGTTCCCCCTTTTTTGTTTTAGACGCATCAGGCAAGAGTAGAGGTCTGATCTCTGATATTAGAAATAAATTGGGACTTTGTACTGATGTTCATTTAGGTGTCATCCACCCAAAGAGCATCAGACCCGTCCAATAACTTTTTCTCAGAGGCAGGACCTGGGGCATCAACCCGCATGCAATCAGACATGCTCTTCTCTGGAGAGCAACAGAACAAGAAAATTTGAACACAGGGAACTTCCCAGAGACTCACACTCCAACCAAGGACTATTCATGGAGATAACCCAGAACCCCTGCACAGATGTAGCCCAGGGCAGTTCAGAGTCCAATTGGGTTACATAGTAATGTGAAGAGGGACTGCCTCTGACATAATCTGATTGGCCTGCTCTTTGATCACCTCCCTCTGGGGGGGAGCAGCCTTACCAGGCCATAGTAGAGGACAATGTAGCTCAAGACTACCTATCTTTATGTGATCGCTTTGTAAACAAAATCATATCTATCTGTTAAACCTATAATGTATACTCCTGTGATAAATTAGACTAGTGTCTGACATGATTATGAGTTGAATAACTAACAATTAATTTGCATACCTAATATCCTAACCACTTTTTAATAGTAGTTTAAAAGTACTGGAAGTAACCTTGACTTTCTATCAATATACTAAAGCTTATACCAATGTATTAAAAATACTTATTTTTGCATCAATATGCAAAATCCTATACCAAAGTTAAAATTAGCCTTATTTGGGAATAACAAATAAAACCTTAAGATGAGTAGATTCAATAATCTAAGCTTTTTCTATTTCTATAAAATATCCCTGTATATTCCTTGGTTTACTTTGAATAAGACCGTTAATAATAAACATCTCCCAATGACAATAAAATTTCGTAGCCATAGCAGACAACCAAAAACATACCCAACCCCCTTTAAAGGAAATTGGACGCCGTTCTCACGAGTTTCTTCTAGCTGACATTGTGGACATGTAGAAATCCTGTAAGGGACCCAAACAAAAATGGTTAATTAAGCAAGCAATAACATTTGTGGTCCAATAACATTTGAATGTTGAGAAATGTCAGGCTTAATAAAAGTCCTTTTTGGAACAGTCTAAAATGCTGGACCAGTTAAAATTAGTAGCTTTCTTCAAAGTTCTTTTGGGAGCAGGCTTTGATGAGAAAATAGCAATTGAAGCAGTTGAGGCAGGAACAAGCAGAATGCTGGAATATGCAAGATGCTGGAACAGATGTGTCAATGTCTCAGCATGCTGAAGAATGATTCTGTTAGGTTTGATCCAGCGTCTCTGGTGTCCAGTTCTTTTGTTCTGCAAACATATAATTTCTCACAAGCATTATAGAGTTTTAAAATTATAAATATATGAGATGTGCAGGATGAAACTAAACTGTAAGCCATTTTTAATCTGTATCAATTAAAAGGTTATCATAATGTATTTTTGCAGGATGAAACTAAACTGTAAGCCATTTTTAATCTGTATCAATTAAAAGGTTATCATAATGTATTTTTGCAGGATGAAACTAAACTGTAAGCCATTTTTAATCTGTATCAATTAAAAGGTTATCATAATGTATTTTGAGGATATTATAGCCAAGGATTTATTGGCCAAGTATTGTTGAAGTTCTGTCTAGAAACTTTTTTTTTTAATCTCTCAGTCAGTTTCAGAGTTGCTCCCATGTAAAGGGATCAGCAATATAAGGTACCATATTATTGAACATACAATCATTATCATGTTGAAATCAAAACAAGGTTGGATAGATCAAAATATCTTTTGGGCTCTTGCGTGCCTGTTATATTAGGCCAAGCTGCTACCTATTTCCCTAGAGAAGCCTCCCAATAGTGAGACGGGCTGGTTGCCTTGAGCAATACAAAACACATGTTTTAAGGAAACTTTATATAAACTCCTTTTTAATTTGGAATATAAGCATACCGTAGGTATCTTGTACCTGTTTTGAGGTTTAGCCGTAGATTTTTATATATGTTGTAGCAATTTGTCCTATCCCCTTGTTTATATAAAATGGGCAGTTATGCCTTTATAGCCAAACTTTATTTAAACTCACTCTTACCTTTAGCATTTAAGCATACCCTAGGCATCTTGTACCTGGGCTTTACAGTGATAAGCATACCCTAGGCATCTTGTACCTGGGTTTTACATTGTTTGTGGCTATATTTTGGCTTGTCCCTTATTTATACAGGATGGGCAGTTGTGCCTTTATAGCCAAACTTTTTATTTAAACTCCCTCTTACCTCTAGCATTTAAGCATACCCTAGGCATCTTGTACCTGGGCTTTACATTAATAGTGGCTATTTTTTGGCTTGCCCCTTTTTTATGCAGACTGGACAGTTATGCCTTTAGAGTCGAACTTTATATATAAACTCTCTTAGTATTAGCATATAAACTATCTTACCCTTAGCGTTAAGTATATCCTAGGCATCTTGTACCTAGACTTTACAATGATAGTGGCTATTTTTTGGCTTGCCCTTTTTTATATATATATATATAGGAAGGACAATTTTGTTTTTTAAACATATGAATAAAATTTTTGAGTTTTTAGGACTAAACTAGGTTGGCATGTACTTTGCCATCTTTAAGCCTCTTGTGTCTTTTTTACATTAAGCATGACCAACATTTTTCACCCGTGAAAATGTCTCACATTTAAAAGGATAAGGCAGTTTCCACAGCAGTATGACATATCTATCTTTACATAAACCTAAAAATGATGTGAATCCAACCTTAGACTAGTAAGGACATAGCATCTATTATTAAGAAAAAAGAATTTACATGGTAACCTTAAGGAAAATTTTGTCATTTAGAATCTTAGACTATCTCTATAAGTGGCTAAACAGCAGGAGTTGTCATCCTGGCTTTATTATGTAAATAAGCTTGATCCAGAACTCAGAGATCTGCCTGTTTTTTTACTTTGTGTAGGGAAAAAAGGCATGTGCCTTCACCAATTTGTTCATATATATATATATATAGTTTCAAATCAGTATATTTGTAACTCAAAGCCTTTAAATGAAAATCCAGCAAAGAGAAAAGAAAAATTTAAGTTTGGGGTCAGTTGTGCCAATTTATGCTGTAACAAACAAAGCCCAGCTGGTTATTTTTCTGTTGTTTCAATAAATTGGTGGACCCTTACCTGAAAGAGCTGACAAATACCTTTCAGTCAGAGAGCTTTGAATTTTAGCCGTTATTAACCTAATTATTTGGATGAGTACTATTCTCTGTAACGTGGTACCCCAATCCTTGGCTTTTTCCCCATTTTCTCCTTGAACTTTCTTGGAGAAGGCATGGAGAAGAACCAACACCATCAAACATATTGCAACCAAATCCATGAATATGACAGCGAAAATGAAGCCAAAAGGGATTAAAACACCCTCTGCCATGGCAATTTTTTATTTTATATGCAGTTTAGGCTAAACTCTGTCTAGAGGTTTGAATGCCTCCAGTTCCTTTCTTTCCTGCCATGGCTGTGGAGCTGAGCCAGTTGAGCCAGCTACAGTATAAAAGAGCCATGCTTGTTTACCCCTCAGTTAGACTGCAGGAGCAGCCAGTCTCAGGTCTGCCCACAGGAGACTGTCTTTTTTGCTCCTGGGCCAGTTAAAGAGCCTCTCTTAAAGAGACTGTAACTGACCTGGGATTTTTTAGATTTTAAGTTTAGGTTTTATCACTGGGAGCTTATTCCCCCCTCCAAATTATATTTAAGTATGTTTTAAAAGGTGTGAATTGTTAGATTAGTTGAGCGCCATTTGTTGTGATCGGTTATTGATATTTACTATTGTTTTATCTTCTTGTAACGCTGCTGTTAATCCTCAGCAGCTGTATAACCAAATCACCACACAGAGACTGGGTTTTTAGTTAACCTAGAACACAATGCTGGGCAATATTTACTCCCTCCTAAACCTCCAAGCCCTCAGTTTCCTAACATTTAGATTTCCCATATTATACTTGCTTTTTGTGAAATCTTAGTTCTGGTTCATGCTCCACATCCTCCAAGATCTCTCCTCCTGCTCTGCTCTCCTCGTGCTCTTCTCTTCTCAAGCTCCTCCTCCTTCTCGCCCCTTCCTGTTCTCCAGCTCCTCCCTTCTTTCCTGTCCTATGGCTCCTCCCATTGCACAACATTGTATCTAGTTCCTTTATTTGTGTCCTGTTTACACAAGAGTTGAGACAGGATGCTTATAGTGAGTATCACAATGCAATATCCAGATTGAAACCAGAGAGTTGGGGGTGGGGAAGTCAGCATTTGAATTAACAAGGGTAAGGCATATACATTTTAAAAGAACATTATACTAACAGTTCTTGCAAATGATTTGTTCAACTGGCTGCAGTAACTGTGGCCTTTGTGTTTTTGTGCTCTTGAATTTAATCCTGTCTGATTCATAAGCTGGTGTCCCTAGGGTACATAGTACAGCCCTATCTCTGTCATGACACTTTGGAGGCATTTCATTGAGTGTGATGCTATCTATAAAGAGGATGGGTGCACAGATCTTGAACTAGATACCTGCTTCTAAGCATCCCTCTGCCAGCACTCTCTGAAGTCACCACACTTTTGCTCACAGCAGCTATCTGCTTGGCCAGGTCTGCCTTAAGTGATTGTTAATAAAGAACCAACCATGCCTGCCCTATGGAAACACTGTGAGTATATTTGCACCCTTCTCTATCAAAAGTTCTACATTCATGTCTTTGTTTTGCCATAGAACAAAGGAAAGTGGTATGAAACCATCCTGAGAAGCAAACGAAAACAAGTAACAGAACATGGAACAAGGTATCTCTAAACTTAATGAAAAAAAAATCTTTTGAATGTTATGAACATAAATTGCACAGAGAGATGAACAGGTTCCTCCCCCTTGGCTCCTAGCTGCTCTTCCGCAGAGGCTGCTCCACCCTTTGAAACTCCACTACTCTCTAAAACTCCTCTAGTCACTGGTGCCAAGAATCTTCACTTCACATGAGGGTGGGACATAGGGGAGAAGTGGCAGGGGCTGAGAATGGACTGCAAAGTGATTAAATAAATAAAATCATATATATATATATATATATATATATATATATATATATATATGTAAAATATACCAAAGAGTCTTCACTTCCATATGGGTGTGTAGTTTTTCTCAATTAAAACAAGAGCATCTTGCTTCTAACCTATTGGAAGCTAGGCCAGCTCCCAGAATGTGCTGTGACTGGAACCTAGTATAACCATTGTCATGGAGACATCATCCAGCAATTGATAGGAGCAGATACAGAATCACACTGCAGAATATGAAGTGGAGCTCAGGGAGTCCTATGAGGACTAGGAAGGATTGGAGGATCTAGAGGGATCAGGGACACCACAAGAACATGCCCCACAGAATCCCGTGACTGACTGTGGGCTCCTAGAGATCAGGGTGCCTGTGTGGGTCTGACCTGGGTCCTCTGCATACATGTTATGGCTGTGTAGCTCAGTGTTCATGTGGGTCTCCTCAAAGTGGGAACAGGCTGTCTCTGACTCTTTTGCCTGCCTTTGGGACTCTTCACCTCCCACTAGGTTTCCTCACCCAGCCTTAATGTTAGAATATATGACTGGTCTTATTGTAGCTTGTTATGTTGATGTCCTCAGAAAGCCTGCTCTTTTCTGAGGGCAGGGACAGGAGCAGATACTGGGGAAAGGGGGCATGGTGTGGAGAGACTGGAGAGAAAAGAGGGAAAGGAAACAGCAGTTGGGATGTAGTGTGTGTTTTATAAATAAATTAAATATAAAAAATAATAAATAAATAAATAAAACTAAGAGCTTCTTTAAGACAATGATGCTATCTTTCCCCTCTGTTGCCCCACCCCTAGGACATGATAGCAGTAAGAAAGGTTTTACTTCTGTTGGGTAAAGAGGCTAAACTGTCCTCTCCAAAACAAAGCCACTTGATCTGTATTTCACAGAATATTTACTTTTCTAGAAGCACCACAGAGACTGAAACATCCCATTATTACAGAACTATGATTACAGGTCCAGTATCAAAGAGACTCCTTGACTTACACTCACACTGCACAGCACTTTTGTGGGGAATATTCACATTTGAGGAAGGGCTTCGGAGATGTGGTGCTCACAATTTTCCAGTATGTTCGCACCAGGCTGGGGTGAAGGTCATCCTCTTTAGGGTGACAGGAAAAAGTTACCATTGTTAGGTACTCTTGATCCAAATGGGCCCCTCAGGAAATTACTCTGAATTAAAGTTAATTGTCATTGCTTATTGCTGTAAGAAGCAAAATCTATATCTTTACAGTTAAAAACCTCAGTATAGAATTTTATTCTTTTTTTTGAGATTTGTTTATTTATTATGTATACAATGGTCTGCCTGCAGGCCAGAAGAGGGTACCAGATCACACTACAGATGGTTATGAGCCACCAGACAGTTGCTGGGAATTGAATTCAGGACCTCTAGAAGAGCAGTCAGGGTGTTTAATATCTGAGCCATCTCTCCAGCCCCCAAAATTTTATTCTGACATACAATAATGATCCAATAGCAACATTAAAGTCTACATTTTATTAACTAAATTTCTTTTCTTATTATAAACAAAATATAAGCAATAAATACATATTTAACAGTTAATTAATAAAAACGCTAATACTGACCTCTGACATCTGAGTGCACAGGTTAGCTTCAAGAGAGCATCAGGGCACACGAGAAGATAGTAGGATCTCCAGTTATTCTTTGGGATTTTCTTTTATGAGGGTCAGTAGAAGGAGCTTGGCTACTAGGATTGTAATAAAAGTGGTCATCTGATTTGATTAGTGAGCAAGGTCATCTCTAGACTAGTTTGTAACTCTGTTTTTTTAAATCAAACTAAGAGTTCTGTCTCCCCAACTAAAGAGCATTTTTATCTGCTCACAAAAACATGGGAAAATTAAACAATATCTTCTTTGTATTTCCCTTCCATATCAAGTTTCCAAATTTGCCTTCTGATTTCTAATCCATTCTCATTCTCCCTATTTCAGCCTCACCTCTGAGAGGAAAACCATGTTGGTGGAATTTGTTAACAGCAACACAATCTCTATTTATTATGGAAGATTATTTTTCGCCATAAAACCCAACTTTAAGAAACTGTTGTTTTCTTCCAATGTTTTATACTAATTCCAAACAAAGAGACATTGATGAAAAGAAAAAGATATGCAAAATATCTATACCTTTTAACAAATTCAGCGTTCCTGAAAGTATTTTCTATGCATTCATAGAAGAAATCTGTAGACTCTAAAATAAACCTTTAGAAGTGTCTATACTTTTGATACCTTTGATATTAACCCCTTTAGAGCACTTTTACTTGGTGAATGCCTGACCTTCTGTGCTGGAAAATGGAGCTGTGTGTGTCAATATTTTATAAGCAATATATTAGAGGTGAATTGGAAATAAAAGCCAATGCTTTTTTACCTTTGTTTTAGATTCAATGTTTGCACTATGCTCAAGGAGCTGGGAAGCTAAGAAGATGTTTTCACTGTGCACAGCATAGCAGAGGGCGGTGTTGCCAAGACCATCCATAGTGTTTGGTTAAGCACCATGTCGTAGCGAGAGCCACACATTCCTCATGCTGGCACTGTGAGGCCTATGAGTGTTACATAAATACATCATTGGCTTAACTGAAAATAAGCATTCCACACTTCATCAATTACTGGTCATTAAATGAGATACAGTCATTGTTGTTATTCTAAGAAATATTCCTTGCTTTTTGAGACATGGTCATCTATTTAGCTCAGCCTTGCCTGAGTTCACATCTTCCTACCTGAGCCTCCCACGTGGTAAGATTTAATACAGATGTGTGTATACATACCCAGATAGTCTAAGCACTTTTATAATATTTATTATTTCTTTGAGAATTTCATACAATGTGAATTAATCATATTTACCCACAACCCCTTGCCTAACTGCTCCCAGATCCATTCCTACTGCCCCACACTCTCCAACTTCATGTCATTTCAGTTATTATTATTTAAATATCCCATGATTGAACATACTCTTGGAGTGTGGTCATCTACTGGCAGGTGGTCAATTTACTAGTAGCCATACCATTAGAGAGGTGACTTTCTCAGTTTCTGAGGTGGTTTATGTCTGTACTCCTAGCACTTGGAGAGGCAGAGGCAGGCAGAACTCTGTGATTTGAGGCCAGCCTGGGCTACAAACTGAGTCTAGGACAGCAATGCTACATGGAGTATCCTGTCTTGAAAAAAATAATAATAATAATAATGATGATGATGATGAAAAAAAGCTGACTCTCCTTCCCCAGAAGCCACCAAATGCCCTTGGCTCCTAAGTTAAAGATGGGGCTCATGAACCAATTTCCCATTCCATGCTAGAATGCTTGATCTTGTTCAGGTCTTGGGCAGGGAATCCCAGACGCTGTGAGTTCATGAGTGCCTCAGTCCTGTCATGCCCACAAGACACTTTTTCACTCTGGTCCCCCCTAACCTCTGGCTCTCACAATTTCTAAGTGTAGGAAGCCAGACCTACCTAAGGCTTCCTCAGAGATCCTGATGAAAAGACAAAGGGTACTTTTGTTCTGTATCCTTGTCCAGGAGTGCACTTCCCAAGACAGTCTAGGGATGGAGCAGTGCCTCAAAAGAGATGAAGCTGAAGCTTCTTGGAACCCAACACTACCTCCTAGAATGTGGTAATCAGTCCTTTGGCAGCTGTGACTGAGGTATGTCATGTTCTCATTGACATTATTGACTTGGCTCTTTTCACCCTTGAAAATGGTCAATGTTAAAGCACATATATGCACATAATTTTAAAAATTAGATATTGTATAATTAATTTTCTTCTGAAGGATGATCATTTCTTTCCCTCATTCCTTACAATTCTGGAGTTCTATGACAAAGCCTGCCCCATTCAGGGCAAGTGCTCAATCATGATTACCTCCATGCTTGGAATAGCCTGCTGAGTATAAGGAGAAATCCCAGTAGGTTTGTCTCTGCTTGGATTTGAATCCTAATCCTAATCCTTCTAACTACTGCCATGTGCTCCATAACTCAACTTCCTAATCCACATGATGGGCATTAACCATATCTTATATGGTGCTCCTGCAATGCTTCACCTTAAATCTGTACAAATTGTATACAAATGTTGCCAGCACCTGACAGCTTAATGTGTGGTGACAGAGTGATGATTAGTCTTCCTACTGCTAACAAATACAACATTTCAATGAAGTGAAAGAATAGCAAAGAATGCATGTGTGTTCACATGTGCGCATTCATGCTCACTCATGCTACTGAGTGTTTGAAAGTCATAGGGCAACTTGAGGAGGTCCATCCTCATCCACCATGTGGATCCCAGGAATGGAAGTCAAGGGTTCAAGGTTGGCAGCAAACACCTCTAGCTTTTTTATAACTAGAATCAGCAGCTTTTTCAATGTTTCTCAACATACAAAAAAATAATTTAGAGTTTATGGAGGGGGCGGCAAGATGGCATCTCAGGGAGAACACTGTGTCTGAGAAGGGAGACAACACTCTCCATGCAGAGAACAGGAGACTGAACTCTGGGCCCTAAAACTACAGCGATCATGTTTCCCAGGTGAGGGATGGCTCACAGGGCTTGGGAATCTGTCAGGTCCACTCTCAGGTCGCACAGCCAGAACCCGGAAGAGATCCCTAGTAACTCGGGCATTGGGTCTCCAGGAGGAGCTACAGGCCTGCCTGTCCTTTCCCAGGCTGATTGGTGGGCACAAGGGTGCCAGAGACTGGGAGTCCCAGTCACAAGAAAACCCCACGAGGAATGAAAATTGCAAGACTGATCACAGGTCACCCAGTCTTTCCCTGATAGGTCTCGCTGACCACGGGTACCCACTGCAATCACAACTGAGCTCCCGCCTCACATGGAGAGCAACTGCACACCCAGCTCAAAATCCCTACTCCCTCTTTGGAGGAGGCAGGAGGCATCCAGCAGAATCTGCCACAGACCACATTGTCTGTACCCCAACCACAGATCGGCCTGAGAAAACTTAATCCTTTTGGGCACTCCCTCAAATACCACCATAACCCTGCTGCAATAGAGCAGAAGGATAAAGAGGCACACAGCAGCTTCACAATGCTGGGACCCCAGTGCTGCCAGCTGCTCCTTGCAGACAAACTTCAGCTCGGGATCTGGGACTGTGGTCAATCAACACGTCCTGAAATTTTCCTGGGTTCTGCTCAATAAGGTCTAGCACCAAGTCCTGTCACCTGAGCCACATACCCAACAGAGAAACCCCAGTTCAGGATTGGACTAAGAAGTTCCAACCCCTTCTGGCACTCCTCTGAGAGCACTGCCATAAGCTTGTCCTAGTAGATGGAAAGGTCGGAGGGGAAGGACAGAGAGGCAGCCTGCCACAGGACACAGGACCCCATCTCCAGCTCACCCAGCCACCCCTAGCAGAGAAACCCAAGCCCTGGATCTGAGGACACTCAACCCTATCTAGTACTCTCTCAGATTCAACAAACATAGGTTCTTCTGCCAGGCTGCTTCTGGCAAAGATACCTGGGCCGGGGGTCTGGGATTGAGAACACTCAACCTAACTCTTTTCCATGATACGCAGGACCAGTCAACATAACCCCTCCTGGCAGAGGGAAAGGACAGAGAGGCAGCACACAGGAAAGGTGGACACCGAGTCCTGCGGCCACCGTGTTACAGAGCTGACTGTTAGCCTTCCCGCGAAGTTTTCCGCAGCAGGACCAAATCAGAGAGTAGACAGCAAGGGGAATTCCTGTGCATTCCAACTGTCCTGCAAGAGAGTGAGTGAGCCTTCTAGGGAGCGTTTGCCCCGGACCCAGGGCATCTCCACAGAGGCAACCAGATGAGATCCCTGCCACCCACACTCCTAGTGTGGGCATGATAGGGATTCTTGGGATAGCGACCCCAACATTGAAGCCTCTGCCAAGTGGGTCCACCAGTGTAATCCAGGCCAACAATCCCTGGATCTCAGACAGAACTGCATAATAGTGGCCTGCAGGCCACTGCAATAGTCAAAGAATCCGCGCATGCAAAATGAGCCTGCTAAAAGCACATGCAAATAGTGCCAGTGTCACATTCCTTACTTAAGCAAAACTGAAACCACAACTCATACTTCCAAACCAGTGAACCTCTCTCATCTTCCTGAAAAAACAGTCCAGAAAACAGAAAAAGATGATCATAGCCCGAACTACAAACTCAAGGAACAAACAGTGAGGGTTATAAATAACCAGATGGCTAGAGGCAGACATAAGAACACTCCCAACAAAAATTAGGACATAATGAACTCACCAGCAACCCCACAAAACAATGGAAACTTCAAGTCACTAAATATACAAGAAAACGACCTCAAAACTATGTTTCTCCAGCTATTAGAGGCCCATAAAGATGAAATCAAAGCCCTCAGAGAAATAGCCAAAGAAATTGAGACAAACCAAGAGAAAAAAAAAATGAGCTCTCAGAGAAATGACCATGAAAATTGAGGGAAACAAAGAAGAAATGAACAAAGCTCTCAAAGAAATGTCCACACAAATGAAGGCAAACAAAGAAGAAATAAGCAAAGCTCTCCTAGAAATACAGGCAATTATAGCCAAAGAAGTAGAGGCACAATTAGTGATACATAGAGAGGAAACAGACAAAAAAACAGAAGCTGTCATTGAAAAGCAGGACTCCACATTCAAACAGATGAAGGAAATGGTGCAAGACATGAAAACAGAATTAGAATCAATAAAGAAAACACAAATAGAGAAAAACCTGGAGCTGGAGAATATAAAGAAAAGATCAGGAACTACAAAGGTAAGCATCACCAACAGAATACAAGAGATGGAAGAAAGAATCTCAGGAGCCAGAGATATACTTGCTGAAATTGACACATCTCTCAAAGAAAAAATAAAATCATTGTGTAGATGTACCACAATTTCTGCATCCATTCTTCAGTTGAAGGGCATCTGGGTTGTTTCCAGCTTCTGGCTATTACAAATAAAGCTGCTACAAACATGGTTGAGCAAATGTCATCTACACAATGGAATATTACTCAGCAATGAAAAATAAGGAAATCATGAAATTTGCAGGTAAATGGTGGGATCTGGAAAGGATCATCCTGAGTGAGTTGTCCCAGAAGCAAAAAGACACACATGGTATATACTCACTCATATAGACATACAACATAGGACAAACCCACTAAAACCTGTGCATCTAAAGAAACTAAGCAAGAGAGAGGACCCTAACTAAAAGGTCCAATCCCCATCCGGAAAGGCAAAGAGGATGGACATCAGAAGAAGAAAACAGGAAACAACCTAGGAACCTACCATAGAGGGCCTCTGAAAGCCTCTGCCCTACAGACTATCAAAGCAGATGCTGAGCCTGATGGGCAACTGTTGGGCAGGTGAATGGAATTTTAGGTAAGAAGTGGGAAATAGTAAGAGCTGGAGAGGACAGGGTCTCCACAAGGAGAGCAACAGAACAAGAAAATTTGAACATAGGGAACTTCCCAGAGACTCATACTCCAACCAAGGACTATTCATGGAGATAACCTAGAACCCCTGCACAGATGTAGCCCAGGGCAGTTCAGAGTCCAATTGGGTTACATAGTAATGTGAAGAGGGACTGCCTCTGACATAATCTGATTGGCCTGCTCTTTGATCACCTCCCTCTGGGGGGGGGGGAGCAGCCTTACCAGGCCACAGTAGAGGACAATACAGCCACTTTTGATGTGAACTGACAGACTAAGATCAGAAAGGAGAGGAGAACCTCCCCTATTAGTGGACTTGGGGAGTGGCATGCAAGGAGAGGGAGGAAGGAGGATGGGATTGGGAGGAGAGGAGGGAGGGGCTTATGGGGGGATGCATAATGAATAAAGTGTAATTGATGAAAAATATAAAAAAAATAAAAGAGACATTTCTAATAAAAATAAATAAATAAAATCAGAAAAGTTCCAAAGACAAAACATCCAAGAAGTCAAGGACACCATGAAAAGACAGAATCTGAGAATAATAGGAGTAGAAGAAAAAGAAGACTTCAGGCTCAAAGGTCCAGAAAATATTTTAAAGAAAATTATTGAAGAAAATTTTCCCAACTTAAAGAAGGAGATGTCCATAAACATACATGAGGCCTACAGAACACCAAGTAGACTAGACCGGAAAAGAAATTTTTCACATCACATCATAGTCAAAACACTGAACCTACAGAACACAGAAAAAAATCTAAAAGCAGCAAGGTAAAAGCCCAAATAAAATATGAAGGTAGAACTATTAGAATCACACCAGATTTCTCAACAGAAACTACGAAAGCCAGAAGGGCCTGGACAGAAAATCATACAGTCCTTAAGGGACCTCAGATTCCAACACAGATTATTATACCCAGCAAAACTTTCAATCAACATAGACAGAGAATTCAAAATAATCCATGACAAAGCCAAATTTAAACAATATTTACATAGTAACCCATTTTTACAGAAGTTACTATAAGGGAAACTCCAAACCAAAGAAAACAATTACATCTAAGGAAACAAGGGAAATAGATAACTACACAACAAAAAACCCAAAAGAATACAAGCAATGAAACTCAGTGACACCACCAACCCCACATCAAATGTAAGTAACAATTGTTGGTCACTAGTGTCTATCAACATCAAAGGACTCAACTCCCCAATAAAAAGAAACAGACTAACAGAATGGTTGAGAAAACAGGATCCAGCATTCTCTTGCATCCAAGAAACACACCTATGCAACAAAGATAAACAGTACCTCAGAGTAAAGGGCTGTTAAAATATTTTTCAAGCAAATGGTTCCAGAAAACAAGCTGGAGTAGCCATCCTAATATCTAATAAAATAAACTTTCAACCCAAGTTAATCAAAAAAGATAAGGAGGGCCACTATATTCTCATCAAAGAAAAAATCCACCAAGAGCACATCATAATTTTGAATATCTATGCCCCAAATACAAGAGCACCTACATTTGTAAATGAAACATTATTAAAGCTTAAATCACACATTGATCCTAATACCTTAATAGTGGGAGACTTCAACACTCCACTCTCACCAAGGGCCAGATCAACTAGACAGAAAGCAAATAGGCAAATAAAAACACTTACAGAGTCCCTAAATCAAATGGAACTAATAGATGTCTATAGATCTTTTCATCCACACTCAAAAGAGTATAACTTCTTTTCAGCACTGCATGGAACCTTCTCCAAAATAGACCATATAGTTGGTCATAAAGCAAGCCTCAACAGATACAAAAAGATTGAAATAATTCCTTGTATTCTATATGACCACCATGGACTAAAGCTGGACCACAACAACAAAAGAAATAACAAAATGCAGACAAGCACATGGAAACTGAACAACTTGTTACTCAATGACAGCTGGGTCAAGGAAGAAATAAAGAAAGAAATTAAAGACTTCCTAGAGTTCAATGAAAATGAAGGCACAACATACCCAAATTTATGGCACAGATTAAAAGCAGTGCTCAGAGGAAAATTTATAGCACTAAGTGCCTTCAAGAAGAAATTTGTAACATCACATACAAGCACATAAATGGCCCAACTGAAAACCCTAGAAATAAAAGAAGCAGATACACCCAAGAGGAGCACTTGGCTGGAAATAATCAAACTCAGGGCTGAAGTCAATAAATTAGAAACAAATAAAACTATTCAAAGAATCAATGACACAAAAAGCTGGTTCTTTGAGAAAATCAACAAGATAGACAAACCCTTAGCCAATCTAACTAAAAAGCAGAGAGAATCTATCCAAATCAGCAAAATCAGAACTGAAAAGGGAGACATAACCACAGACCCTGAGGAAATCCAAACAATCATTAGGTTATACTACAAAAGCCTATATGCCACAAAATTTGAAAACCTAAATGAAATGGACAATTTTCTTGATAGATTCGATCTTCCAACATTAAGTCAAGATCAGGTTAGAAAGACTGAATAGCCCTATATCCTCCAAGGAAATTGAAACAGTCATTCACAGTCTCCCCTCCAAGAAAGGGCCTGGGCCAGATCGTTTCAGCCCTGAATTATACCAGACCTTCAAAGAAGTGCTAACACAAACTCTCCTCAAACTATTCCACAAAAAAGAAACAGAAGGTACATTACCAAACTCATTCTTTGAAGCGACAGTCACCCTGATACCTAAACCACACAAAGACCCACCAAAAAAAGAAAACTTCAGACCTATCTATCTTATGAACATTGACTCAAAAATATCAATAAAATACTTGCAAATCAAATCCAAGAACACATTAAAGATATCATCCACCATGACCAGGTAGGCTTAATCCTAGGCATGCAAGGGTGGTTCAACATACGGAAATCCACAAATGTAATCCACCACATAAACAAACTGAAGGAGAAAAACCACATGATCATCTCCTTAGATGCTGAAAAAGCATTTGACAATTCTAACACCCATTCATGTTTAAAGTCTTGGAGAGATCAGGGATACAAGGCACATATCTAAACATAGTAAAGGCAATATACAGTAATCCTATAGCCAACATCAAACTCAATGGAGAGAAACTTAAATCAACCCACTGAAATCAGGGACAAGACAAGGCTGCCCACTCTCTCCTCTTCAACATAGTACCGGAAGTCCTAGCCAGAGTAATAACACAACTAAAGGAGATCAAGGGGATACACATCAGAAAAGCAGAGGTCAAAGTGTCACTATTTGCAGATAATATGATAGTATACATGAGCAACCCCAAAAATTCAACCAGAGAACTCCTCCAGCATGATAAACACCTTCAGCAAAGTGGCAGGATACAAAATCAACTAAAAGAAATCAGAAGGCCTCCTGTATACCAAAGAAAAAAGGGCCGAGAAAGAAATTAGGGAAACAACACCCTTCACAATAGCCACTAATAGCATAAAGTACCTTGGGGTGACACTAACCAAGCAAGTGAAAGATCTGTTTGAGAAAAACTTCAAGTCTCTGAATAAAGAAATTGAAGAAGATATCAGAAGATGGAATGATCTCCCCTGCTCATGGATTGGTAGGATTAATATTGTGAATATGGCCATCGTGCCAAAAGAAATCTACATATTCAATGCAATTCCCATCAAAATACCAACTCAATTCTTTACAGACCTTGAAAAAAAAGATTCTCAGCTTCAAATGGAGAAACAAAAAAGCCAGAATCTCCAAAACAATTCTGTACAACAACAGATCATCTGGAGGTATCTCCATCCCATATCTCAAGCTGTACTACAGAGAAATAGTAATAAAAATTGCATGGTATTGGCATAAAAACAGAAAGGAGGATCAATGGAACTGCATAGAAGACACAGAAATAAACCCACACACCTATGAATACTTGATTTTTCACAAAGAAGCCAAAACTATTCAATGGAAAAAAGACAGCATCTTCAACAAATGGTGCTGGTCCAACTGTATGTCTACATGCAGAAAAATGAAAATAGATCCATATTTATCACCTTGCACAAAACTAAAGTCCAAGTGTATCAAAGACCTCAACATAAAACCAGATACTCTAAATCTGTTAGAAGAAAAAGTGAGGAACAGCCTAGAACTCCTTGGCACAGGAGACAACTTCCTGAACAGAACATCAACAGCACAGGGTCTAAGAGCAACAATCAATAAATAGAACCTCATGAAACTGAAAACTTCTGTAAAGCAAAGGACACCGCCATCAGAACAAAACGACTGCCTACAGATTGGGAAAGAAACTTCACTAATCTTTTATCCGACGGAGGACTAATATCCAGTATATACAAAGAAATAAAGAAGCTGAAAAGCAGCAAACCGAGTAATCCAATTAAAAAAATGGGGAACAGAGCCAAACAGAGAATCCTTGACAGAGGAATATCGAATGGCAGAGAAACACTTAAAGAAGTGCTCAACCTCATTAGCCACCAGGCAAATGCAAATCAAAACGACCCTGAGATTTCACCTCACACCCATCAGAATGGCCAAGATGAAAATCTCAAGTGACAACACATGCTGGAGAGGTTGTGGAGAAAGGGGAACCCTCCTCCACTGCTGGTGGGAATGTAAACTCGTACAACCACTCTGGAAATCTATCTGGTGCTTTCTAAGACAATTAGGAATAGTGCTTCCTTACGACCCAGCTATACCAGTGCTAGGTATATACCCAAACTTTGCTCAAGTACACAAAAGGGATACTTGCTCAACCATGTTTATAGCAGCTTTATTTGTAATAGCCAGAACATGGAAACAACCAAGATGCCCATCAATGGAGAATGGGTACAGAAATTGTGGTATTTTTACACAATGGAATACTACTCAGCAATCAAAAAGGAGGAAATAATGAACTTTTCAGGCAAATGGTAGGATCTTGAGAAGATCATTCTGAGTGAAGTATCCCAGAAGGAGAAAGACATACATGGTATATACCCACTCATATATACATCTATAAGATATGATAAACAATACTGAATCTATACACCTAAATAAAGATAAACAAGAGTGCAGACATGGGGTAAGATAATCAATCCTTATTTAGAAAGACAGATGGGATGTGCCTTGAGTTTATGACAAGAGTCTACTGAAGGCATCTGAAATCTGAAAGACTCTAACTAGCAGTGTTTTCAAAGCAGATACAAAGACTCAGGACCAAACCTTCAGCAGAGTACAGGGAATCATATGAAAGAAAGGGAGTTAGTATGATGGGGAAAGGATAGGAGCTCCACAAGGACCAAATATATCTGGGCACAGGGTCTTTTCTGAGACTGAAATTCAACCAAGGACCATGTATGGATATAACCTAGAACCTCTGCTCAAATATATCCTGTGGTAGCTCAGTAACCAATTGGTTTCCCATAGTGATGTGTACAAGGACTACTTCTAACAGGAACTCAATGACTGGCTCTTTGACCTCCCCACCTGCCAAGGGAGGAGCAGTCCTGTTAGGCCACAGAGGAGGGCTTTGCAGCCAGTCCTGAAGATACCTAATAAAACAGGATCGGATGAATGGGCAGGAGGTTCCCCACCTTTCAGTGGACTTGGAAAGGGGCACAGTGGAGATGAGGGAGGGAGGGTGGGATTGGGAGGGAATGAGGGAGCGGGACATGGCTGGGATACAGAGTCAATAAAATGTAACTGATAAGAAAAAAATAAAATTAAAAAAATAATAATTTAACACATCCTCCCTTATTCATTACTGTAAGATACCATGGATCATATCATGACACAAAGGAGAATAAAAATTTTCAGGTCTTCCCCCAGTTCTACTCATGAACGGTAGAGAAAAGAGGTAACCTGGGCTATTCTTTATGTCATGCACATTCCCACTTCAATTCAGGTGTTTCAAATTTAAAGCTACACTTAACACATAAGAAAACGTTAAGGAGTATCCAAATTCTCACATTTTCCCCAAAGTTCTTCTCTTGGAACTGGTGAATGTGATCTGAGCTAGCCCACTGTTCAGTTAAGGAGAAACTCACATTCAGGCCTAGATTTGACCAGTCCTCTAGCAGTTAATGTGAAAAAGCAGAGCCTCACTATCCTTTCCTTGGTGACCACATTGGGCAGTGTATCTACATAACCTACTATGTCCTGCTGCCCTCTCACAACAAAACATTGGGAGTTGATGACTTAGAGCTAACCCCTCCATTGCACAGAGAAACTCTCCCTCATCATAATCACATCTGACTCAGTTGACTCATCCACTCCCCCTGTCGCCCTCGTCTGCCAAAAACAGCCACTTCACCCTTTGCTCCAGGTTCTATTACCTGTTCCTCTTGTCTGTGTCATTCACACCATTTACCCGGAACGTGAGAAAAATCTCCACTGTAGTTACAACACCTACACTCGAAGCCAGGTGGATCTGTCCCAAGGCGCAGTATCTGGTGAGGTATCTGGCACTTCGGGGCTATCACCACTAGCAGACCCACAGCCCAGGCACGCTGTCCACTGAGGAGTAGAGGAGCTGCCAGGTTCTAGGCTTCTATTCCTGGATCAAAACATCCGCCTCATTCTCGAGCCAATTGGCTAGCCTGTCCTGCACACCTTCTCCGCAGCCCCCACCTCCTCCCAGGAAATCTATGAAATAAAGCCAGCCAAGTCTCTCCACCCCACCACAGGAGCATCCATAGAGTCCGTGGTTCAGTGTACTGTCAATTTCCCGCTCTGTTGCCTGGCAAAGAGGTTAAGTCAGGTGAGCGGGTGCATGTCTCAAGCTTTCCAACCAGGAAGGTTCCCAGTTCTCCACCTGCCAATTAGGGATTTCATCCCCTAGCCGCTGAAATCCAGTGCACTCTGTTAAGTGAAAGCGTGCACACCTCAAGGATCCTCCCAGCAAAGAAGGAAGGGATTGGCTGCTGCCTACCTCCTTTCCTCATCGCCTAGCTAGCCACAAGTTTGGGCACACAGACTCCAGTGACAGGACCCTAGCCAATCCTACAACCTGTGCTCATGAAAAGCCCTGTCAATCGCACCTCCCCCAGCCGACCTGCAGAACCAAACACCCAAGCATGCTGGGTGATGATTCAGGTCCTTTGCCACACTGCAGTTCACTCTCGCCTGTTCCAAAAGCCAAGAGATTCCAAGTTCCCAGTGCAGACTGGCAGTTCAAAATGACATTTGTAATTGACTGTTCCAGAATAAACCAACTCTTGGGAGATGGAAACAGGAAAATCAGGGGTTTAAGCTTGTCCTTTGCTACCTAGGAGTTCGAGGTCAGCTTGGGATACATGATATCTTGACAAACACACACACAAAACAGAAACAAATACTAGAATAAAATTATATTGGGAAAGGAAATAAGGAAATATTGATTGGCTGGAGTGACAACCTGTTCCAGGACAAAGAAACCCTGTCTCGAAAAAAGGAAAGCAAGAAAAAAAATTAAGAACTTTTCTTTCTCAGATAACTGAGTAAATTATGCTGAAGTCTGTAATGATAGCTATGAAGAGGGAGACACAAGCACAAGACCAATGCAAGTTTGAAGCCAGTCTAGTCTCCATATCAGTGTCTCATGAAAGTGAAAACAGGAAAATAATTCAAAATATGACTGTGCTTAGGAATTTGTTTTTGTTTTTGTTGTTGTTGTTGTTTGTTTGTTTGTTTTGTTTTGAGCTGAGTTTCTCTGCAGACCAGGGTGGCCTGAAGCTCAAATATATACCTCCTTCTGCATCCTAAGTAGGAATTTGTATTAATGAGCCAGCTGCTCCTAGCTATAGCTTCTCTTTACCTGTTGAAGAATGTGTCACTTTCAGAAACACTTAGTGGCTATTTATTATCATCTCAAATCTCAATAAATGTTTTGAGGTTGATGGCCAGAAAAGCAAATTACTTTTTTTTTTCTTTCTTTCTCTCTCTCTCTCTTTCGTTTTTTGTTTTGTTAGGTTTTGGTTTTGGTTTTTCCAGACAGGTTTTCTCTGTGTACCCTGGGCTGTCCTAGACTTGCTTTGTAGACCATGCTGGTTTTGAACTCACATTGATCCACCTTCCTCTGCCTCCTAGAGTGCTGGGGTACAGACAAGTGTGTGCCACCACAGCCAGTTAGAAAGGTAATATTTAGCCCACCTAAATATGTACATATATTTTTATATGAAAGGAACTGTTTTTTTTTTTTTTTTTAGGTTTCCAGCATAATTCTTTTGTTGTTTTTCAATGCAGTTTATTCAGGAACCATGAACAATCTTCTGACCATGGGGAAAGCCAGCCTACAACTTCAGTAGCCTCTGGGTAACCAACCCCAGCGTGCCACGTGGGCAATACAGATAGGTCCACATACATGGAAGCAAGCCAGATCCTCAGCCTTTGCCAAATATGGAGTTGTTTGTGACAGAGAGCACTCACCATCAGGAAGGTGGAAGGCGGAAACCAGCTCCTTCTTTAAGGCACAGCATTACGCAGCTCTCTACAGTTCCCCCTATTTGTTTTACATGCATCAGGCAAGAGTAGAGGTCTGATCTCTGATATTACAAATAAATTGGAACTTTGTACCAATGTTCATTTAGGTGTCATCCACCCAAAGAGCATCAGACCCATCCAATACCTTTTTCACAGAGGCGGGACCTGGGGCATCAACCCGCATGCAATCAGATATGCCCTTCTCTGGGTCGAAAGCGGCTGACCCCTGAGTGCAGTGCTTAGCCTCACATCCTGAGCATAACATTTTAGCTCCCATGCTTGGGGAGACTGTCCTGCTTCAATGGCTGTAAAGGCCTGGATGGTCATGGCTGCATTACGCTGTTGTGAGACTCTAATCTTGCATATACACCACAGGCAAACCAGGGAGACCAACACCAGAAGGCCTGCTAACTCTCCCATGCCCGCCCATTCCTTCAGATGATTCATGGCTGCAGCAATCCATGATGATAATCCTGTGGATATTCCTATGTCCACTCTGGTAGAATTTACCTTGACAATGGCCACTCTCAGCTGCTCCATTGTATTATCAAATTCTCCAGTCAATTACCTAAAATATAGCTAGACAATTGATTAAACAGATTTACAGCACAGGAAAAATTCTCATGTTGTATGCTAGTGACACAAAGTCCAGCATACTTTCATTGATAGCCAAGTTGAGCGATTTGCCATTGGGTATCAATTTGCTCCTGCACGAGATCAATCCTCTGATTGAAAACCATCAATCCTTCTTTTAGTTGAGCATTAATTCCTTTTTGTACATCTAAGGCATGAGCTATATTGGTTAAAAATTATTCAGGGTCTGAGCAGTCTGCATAGTAAGACTCATGGCCAATGCCATGGTGGTAGCTCCAACAGCCGCCAATGAGATGGCAGTCACAATAGCGGCTGTAATTCCAAGATCCCTTTTCTGTCTGAAGAGAGTCATAGCATGAGGGGCATCAATGGGCACAGGCACCCAGCTAGGCATGCAAGTAACCAGGGCATACCTAAATTCACTAGCTTTCCAGCATTGGGCAAAAAACAAAGTATCATTACCACAATTACTTGGCTCTCTCTGGCTAATAATGAATAAAAATGGGGGATATAAACAAACAGGTGTGGGCTTATAGGAAATATTATGAGAAGCCTTAACCCCCTCGTTGGAATATCCTGCATCAGTTCTAGAACTAGCAGTGGTGGTGTCCGAGGTCTGAGTAGGTTCAGGAGACCATTGCCCCCAGGGGCAAGACGTGCTCCATGTAAATCGACTAACTCCATGTTTTCCTCCACTTTTGAAAGTCATTTAAGGTTTTTAAATTAACTTTTTTTTCTTTTTTTTTTAATTTTTCATCAATTACACTTTATTCATTCTGCATCCCCCCATAAGCCCCTCCCTCCTCCCCTCCCAGTCCCACCCTTCCTCCTCCCTCTGCATGCATGCCACTCCCCAAGTCCACTGATAGGGGAGATTCTCCTCTCCGTTCTGATCTTAGTTCATCAGTTCACATGAAAAGTGGCTGCATCATCCTTTACTATGGCCTGGTAAGGCTGCTCCCCTCTCTGGGGGAGGTGATCAAAGAGCCAGCCAATCAGATTATGTCAGAGGCAGTCCCTCTTCACATTACTATGTAACCCACTTGGACTCTGGACTGCCCTGAGCTACATCTGTGCAGGGGTTCTGGGTTATCTCCATGAATAGTCCTTGGTTGGAGTATGAGTCTCTGGGAAGTTCCCTGTGTTCAATTTTTTTTGTTCTGTTGCTCTCCTTGTGGAGACCCTGTCCTTTCCAGCTCTTACTATTTCCCACTTCTTACATAAAATTCCATTCACTCTGCCCAACAGTTGCCCATCAGGCTCAGCATCTGCTTTGATAGTCTGTAGGGCAGAGGCTTTCAGAGGCCCTCTGTGGTAGGTTCCTAGGTTGTTTCCTGTTTTCTTCTTCTTCTGATGTCCATCCTCTTTGCCTTTCAGGATGGGGATTGACCGTTTTAGGTAGGGTCCTCTCTCTTGCTTAGTTTCTTTAGATGCACAGATTTTAGTGGGTTTGTCCTATGTTGTATGTCTATATGAGTGAGTATAAACCGTGTGTGTCTACTTTTTTACTATGAACGAAATTCATTTTATGTTGTCCTTAAATTTTTATTTTCTTCATTTTTACTTCATCCTATGGATGTAAGTGTGTGTGCCTGATGGTGTTATGGGTGTATATACATATGGAGGCCAGAGGACAGATTTAGATGTCATCCTTAGGAATATCATCTCCTTTGACTGGCCTAAAGCTCAACAATTAGGCTTGACTGGCAGCCAGTGAGCTTCAGGGATCCTCTGGTTTCCTCTTACAGTGCTGGGACTACGAAAGAACATCACCACATCTGTATTTTAGAGGGAGGTCAAGCCCCTGCTTGCAAAGCATTGACTGAGCCACCCCTTCAGGACTACTTCTATTGTGTGTATGTGGGGGTGGGGGTTAAGGAAGTTGACACTGTGTATTCTTCAGCAATTTAAATTCTCTTCTGCAATACAAGTGTCTGTGTTTAGAATCACCAGATCCTGTGTGTTTCTTTTTGTGTCAGCCTATATGTCTGTCTTTTTATGTCATCCTAATTTGTCTACATTATCTATGGTCTGACACATTATGAGAGTAATTCTTCTCTTTTCTGGAGACAATTTCTGAATAAGTCTTTATATATTAAAATATTTAAAAACACACACACAAATCATGTGGTCAACCATCCAACATTCTTTCTAGAACTCTCTCAACCAAGTTGTTATTCAGTGTAATCCGGTAAAAAATATATATATATCTCAAGGAGAAGTTAATTCCTTTTGAATGCCTTGGGGCTTCTAGTGTTGTCTAGTCCAGGTAAACTATTGACCTAGAAGCCCTAGGTAATCTAAAAACCCTCAAAACCTAATCTGGTTAAACTCAAGCACCTGTTAAGACATGACTCAAATCTTATTCTAGACTCAGGAAAAGTAAGCTCAAGAAAGCAGAGAAAAGGTGCACTGAGCACCCACGGTCTGTTTCTGAATTCCTATCCACCCAACTGCTAGATGAGAGGCTTTCTAGGATCTGCCCTCTGCAGGATAAAAATAGAAAATGCAAACATCCATTGTCTAGCAGTTCTAGCCAGAAAGCTACAATCCCTAACTTTATATTAATCACTGAGTAAACAAACCGTATAAAATATATGATCATTCTGAGCATGTTGGAACATGTCTTTAATTCCAGCACTCAGAGAGGCAGAGGTAGGAGGATCTCTGTAAGTTCAAGGCCAGCCTGCTCTACAGAAAGACTTCCAGGACAGCCAGAGACACACTGAAAATCCCTGTCTCAAAAAGAAAACAAACAAAAAAAGACCTGATACCTTAAATATATAGCAGTAAGTAATATAGTATAAACTATAATTATTAAGCACTGTAAGAGGTTACACAAAATTGATGCTAAAAGTTTAAGTGCTCAAGTAATTCACTCATTCAGGTTCTTCTCAGTACCCAGTAACGGCCAGATGGTTTTATAATTCCTGAAACTTAGCTGAGAGCAACAAACAAGTCACTGCATACAGGAGGGTTCTATTGTGGTGAGATGATTTTGATCAACAAGAACACAAGGGGGTGATGAAAATATCAGGAAATGTGAGCACAATGAACAGCATACATGAGCACTCATAGCACACAAGCTAGTAGGGACAGTTTTAGACAGAGTGGTCCAGAATGACTTCTGGGAAGCGCCAAACATTGAAAAGCAAGAAATAGCTCTACAAGCAAGGAAAGGCATTCCAAAAGAACCCAGTGCAAATGTCCTGGTGAAAGATGAATTTGCTGCTTGTGATTTGTTTTGATTACTTTTGTGATTATTCTGTGTTAATTTAGTTGCTGTTGTCATTTTTCTGAGGCAGCGACTCATGTAGTCCAGGGTGGCCTTGAGCTCCTAAACCTCCTACTCCTACAAACTTGACTTGGTTTGCTTCTTAAGGAAGGGGCATGGGAGCAACAGTAGCTAGGTGCAGAAACCAGGAGGAAATGTAATGCTAAGTTATAGGGTTGGTAGGACAATGGGAAAATATTACAGAATCCGGTAACTGTGTAATATACAGCAATTTTTTACATCTCTGACACTTTTCATACTGTAACTGCACATCACAACAGTACTTACAGGGCAAATACTATATCTGCCACCTACAACAGGTTATCAGTATTATGTACTTAAGGCACATTGAGATATACAGAGTTCAGAGCACAAGCACACAATGAAAGAGTTCCATGCTATTACTCATGGTCATAGTGATAAATCTGTGTAAATGGAGACTCTTCAGATGACTGGGAGGATCTTGCTGGTGTGTCACTAGAACTGAACAAGATAGGTAGACTTCATATAGAAAGGAGAGATGACATTCCAACAAGTTTGTGTGTGATTTATTCAATCTAATAAAATATGTGAGGTGAAGGACAAAATTCAAGTTCAGGGGATAGAGAGATGACTCCTCCATTTTGAGCATTTGTTTCTCAGAAGACTCAAAGATCAGCTAACAATCCTCTGTAACTTCAACTCCAGGTGTAATCCAGTGCCCTCTTATGGCCTCTGGGAGAATTGTATGCATGTGATGTATAGTCATTCACTAGGCAGAACACCCATATGTGTACAAGAAATAAATAAAAAAAAAAATCAAAAACAAAAAGGAGGCAAAGACCTAGTCAAGGCCTATAGCACAAGACTAGACTATGACAACAAAACAAAACCTTTTAAAATATATATATACCAAGACATATGGTTCTCTCTGATGTTGTAATTTAAGGAAATCAGAGGCAGATGGCTCTGGGTTTTCTGATTTCTTTTATGTCCCTGAGCAAATATTTATGTTTATTAAGAAGCATTAGAGCCATGCTGCTGTGTTTCTCATCAGTTTGTTTCACGTGATCATCCACAGAGTACCATATTTTAGGGGGAGTTAAATATATGACTACAGTGATACAGTATGGACACTATTTCCACAATGACGTGGGTATCCATAGTGTTGGATACACTATCCACGTTAAAAGAACATTGCCTCTGTGTAGCCTTGGCTGGATGGCAACTCACTATGTAGCTTTAGGCCCCTGAACCAAGAAGAGATTCATTTCTACCTGTGAGTTCTGGGCTTACAGGAGTAAGACAACACATCTGACTAAAGAAGAGTCTGAAGAATTAACAGTTGAAAATTAATTTTTATTTGTAAATATACAATCATTTTACTCAATAGGGAATAATTAAATGGGACAGGCATTATAGACAGAATTTGGCCTTAGCAAACTAGCAAGTCAATAACATCATCCAATGAAATAACAAATGAATAACAAAGCCTCAAAACAAAGAACACAATAAACCAAAACCAAAAAAAATCTTAACACAAAATTCAACAATAAATTAAGCTAAGAAACATTCTCTTGCTAGAGATTTAGCAGCATGCACAAAAAGTCAATTGATACTGGATTCAAAGGTGAGTTCACATTTTAAAAGGGGTGTCTTTTTTTTTTTTTTGAGAAGCCCTTGATCATAGAGTAAAAAATGCTGTGTTCAACTTCTCTGTCACTTTCTTTCTTTCTTTCTTTCTTTCTTTCTTTCTTTCTTTCTTTCTTTCTCTCTCTCTCTCTCTCTCTCTCTCTCTCTCTCTCTCTTCTTTCTTTCTTTCTTTTTTACTGTCTCCTCCATTCTCTCAAGGGAGCTGTCAGAGAAGAAGGAAAGACAATTAATCAAACCCAGAGGCACCCATGCTAGGCCTGAGGAAAGACAAAATCAAGGCCAGTTTATACATAGGAAACCAAAGTCAAGGAAGAAAAACCACCCCAGGATTGCCAGAGTTGCTGAGGATGGGATAGGGTGGTCATTCAATTGCCTGGAAAACTCAGTTGTCTGGCTGCAGAAGCTCTGTCTGTGGGGAGCTCTCTTCCTGGGCTATGGCTCCTTCCAGGTCAGACTGGAGTCTTTCAGACCTATGGAAGGAAGGAAGGAAGGAAGGAAGGAAGGAAGGAAGGAAGGAAGGAAGGAAGGAAGGAAGGAAGGAAGGAAGAGAAGCCTAGTGAAGGCAAGCCATGTCAGCTGTTGAATCTACAGAAGCTCTATTCAGCTGGACAGTCCAGGATGACCTTTCTGCTGAGGTCATTCCCTGCATTTCCCAAAGAAAAATGGTCAGAGAGTACATGTGCCTGGATATTTTTTTTCTCACATTTTTTAAAAACTGCGGGAAGATGAACTAAAACCTACATACTGCATTGAAATAGAAAAATAACAGCACATTTCTCCAATAGTCCAAATGATTAATTAATTAATTAATTAATTAATGTCTGAGTCACACTTCAGAAAAGATGTGAGCAACCTGGTTACCTATGAAGAGTCCCTCTTCAGGGCCTACTCACTGAAGTGAAGGCCTTGAGTTTTCCTACAGTGCAGAAACCTGCCTGGGTAAACTTGTCAACCAAGTGCCCTGTTTATAATCAAAGAAATCATCTCACAGAAATGCCCTGTCACTGCAGGGAGCCTGGATTCAGTAGGAGTATGCTATATGAAAATGTGCCCAAGTGTAGGAACTGACCTCTAAAGTTCATGTTCCTGAAGGAAAATAACATGTCAGTAGTCACACTTTCTTCTACAAAGGATACTACCCTTGCTAGGTTTAGTACTAAGAGGGATTTGTAGGGAAACCAAGCGACACGGTACTCAGATCATACTAGAGAGGCTAGAAAAGAGGAGAGGGTCCACCATCCACAGAAACACTAAGGAACACATGTTGTTTCCTGGACAGAAGTTCTTGGTGACTGGAACAGCTAATAATCAGAGGTGTTCTTTCCATGGCTGTGGTTGAGAGACATGGAGATGGCCAGAATCCCAACAGAACAAGACACACAGGCACAGGGTACCCACTTGGCTCCATCCTCCACTCAATCTCTGGGTTCCTACCTCATCTCAATGACATCAGTGTGATGCTGCATCTTTTCTGCCAAATCCCTTTCCTGAGTCAGCAGCATTTTCAGCTCCAGTAGGTCCTTAATTTATTCTCTATTGCTTTTAGTTCCTGTTTTTTAGAAGATTGTGTTCAGAGGTGCTGTAAACATGATTGTGCAAAAGCACCTGTGCACATTCACACACACACACACACACACACACACACACACACACACACATACAAACTCCTGAACACACAGAAATACGTGTGTGCTCACAGACAACTATACTACATTGCAGTAACATAATTATTTTACCAGTAATGTAAGAGATCACCAGGGATCTAATGTAAGAGATCACCAGGGATCCTTTATAGAACAATGTTACCTTTCTTTAGAAGGGATAAGAAATTAGTGGACATGGGATATAGACAGTTCAGTGGATAAAGGACTTTTCCTAAACCTTCTGTGTAGACATGTTGACCCACTGGGTCTTGGCCTTTTAGCCAAGCCTACATAGCAAGTTCCCGAGGCTTAAAATATTGTTTTTTTTTTTTTTCCCCAGTCCAAGACCTGTGGATTGTGGTGTACCAGCTCCTTGTTCTGTCCCACTCATTCCCAGCTGTTCCAAGGTGATCAGCTTCCTACTAATGAAGCTCCCTCATTCATAGCCTGCATCGCGTTGAACCCAAACAGTGAGCCTATGAAATGAGAAAATCTCCACAACTGAGACAAAAAAAAAAAAAATGTTCTCCCTCTAAGATGATAGGATCAGGGATCTTTTTGAGTAACAGAAGGCTGATTAACACAAGGCCAAATGATCTTGAGTGTCTTTATTTCATGATGAACAATATTTCCATGAAGGGTGACCATATGGTATACTTATAAGCTGATGGACACCTGGAAAGTTTCAACTATTGCTATGATGAAGAATACTGTTACAACCCTGATGCCTTCTGTTTTATTTGTGGCACCTACTTCTAGTTCTGGAATTGCTGAGTCACCTTGTGACTGCAGTTCAGAATGTTGAAAATTTATTCATGGCCTCTCACAGGACTACCTCATTTTACACCACCAGCAATGTCTGGGGGAACTCACTTCTCCCAGCCCTCTTAAGGCTCATTTTGGATTAGATTTGAGTGATGTAGAATAAAAGCAGTTACTGAGTGCTATAGACCCAGCACAGAATGAATGCTTTAGACTTTCATGAGGTTAAGGGGGCTGCACTGACACAGCCCTGTACACAAACTTCAGCATTGCTATGGGATTTCTGCTGAACTGAGATGCAACCACATGCAACTCCAAATCTCTCAATGCATAAAAACCAGACCAAGCTCCAAGGCCTTTGTTTACTGAGCCAAGATTAGGTGAAGGAGGAAAGAAAATGGTTGCTGGCAATGATGACAACAAAACAGGATGCAGGGAAGACACAGAAAGGCACCCCACTGTCCAGTGGACAGTCACTATTCACCAAGAGCAGAAAAAGTACACAGACCCTTAGCCAGACTTTCCTGACTGTCAAGCAACTTGTTTTTTATAGCAGCCTTCTACTCATCTCCTTGTAGTATTTCTTTGAAGATATGTATTGTTGCCTCTACAAAGTCTATGAGTTACAGAAGCTTTTGTGTCCATTGTTCTAAGCAAAAGTTGGGAATCCAGAAAGATGGGCAGTGGCATGTGAGGTTTGATATCTGAAAAGTCAGTCAACATGACATTTTCTCATGGAAGCTGGTCTCTTTCATCATTTAAGATGTTTCTAGAGAAAAATCACATATGTATATGCAGAAACACACACACAGAAATTCACACATAAATACACACACACTGACACTCACACATACACTTGCACATACAAGTACCCAACACAAACACCTACAGAAGCACTCACCTCTACATATACATGCAACATAGCAACAAGGACTGACACTCACCTGAGCACATGGACACACACACACACAACATGAATAGGGACAGGAATGTGCATATAAGGTTCAGCAAACATGTGTAAGTACACAAATATTAACACACCTACATAAAAACACACATATATGCTGACTCACAATCACACATTCACATAGATGACCACCAATTCACCACACACAGAAACACAACACATGCACACACATTCATGAACACACAGAGAGACACAAATACACACCCCCCCACACACAAACACACACAATGAAAAGAATTGATGTTACAACACTTTTTTCTGCTGCATAAGGAGTTACTAGGACCTACCTGCTGTATACAAGGCTCTTAGACTTAGCTAGGATTTTGTGTCATTTATTGTAATCATTTAATGTTCCAGGAACCTTTTCCATCCCGACACACACTGATATCATGGGCAAGTTACAAACACTGCACTGGTTCAGCTAAATTGAACCACAGAAGACTAAGTTCCCAAGAAGGAGGTCTCCAAGCTAAACTTCCAAATAGCTCCATGTCGATCCATCATGGTTTCCTTACCTAACCTATCCTTGTTCATGCAAAGAAGATCTTGGGAGATCTAAAGAAGTCAGTTACCTAGGTCATTACCCAGAATTCTTTTCAAAATATTACACTTCACAAAATGTGAAAACAGATCTCAGGTCAGGCAGTATGAAGCTAATGAAGTCACATGCAGGGATTTTCTGAAATGCAGCATTCTGAACAATTATGAGGAGGAATCTCTCCTAAGTTACAGACCCTTGAAGTCATGACTCAAAGCTCTGTGCTACTACCTAAGTGGGTTTCCACATAGCAACACTCCTATCATGGTAGGTGTGAGAAGTGTGAGCCACCTTTCTCCCTCAGTGGACTACAATTTCTAGCAGAGCAGGACACTTTGCTTTTCAATCATCCAGTTTCTCAAAAGACAATAACTTCCCAGATAGACTTGTAAATGATCACAGAAGTGAACAACTGGAAGAGATGTAGGTGAACAGATGGAAGGCTTGGTGGATGGGTACATGGGAGTGCCTGTTTTTGGTTGCTCAGGTGGGCTTCCTGCCCCTGCCACCTAAACCTACCTGCTGCTTTCTATCACACAGGCCGCACATCTTCTCAAGGGCCTGGACACAGAGCCTGTTTTTCTCCTGACAGGAATTTTGCAGCACAATATGTTTCCTCTGCAGCTCTCTGTTCTTCTTTCTCAATGTGGTAACTTGCAGCATCAGCTTAGTCCAGTCAATCATGAGCTGGCAGTGATGAAGGCTGAACCAAAGCCAAAATATGGTGAGCCCCTGACAGCAAGTATTTGCCTCCCCACATCCAAGTACCATCGTCCTTACAATGTCCATGGTCTCCAGAGAGTCCCAGACTGGGGCCTACATTAGCTATTCCAGCATCACCTAGAGGCATGCCCAAAACAGAGACTATACACATTTCAGAAAGACTCAAAGTTCGTCTGAAAACCCTGACACCAAAAGGAATTCATGCACCTCCAAAAGCAGGAACTGTCCCGATCTGTGTTTATCAGTTCATGATATCTGGAAGACATCAGCACATAGAGAGCAAACCATGTTTAAGCTAGAACTGCAGTTCTTTCAAAATTCCAGGGTATTTATGGATCCCATCCAGCTATTTTAATACACTGAAAGAGTCCCAAAAGACAACCCTTTCATGATGCAAATACTTTTTTCTCTCTAGAGGCTCTTGAGGATGGCAGGACAGTGTTGGGAGGGGCTCATAGTCTCTTCACACTGAACAAAAGTGAGTCCAAGTGGTACAAGTCCAAGAACCAAAAGGCAGGCTGCTTGCTCAGAGACAGACAGGATAGAACCAGAGCCCTTGCTTTGGACTGAAAACAAAGAAGAGCAGATGCAGTACCATTCAAGTGCTGAGGTCCCAGCCAAGTCAGTCACTCACCTGAAGGACTCAGTCTCCTTAGTCTCACTTAACTCCTGGGGCAATTTCTTCAGGGCTGACATCATTTTCTGATGTTCCAGATTCAGGATTGCAAATTCAAAATTGAACCTGTTTTAAGGTGTGGGGACCAGAAGTGAATAAGCTCATGAACAAAGCCTCAAGGATCACATGAATTTAGGCTCCATCCAGGATTACCTCAGCCCAGGAGATGTTACATCCTGATTCCTAAATACTAGGACCTTCAGGTGCTTATTAAAGTTAAGATCCTGGTCTCAGGCCAGCAGAGGCAGGGTATCAAAGTGAAGGAGCTGGGCTGCATGAACACTCTTGATGGCACTGAAGCAATATATCAGCTTTCTAAGAAGTCCCCAGGAGTCCATGCCACAGACCTGGGCCTTCCAGAAATTTGTGATGGCATTTCTCCGATGTTTATAGCAGGGACTCTCAAACCTGAGGTCCTATTGCTACACAGATGCACAGAGAACATCATCAATATTTCCAGGGAAGAGGTTTTATTAACTCCCAAGGAGATTCCAATGTGCCACCAAGGTGAGGACAAGGGACAAGTGCTGACTCCCCAAAGGACAGCTCCATGGCTTCAGCACTGGCATCCCTTGAAATCTATAAGACAGCAAATTCTCAGGTCTCATCACCTACCTCCAACTCCCAGGATCTGAAGGTGGTATTCACAGAAGACAGCACTCATTCATGTATGTGCCTTCAGGAATTTGCTTAATAACACACACACACACACACACACACACACACACACACTAACTAGCAATGAGCATGCCAAATTCAGGAAGGTGGTATTTTCTCAGAGTACAATGAACAAGACCAAGAGAGGCTCTGATGAGCTCCATGCATTTCAGGCACACCTTGAGATACACCAAGTGTGCCCAGGCTCCTCCAGCTCCTGCCAAGAGCAACCAGTCCCCTTGTAACTGCTGGTCAAGTGCAAAGCCTCACCATACATTAACAGTATGTAGCATCTCCCCCAAGCTAACACCTGTTAAGACCTATAAAATGCATGATGATAGCTCACACACTATTGTCCTATTGGTACACTAACATTCGTGCCATAGGATCTGCTTTTCATTTGGAGCAAGCAGAATAGCCTATGTCCCCAGGCTTCTGGTACTCCTAATGAGGTTTCAGGTTCTGCCTTTCAAATGCACTCAGGAAAAATTAGTTTGGCCATGAGGACACTATGGAGGTGCAGCTTCTTGTGATGTTAGGAAAGATATTGTTGACCTACTGCAATCAAGAGAGTCAACAGAGAACTGGGCATAATGACTACCTGTTGTTCAAATCCTTGTCAGTATAATGCGCCAGGATTCCACACAGTTCATCCCTCTCACAGGTCATCCTCTGTAGCTGAATGATCATTTTCTCCAACTTCGTCATCTGCTGCTCCAGCTCATTGATTTTGGAGCACTGGGATGATTCCTTTCCAGAATAGCCTGTTGGTAGATATACACAAGTGAACTTGGCCAGGTGAATTGCACAGAGACAGGAGAGACCATGCATTGTCACAGCATGGAGTCCATAAGTCATGATCTGCCCATAAGCACCCTAGCTAGACATGTGCCTCATTAAGTGCTGCAATCTCCAGAGCCATGCAAGGCATAGCAAGCCCAGTCATGCAGATTTAGAGGGGAATGTAAGCTGATATCTAAGGAAATGAATGCAAGTCCTACAGTCCCTCACTATTAGCACCACCAAGCCCTGATCACATGTGTCTAAGACAAATGCATCTGAATGTGTGAGTCCAAGGCAATTGCCCAGGGGAGTATTCCTCATTGTTATTGGTATCAGATACCTAAGGAACCTACAGAAATCTGCTGAGAATGGAGTGCATCAGCATGCTTCCCTCATTAATATCTCTGCTGGCCTTCTCCCAAACTTAGAATGAAATTAAGGTCTCACAGAATGGAGCTAGAGTCTTGTCATTTCCTGACCCCCTGCCAAAATTACCATCACAAATCCCTGACCTGGGTCTGTTCTTTAGGAAACATAGAATCAGGAAAGACCCTTTCCTTCCTAGAGGTGATCAGCTGTTGAGCTCTACTCCTCGAAGGCCTAGTTCAAACCCTATCTCTTCTGAAATCTCAGTAACCCCTGCCCTCAACTCACTGTGCTTTCCACAGAACCACTTATTTCTTGTTCTTCTGCATGAAGATCGAAGGCCAGATCCCTTCTGTCTCCCTCTGGCCTCTCCACACTCTCCCTCTGCTCTTCCCAATAGCCTGCTCAGCCTAGACAACATTTCTACAGGAGAAACCTATAGGCACTGACCAAATGCCACCAACAATATTTACTGTTGCCACAACACTGATGACATCAGAGAGAATGCAGAGAGCTTGCTAGGAGACAACAGAATGTCCAGAAAAAGGACTGTTAAGGTCCTCTGGAGCAGCCCATATTAATATATTAAAAATTCTTCCCCAAACCTCTCAAAGCCAAACTGCCCTTTCCACTAGCCTTCTCTGAGAGACAATGCCTTCAGCACCTCCTCCTTCCTATCCACTGAGCTTTCTGTTTCAATATAATCCTATCACTCCTTTATCTAGGGTGTATAAAGGCTCATTTTCCAAACACAGCTAAGCAGTGGCTCTTACCCTCCTTAAAATCTCTAAGCAATAAAATAATTAATAAAGTTTTCCAGGATATTAGGTCAGGTTGATGGGAAAACAACATCAGTCTCCCTGTCATCAATAAGTATGTCAGGGATGATTCATACAGCTGTTGCAATGTTCTGGGGTTTGTGGGAGATGTTGGGGTTCCTGTCAAAAGAAAGATAGGTAATGATGAAAACTTCTCTCAAAGATTCAGCAGAAGACATTCCAGGCTTGATGCTCGCAAAGGTGTGGTCAACTATTGACAGGGAAGGATGAAGAGGATTTGGTATCCTAGGTGTGCTAGGAGTCTCTAGTGGATCAGTGCTGTGTGCAGTGGAACAGGACCTTTTGAGCATATGTGCAAGTTACTGACACTTCACTTGCTGTTCCCTATGGGCCTCCAAAACCCTACACTTGACCTTTGCCCTTCCAGGGTTGTTTAATTTTCAGCTGAAGTGGATCACCCAAACCCAAAGAGAGAATTTTCTGGATATCTGTAGGTACAGGTACATGAGGATGGCATGCTAATTTTCTTAGGTTGCCAGCCATCTATGCAGTGCTCTTGTGGGCTCAAGATAATGCCCTAGAAGCACTTATTGTCAGGGTGGGAGCATCTGTGCCACCCCTCCTCTAGAATAATAATGCATACTAGGCCCACCCGATGAAATGCAGTATTGAGAAGAACCTCTGGAGGGCGGAGTTGGAGAAAGTAAGTGGCATTGAAGGCCAACTAAACACTGTTGGTATGAAAGTTCAGACTATCCTGAGGGGATGCAGCCTGCAGCAGAGGCCACAGGCCTCTGGAAGAGAGCATGTATGTGCAAAAGAAGGAAGGCATAAGGATGGTTGATTAAGTGTACTAGGGAAGTATTTCTTCTAGATAACTGCTTTGTGCCTGTCTTGCTTCTCTGGAGCAGACCTGCCTTCTGAGACTGACAGTGAGTCAGAGACTGAATGTGTGGTGGAAATAATCCCTTGGCTTCCCAGACTGGTGTTGTAAAACCAGGTCTTCTAAGAGCAGCCTGAGAAGGGAATGGGGAAAGTTCAGTTACTGTCATTGCTCACCTTCTCTTTCTTAGCTGACTCTGACACAGAAAGGGATACCTGTAGACACATAGGAAACTAGCTGAGACTTTATTCCCATACACTACCAATTACCATCATGTAATAGGGGTCTCCTTGTTTATCTTTCCACTCCCTGGAAAGAGCCTGGGGCTTACTTAATTATTGGTCCTCAGTATAAGCCTTGGCTGGTTTGGTAAATGTTACCAGACAGATAGATTAACCTGGCTTCTTCCACTGCCATTTGTGCAGATAGGTAACAATATGGTATCAGCCTCTTGCAGGCTAAACTGTCCCGAATGTGCAGTGCAGCCTTAGGCCCTTCCTCTTCTCTCTCAGATAAACAGTCTTAGTCTTAAAAACGTTCTGTCAGCCATTCTCAAGGAAACAATCTTAGAGTGGCCAAACTGACAGTTGAGTCTCATCTTGCCTTTCAGGTGTAAAAGATGAAGTAAGTAACAGGCCTAGAATGTAACTCAGTGACAGGATTCTTCTCTGGTACTTTTTACTAGGTTCAGTCATAACAGTTTGGGGCCAAAAGGAAAAAAAAATTAACCACATTACATTCTGAGTTGTGGGATACAACAAAATGTAAAGCTCTATAGAGTCCTTTACACTCCTCTGACCTCACTGACGCCTCCACAGACTCCATTTCTTGCCCTTAGTTGAGCATGTATTTTCTCAGGCAACCTTTATTTTTAGGATAAAAAGAATCTACCTTTTTTGAATAGAGGACACACAGAGCATAAATGTAGATACATAACTTACCAAATTCTATGTTTGTGGTAATTGGCTGGTGATATGGTTAAGCATGTAAATGTAATGCTGTCTCTCAAGTGTAGAGGCCTGAGTTCCTTCCCTGGGACCCACATGGTAGAAGGAGAAAGCAAACTTCCATTAATTGTCCTCTGACTTTCATGCAGGCAGGCTTGCCAGATCTTAGCCCACAGCAGCTACTTGCACTGGAATCTCCATCTGACGCACTCAGGAAATATTACTGTGTGTTACATTTGAGAGATTTGGGTCTTTTGTTATTTTACTTTCTTGCCAAGAAGCAATAGAAAGCAAAAAGGCCAGCAATAAACCATCACCTGAAACACTGGTTAAAGGATTGTAGCCATGGGAATTTGGAAACTGAGCTGAGACCATTTTGAGGCTGAACTACTCTAAAAGGTCTTTTATACATGTCTGGCTAACTTTTGTTGTTGTTGTTTTGTTCTGTTTTTATTTTCTAGCTCTGATTGTCTCAAAAAGACTCTACCTTATGATGAAGGTGAAGCAGTCTCTGTGACCTATTGAAAGATAAGAGAGCTCGAGGAGACAATAACCAGAATACACATTTTATATAAAATGTGAGGAATCTAGCAGTAAAAATAGGGTGAACATGGGAGGGCATTCGGAGGCTCCACTCTTCATGATGGAACTATTGGCAGTTAATTGTTGCTGAAGGAGTGGGGATTATTTCCTTCAGCCATGCAGTCATTATCATGCTCCCAGTAAGTATCATCTTAGCAGTGCTCATGTGAGCAACTGTAATGAACTTCAGTGGGTCATAAAAAACAAATAATAAACATAAAATTATGAAGGGAACTTTTGGGAAGAAGGAGTTCAGTTATGGGGAGTAGAGGGTAGCTGTGGCAATGACCAGGAACTGCAGAGTTCCTCAGGAGTCTGTGAGGGAGAAGTGTGTCAGGCAGGGGAATTCTTTATTCATACAGAGCTCAGCAGCTAGGGATAAATTCATGTTGTCCCCAAACAGAGATCATATCATTTTTGTCCCCAGATATATATTTTTAACTTTGCCTCAGTTATTAGTTTAGTTATCATTGATAATTTATGACAGAACAGATTTAACTTTTTTTTTTTTTCCTCATCAACACCACAACCCAACTTTTGACAGTGTAGAGGAATATTTTGCCAAAGCATGACAGCCCATTCTCAGGCTGGTAGCTTTCTCAATTTCAAAGGCACTAGACAGAAAGGAAATTCCCAAGACTGCCTGGGCAGATTGTTATGTCCTGAGCAGTGTATTATCAACTTTTAATGGTCAACAGGCTAATTGTCATTAGGTCCATCAAAAGTCTTCAGGATAAACCTTCTGTAGTTATTATTCAGCTTCTGCTCTAATATATTTTATATATTTTTAGAATTTACTTATATGTCTAATCTTGTTTTTTTTTTTTTCTTTGTTCCTTGGTCATACAACACCATACAGGACAGTCCTGTATGAGCTAAATTTTTCTAGGAAAGAGGATTCTTAATATTTCAATGTTTTATTATTTATTCACACCATTCTGTCTTATACTATTTATCAGTGTAAGCCCCAGTGTAGCTCAGAGGCAACTCCAGCCAATATAATTGTGTTGCTGTACCTTTTCCTCAATGGGCATACTGTATGCAACTCCAAATCTTATATGCCACCTATTTGCCTGAACATATAGTAGGAAGAGGCTTTTTCAATTTTTTTGTTTTTTGTTTTTTCACTTATCATTCCAATTGTAACCCCCTTTATCCTCTTCTATTGGTACTACTCTCCCTCTCTGTTCTCCCATTCTCCCCACACATGCCTCAGAAAAGGGGATCCTCCCCATCTGCCCATCCCAGCACATCAAGTCTCATCAGGACTGAGAACATCCTAGGAAGAGATTTTTTTAATCATTTTTTTCTTTATTAATTACATTTTATTCACTTTGTATCCCCCCTGTGGTTCTCTTCCTCCTCCTATCCCAATTCCTCCCTTCTTCCACCCTCTGCTTGCATGGCCCTCCCCAAGTCCACTGATAAGGGAGAACTTCTTTTCCTTCCTTCTGATACTAGTCAATTAGGTCTCATCAGGAGTGGCTGCATTGTATTCTTCTGCTGCTTCTCCCTCAGGGGGAGGTGATCAAAGAGCAGGCCAATCAGTTCATGTCAGGGACAGTCCCTATTCCTATTACAATAGAACCCACTTGGATACTGAGCTGCCATGGACTACATCTGTCCAGGGGTCTTAGGTTATCTCCATGCATAGTCCTTGGTTGGAATATCAGTCTCAGGAAAGACCCCTGTGCACAGCTTAAGAAGAGATTTTTAACCCAATCTACTTCCAACTCCTCCAGCCCATCAACTCTTGTTTACATTTTTAAGTTCACTTTGTTCTGATTATCTTGTTCCTAAGTAAAGGAGCAGATGTTTCAAGAGTATCTTGGAGTCAGAACCTCAAAAGGAGATCTTTGGCATCTTTATTTGAGTTAACCATCTCCAGGGTGTAAAGAAGACCTTCAAGTAAACCAGATAAAGATATCTTCCTAAAAGTGGAAGGGGTGAATAATTTTATCGGACTTTCTTGGGGAAGATTAGATGCGGTACTCCTGGAAGAAAGCATGGATGATTCATAAGTAATTTTCCATCAATCCAACATCCTCAAGTTGTACAAATGTTAAAAGCTCCCCAAGCATGTAATATGTGGAGATCAAGGCCAAAGTGAAGGATGTACAACAGTGGTTGTATCATTCTGCTCAGCTTTGCTGGCTCTCTGTGCTGTGCTTTTATGACTTTTGCTGTTCCCACTAGATATGGCTGTGCCACTGAGGAAGCAATTCAATATGCAAGATATACATTTACAATTTCAGTTCCAACACTATTATGAAGAGAATGCAGAAGGGGATAAAAAAGATTATTAAATCTATTAATTTGAAAATTCTAGTAGATCAACCATAAGTGTTAACCAAATGTGATGCACAAGATACAGTGTTCTGTTCTTTGGGGAAACAAACAAACAAACAATAAACTAACATCAAGACAATGGATGATGAGAAAGCCAGGAGAGGAAGGGTTTTAGAGGCACAAGAAGAGGAGAATTGTGTTTAATATGCAGGAAGAGTCCTTTTCTATGGATTTGGTATAGCAGAGTCTAGTATAGACAGTATTGATGTGTTTCAACAGAACCATGACAGCTCATTGTTTGGGTAGGGAACTGCAGCACTTCTGGAGGAAACAAATATAATGGAAAATTCCTTAAAATACCTACATGACTGGTCTGTGAGATAGTCTCTTCACATTTAGCAAATACATATAACGTATCAGTAATATTATAAAATAATTTGTGTTTCTATACATTTATCACTCTGAACTTGTATGTCTTTGGGGGCTGTTTAATTTTGGAATAGAAATCAGCAGGTGTTTGTTGTCTCCAAATTACACAAGTCCTTCTGGAGAAGACACTAAATGGGTTTGTCATTGGGCATTTCCTTCTTTCGGAGCTGTTGGGAGTTTTACTATGTGTAGAAATATAGTGATATCCCTTAAATTCAGGCTTCTTAAAATTCTTTCTTCTTTTTATTGACAAATAGAAAATTGCATAGAACCATGTACACCTGGAGACAGTGACTGGGAAATGGAACAATTAAACCAGGACAGTAATTTTATCTACTTATTTAACAACTATCAAAAGCAAAGCAAAGTTGTATGCATTCATATAGTTATTAAATTTATTTTTGTATAGTAGTATTGTTGTCTTTATTTATTTATTTATGTATTTATTTATATAAGTTTTAATGTTATTATGGGACCATTGAAAGAAAACTAAAGAACAGTGATAAGCCTCCACTGTGAAGATTGTCAAAATAAATACAACAGAAGAAACTGGAGCATCATATGTTTAGATTTTTGGATATAATCTAATGTCTAGGAGTTTGTTATAAAATGTTTTGTTTGCAGTATCAATTTTATGAGGGTGGTAACATATAATAAATGATATATCACTCAATAACAGAATAAAAAAAGAGCACACAAAGCAAACATACATGCATGAAATCTACACAAGTTCAAGCTAGACAAAATTCCAGCATGCAGAGGGCAGGTGGGCATAGAATCCTATCTGTAGCTAAGGATTATTGGCAATTTATACCTGCTTGAAGAAAATCATCAGTTTTAAATGTTTGGTCCCTGGAAAGTTGACCTCCCTCCACACATGCAAGTATATCTGGGGAAACAATGACTGAACTTGATTTAAAACAACAAATAAAAGGACCAAAAATTGGGTGAGTGCAGAGGAAGGACAGATCCTGCAGGAGTCAGGGAAGTGTGAATATAATAAAAATACAGTGCATGAAATTCTTAAAGAACTAATAATGAGAGGAGCTACTTTTAAAAATTCCAGTATTTGAAGGCCTGAGAGATGGGGGTTTCTTAATAGTTATAAAACACTTAATGATTTTCCAGATGGCCCCAGCTTTGTTTGTAGCACTGAAGGGGGAAAGGGTGAGAAATATGTGGGCACACAAATGCATGTAACTCCAATTCCTGGTTAATTCTTCTCACCCATTTCTAGCCATTTTGGGGGCATACATATATACACATATACACAAGCAAAATAGTCTCACACACACCTTTACAAAAATAAACCCTCAAATTTCTTTATAGGTAAGTGTGTGTGTTATGGGTCTTTTGGACATTTGGGCATTATAACACCTTGTAACAGAGTCTGGGGAAATTTTGGTATAAATCACATTTCTTTATCAGTTTATAAATTAGATTGGTAGAGTCTGAGGAATAAAATCTTTAGTAGTAAATTATTTGCTGGCTCGTCAATATTATCTTGAACTTTTGATGGTGTACAGTTACAAGTTAGAGAAAAATCACTTTTAAAGTGAGTGTGCTCTTTTGAAGATAAGGTTCATGAATACCACCAATTTTTACAGTCTGTTCTTGTACCTGGTACAGAAGCAGTGCTGTGTGATCAGTTCTCTTAAAGGGAAAAAGATAGATAGAAATAAATATAATATCAATAATTCTGACTTTTTAAAGAGTAGGAAAACCCCTTGGCGTTATAGAGTGCACAGAGGTTTATGCCAGCTGAGGAATCCCTCATAATTTGTAAGATTGAAACTGGATTTGAAGTGGCTCGGTTGTCTGCCCCAGGAGGGAATCCTCATTTCTCCATCAACCTATATGATAAACAAATATACTTTATGTGATTTTTTAGTTTGTATAATGTCTGTATGGAACACAGCCTTGGGCAACTTGAAAATGCAACTATAAAACATGATTGTGTATAATGGTTCCCTGGACTCTTCTTCACCCGTAGACAATGCTCACAGTGAATGTTGTGTCAGCAATATTTGACATGTCTTTGCAGAAATTGATTTAAGCCCTGGCTATAATTATTTTTAAATACTGGAATGAACTATCTACAAAAAATACTTCCATGCTTCTGAGACCTTCATGATGAGAGCCAAAGTGAAGTTGAGGTAGAATTACTGCCCAGGATAGGTTGGCCACTCCTCCAGCCAAGTTTCGGTTCAGATCCTTTCTTGTAAATAGCATCACAGTTTCCGTCTAAACTTATTGGCTTATTAAAGCATTAATTTTTGTCTTCTTGTAAAGTTTAATGCTTTCCTTCCAAGAAGTTTTGAAAAAATTCTTTACAAAATTATTTTAAATCCCTTATGATTTCTAGTACTATTGAAAACTGTATTTTATTTTAATATTCAGTTGATTACTGCTGCAGAATGAATAATTACTACAGTAAATGTATGTTTCTAAGAAACTGTAGCAAAATAAATCTAACATGAATTGCATCCCTTTATCATATTTTGCTTGGTCCTGTTCAGTGGGATTCAGTATTTGAATATTGTTGTGTAACTTTCATTACAGCCATCTTTAGAACACCCATCAACTTGGAAACTTGTAATTACATACCCAAGAAGTCGTCCTTCCCACCCACTCTGGTCTGCCTCTGGCAACCCACCCCACTTTTTATTTCCATCAGTTTGATATCTCTAAATGTTCCTTATGAACAGAACCATTCATGTATTTGTGTGAGGACAGCGAGCTTATTTCACTTGGCATAAAGTGTTCATGTTTCTTAAAATTGAAACCTGTCAGAGTTTCCACTGCTCTCAAAGAAGATTAATATTCCACAGATTTTAATTGCATTTATATATTCATCATTCATAGATATTTTGGCTGCTTCTATTGTTTGATATTTATAATTAGAGCTGCTATTTCCCTAGTCAAACTTCATTCATGTTCCTGGTTTTGACTCTTTTGGGTGTATACCCACAGAACATACTAAATTATTTAGTAACTATATTTTAAGATTTCCACAGTGACATTTACTCTTTGCATTTGCAATAGTGTAAACAATGCTCTATCATTTTCCATTTATTTTGGTCAGCATGTGTTTGGTTAACATTTTTTTCCATTTTCCTCCATCTTTTTTCCTAACTCATCTTATTTTTGTTAATCCTTTTTATTTTTGTTGTTGTTGTTGTTGTTGTTAATATTTTACTTTGGTCCCACTAACTTGAGTTGTGGTCCAGGCAGTCTTTGAACTAAAACTCTGATTTACTAGTGCTCACTGATGGTCAAGCAACAGCATGGCTGTCTTTTCTTCTTTCCTCAATATTATTCCCTTTTTTCTTCTCATTTCAATATCTTCAAGTTTTTATAGTTAATATCATTATTTAGTTGTCATTATGATAGAAAAATTAGATTTTCAGTTTTTAACATCATTTATACACTCACTTTGTGTGCGTATGAAAGGGTGCACACATACCATAGTTTGTGTATGGAGATGGGAGGAAAATTGATGGGAGTCAGTTCTCCCATTCTATCCTGTGTGTCTTTGAGCCTGAATTTAGGTTTCCAGGCATGATGGCAAGTGCCATTATCCACTGAAGCATGTAATAGAACAGTAGGTGTTATACATAAAAAGCTACATTCTACTCTTAATAGAATATAGCTGTCTCTGTTCCTTTCCTGTCAATCACTTTTCCCATTTGCTACTAACATGATTTACCCCCTTATTTATTCTCTTTGAATGTGTGACTATTGGTAGGTTGCCCATCCTCTAGTGGATAGGCCAGGCATATACAGCAGCACCAAGTAGCCTTAGTAGGTTATTAAAATAAAAGAAGAGGTCATGAAATGAGCAAGTGGATTGTGTAGATGGGTACTGAGGTAGTTAGATGTGGGAAATGGGGAGTAGATGGGATTGTTGTGCCCAGATCACGAGATCCCAATAGACCACCACAAGTCAAGTCCACTGCAAAACACAGGAGGGCTTATTCGATACAAGCTAGAGCCCACATCACAAGCTCCCTCTAGAAACAAGAGAGGAATTAGGCCCCAAGGTGTGCAGAAACAGGGTTTTTAAAGGGCAAAACCACAAGTAGAGGCTCCAAACGTTGGGTAGGGAGGGTCTACTTTAGGCACCAAGACCATAAAATGGTTCTGGCCAGCCTTGTGGAGAGGATTTTATCATGAATAATGCCTGGAATGTGCTGATTAGCTGTTGCTAGGGAAGAGTAATTAACACACTCTCTGGACATAAGCTAGACACTGTCTGGGTGGGATGCCAGGAAACATTATCTCTTAAGTGCAGGGAAGGAATGTGGTCAAGCCTGATTATTCCATGCACAGGGCCAGATATATCTTAATTAACCTGGTCTTTCTTCTAAACCTTTTAAAAATTTTATTTTATTTCCCATTAATTACACTTTATTCACTTTCTATCACAACTGTAGCCCCCTACCTCTTATCCTCCCAATTCCACTTTCCCTCCCTCTTCTTCACCCATGTCCCCTCCATTTCCACTCATAGGGGAGGTCCTCCTCCCATTCCTTCTGATCCTAGACTATCAGGTCTCATCAGGACTGGCTGCATTGTCTTCCTCTGTAGCTTGGTAAGGCTGCACCCCCATCAGGGGCAGATAATCAAAGAACAGGCCACTGAGTTCATATCAGAGAGAGTCTCTGTTCCCATTTCTATGGAGCTGTCATGGCATACATCTGTGTAGTTTCTAGGTTATCCTCATGAATGATCTTTGGTTAGAGTATTAGTCTCAGAAAAGATACCTGAACCCAGATTTTTTGGTTCTGTTGTCTCCTTGTGGAATTCCTGTCCCCTCCAGGTCTTTCATCTCTGTTTTCTATCATAAGATTCCCTGCACTCTGCCCAAAGTTTGGCTATGATTCTCAGCCTCTGCCTTGTTACCCTTCAGGGTAGAGCCTTTCAGAGGCCCTCTGTGGTAGGCTCCTGTACTCTTCCCTGATTTCTTCTCTTTCCTATGTCCATCCTGTTTGCCTTTCTGAATGAGGAATGATCATTATACCCAGGGTCATCCTTTTTGCTTAGCTTTGTTAGGTGTACAGATTTTAGTATGTTTATCTTGTATTATATGTTTAATATCCACTTATAAGTGAGGATATACCGGGTGTGCCTTTCTGTTTCTGGGATACCTCACTCAGGATGGTTTTTTATAGATCCCACCATTTGCCTGCAAATTTCATGATTTCCTTGTTTTTAATTGCTGAGTAGTATTCCATTGTATACATGTACCACAATTTCTGTATACATTCCTCAAATGAGAGACATCTGGGTTTTTTCCATATTCTAGCTATTACAAATAAAGCTGCCATGAACATGATTGAGCAAATGTGCTTGTTGTATACTTGAGTATCTTTTGGATATATGACTAGGACTGGTATAATTGGACCTTGAAGAAGCACTATACCTAGTCATTTGAGAAAGCACCAGATTAATTTCCAAAGTGGTTGTACAAGTTTACATTCCCACAAGCAATGCAGGAGGGTTCCTCTTTCTCCACATCCTCTCCAGCATGTGTTGTCCATTGAGTTTTTGAACTTAGCCATTCTGAAGGGTATAAGGTGAAATCTCAGGGTTGTTTTGATTTGCCTTTCCCTGATGACTGAGGACATTGAGCATTTTTTAATAATTTTTTTTATTTTTATATGAATTACAGTTTACCCACCCTGTATCCCAGTTGTACCCCCTCCATCATTCCTTTCCTATCTGACCCTCTCTCTCCCACACCCTCCCTTCCCCTCTCAAAGTTCACTGATGGGGGAGGACTTCCTCCTCTTCCATCCTACCCCTGCCCAACAGGACTCATCAGGACTAGCTTCAAAGTCCTCTTCCATGGCCTAGCAAGGCTGCTCCTCCCTCGGTGGGGGGAAATGAGGTCAAAGAGCCAGCCACTGAGTTCATGCCAGAGACAATCCCTGTTCCCCCTACCAGGTAACCCACCTGGATACTGAGCTGCCATGGGCTATGTCTGAATAGGGGCCCCAGTTTATATCCATACATGGCCCTTGGTTGGGGAATCAGTCTCAGAAAAGACTCCTGTGCCCAAATGTATTGGGTCCTTTTGGAGCTCCTGTCCTCTCCAGGTCTCACTACTTCCCCCCCTCCCTCATTGATTCTTTGCACTCTGCCCAAGGATTGGTCATGAGTCTCAGCATGTGCTTTGATACAATGCTAGGCAGAGTTCTTCAGAGGCCCTCTATGGTAGGCTCCAGTCCTGTTCCCCATTCTATCCTACCTTCAATGTCCATCCCATTTGTCTCTCTAAGTGAGGAGTGATTATCTTACCCTGGGTCCTCTTTCTTGTTTAGCTTCTTTAGGTGTACAAATTTTAGTATGTTTATCCACTTTTATGTGAGTATATACCCTGTGTGTCCTTCTGCTTCTGAGATACCTCATTAAAGATGATCTTTTCTAGGTCCCACCATTTGCCTGCAAATTTCATGATTTCCTTGTCTTTAGTTGCTGAGTAGTAATACATTGTGCAAATGTACCACAATTTCTATATCTATTCCTCCACTGAGGAACATCTAGGTTATTCCCAGGTTCTAGCTATTACCAATAAAGCTGCTATGAACATGGTTGATCAAATGTCCTTGTTGTATATATTTTGGATATATGCCTAGGAGTGGTATAGCTGGATATTGAGGTAGCACTATTCCTAATTGTATGAGAAAGCACCAGATTGATTTCCAAAGTGGTTTTTACAAGTTTACATTCCCACCAGGATTAGAATAGTGTTCTCTTTCTCCACATCTTCTCCAGCATGTGTTGTCACTTGAGTTTTGATCTTAGGGAATCTGTTGGGTATAAGGAGAAATCTCAGGGTAGTTTTGATTTGCATTTCCCTGATGGCTAAGGATGTTGAGCATTTCTTTACGTGTTTCCCTGCCATTTGATGTTTCTGTTAGAAAACAGGCAGCTGTGAAGGTTACAGGGTGGGTTCACAAATCACACCACAACATGGTTCCATGTGGGAAGTTATAATAGGGGAAGCGAAAAGGGGTCACAGAGAGACTAGGCAAAAGAGAAAGAGGGGAGGGGCTCCGCGAGTTCTCTTATAAGGTGACCCAGAGCATGTGCAGGTGGTTCCAGGTGATCAGTGGGTGGTCTCTTTGGTGGCATCAGGTATGCCAGATGACTGGTTTGTCAGGTCCCTTGGAGCTGGCCATATAGATGCCTGTTTACTGATCCCAACAGTTCCTCTATTGGGAATTTCCTGTTCAGTTAGCTCTGTACCGCATTTATTAATTGGATTACTTGCTTTTTTGCTTTTTAACTTCTTTAGTTATTTATAAATTCTGGATATTAGCCCTCATTCAGATATAGGGTTGCTGAAGATCCTTTCCCAGTATATAGGCTGTCATTTTATTCTGATAAAAATTTCCTTTGCTTTACAGAAGGTTTTTAGTTTCATGAGGTCCCATTTATTGACTGTTGATCTTAGAACATGTGATGTTGCTGTTCTGTTGAGGAAGATGTCACCTGTGCCAATGAGATTTAGGCTCTTCCCCACTTTTTCTTCTAACCGATTTAGTGTATTTCATTTTATGTTGAGGTCTTTGATCCATTTGGACCTTAGTTTTGTGCATGGTGATGAATCTGGATTTATTTGTATTTTTCTGCATGTAGAAATCCAGGTAAACCAGCACAATTTGTTGAAGATGCTGTCTTTTTTCCAATGAATGGTTTTGACTTCTTTGTCAAAGATCAAGTAAATATGGGTGTGTGCATTTATTATTAGATCTTCAATTTGATCCCACTGATCCACCGTTCTGTTTCTATGGCTGTACTATGCAGTTTTTATTACTATTGCTCTGTAATATAGCTTGAGACCAGGGATCGGGATACCTCAAGATGATCTGTCATAATGATAGTAATACTTAAATCCTACTATTGTTACATTCCCTGCTCAGTTCTCTTGCTTCAGTATTCATTATCATCTGTTTGTCCACATAAATTTCAGAATTAGCTTGTTAACATTACAGAATATCCCCTGATATTTTTTTTAATTTTTCATCAATTACACTTTATTCATTCTGCATCCCCCCATAAGCCCCTCCCTCCTCCCCTCCCAATTCCACCCTCCCTCCTCCCTCTGCTTGCATGCCACTCCCCAAGTCCACTGATAGGGGAGGTTCTCCTCTCCTTTCTGATCTTAGTCTATCAGTTCACATCAAAAGTGGCTGCATTGTCCTCTACTATGGCCTGGTAAGGCTGCTTCCCCCCAGGGGGAGGTGATCAAAGAGCAGGCCAATCAGATTATGTCAGAGGCAGTCCCTCTTCACATTACTATGTAACCCAATTGGACTCTGAACTGCCATGGGCTACATCTGTGCAGGGGTTCTGGGTTATCTCCATGAATAGTCCTTGGTTGGAGTATGAGTCTCTGGGAAGACCCCTGTGTTCAAATTTTCTTGTTCTGTCGCTCTACTTGTGGAGACCTTGTCCTCTCCAGCTCTTACTATTTCACATTTCTTACCTAAAGTTCCATTCACTTTGCCCAACAGTTTCCCATCAGGCTCAACATCTGCTTTGATAGTCTGTAGGGCAGAGGCTTTCAAAGGCCCTCTGTGGTAGGTTCCTAGGTTGTTTCCTGTTTTCTTCTTCTTCTGATGTCCATCCTCTTTGCCTTTCAGGAGGGGGATTGGACATTTTTGTTAGGGTCCTCTCTCTTGCTTACTTTCTTTAGATGCACAGGTTTTAGTGGGTTTGTCCTATGACCCGAAAGATAGTGAACTATGCCTGGGCAGGGCGAAGCCAGAGGAAACTCTGATGGAGGTCCATAGCGGTCCCCTGATGTTTTGATTAAAATGTATTCCCAATTTTCCATCAGTGATGGGAGAATAGATGTCTTAGTTAATATTACATCTTCACATTTCTAAAAATGTTATGTCATGATTTTTTGTTTTGTTTTCTTTTCAAGCAGGCCTATTAATTTCTATAGCTTCTTGACAACAAAATAAAAAAAAAAGAAATCTCTTAAATGAAATCTCTTAGTAATATATTTACATGAGTGCATTAGATAGGCAGATTCTATCATAGGCAAGGAAGGGAAAACAGATGTCTTAGTTTCTATGGGCAAAGACTTGCAGTCCCCAACTACAAGAAAATCAGAGAACATTTTGTGGGAGGTTGTTCTCTCCATCAAACATGTTTGTCCCACAGAAAGACCTCAGATATGTGGACGTAGCAACAAGTACCGTTATGCGCTGAGCCATCTCATCAACTGATTACTTAAGCCATGGAGTTGAATAAGCTCTTTATCTGTATGTATGTTCTCTGTGTATGTCTTTCTTCATTTACAAAGAGTGGATTCTTTTAATCCTTGGTATGATAGCACAAGTTTAAGGATACATAGTAATACATACTCCACACATTAACACTCTCACACATGGTCAGTCTCAGGAGTCAGATCCATTCCAGGGAAGCTTCACCAGATAAAAATCACTCATCTGGAAAAAAACACTTCCAAGTATACTCTGATATCTACTGTGGTGAGGGAGCAGCATGAACCATCCCCAAGCCTTCATAGCCTTGCACAGACATGTTCTCCATCAGACACATGTGACCTCTGTTGCAGGCTCCATCCATGCTGGCTCATATGATGCTTCTTCCCAAAAACTGTTTAGCTGATGCCTCAAGAGGGAGTCCTTAACACACTTCAACCCCCAGAGGGTCCTCCCAATTGTGCCTTTGATCAGTTGAGCCTAATCTACCTTGTAATGCTGGATAAGATGTAAGAAATCTGCTCCAACCTTGAAAATAAGAGATGCTAAGGTATGATTCTGAACCGAAGCATGCCCTGCATGGATACCTGGCAGCCTAAGACAATCAGGATGCCTACCTCATGTATGTGTCTCTACAGGTCTTCAGAAACTTCTCTCTTTGGTTGCATGTGATCCAGCCAATCTAATAAAGTACATGAGGTGAAGTAGAAAAGTCAAGTGCAGAGGCTGGCAAGATGACTCATACATTTTGAGCCTTTGTTTCTCAGAGGACCCAAAGGCAGCTAACAATCCATTGTAAATTTGGTTCCAGTAGAATCCAGGGCCCTCTTATGGCCTCTGGGAGAATTGTATGCATGTGGTGTATAGTCCTTCATCAGGCAAAACACCCATACATTTACAATAAATAAATGAATAAATAAATAAATAAACAAATAGATAAAAACAATTAAAAAAGGAGGCAAGTACCTAGTCAAGGCCAACAGCACAAAACTTGACCATGGTAACAAAAAAAAAAATTAAAAAACAAACCAAACTCATCCCAACAAGCCTTTGAATTCATTGTCAATGCTGTGTAGTTCTCACTGATGCTATATTTCAAGGAAAACAGAGGCAGATAGTTCTGGGTTTTCTGATTTCTTTCATAGTCCCTTAGTAAATATTTAAATTTCCTAAAATGCATTAGAGCAAAGCTGTTATGTTTCTCATTAATTGGTTCATGTGATCGTCCACAGAATACCATATTTTAGGAGTGGCTAAATATATGACCACAGTGATAGAGTATGGACACTATTTCCACAATGAAGTAGTTATCCATAGTATTGGACACACTATCCACTTTGAATGAACATTCTCTCTGTATAGCCTTGGCTGGATGGCAACTTACTATGTAGCCCAAGGCCCCTACACCTAGAAGAGATTCATTTCTGCCAATGAGTTCTGGGGTTACATGACTGTGATACCACATCTGGTTATAGAAGAGTCTGAACAATTAACAGTTGAAGATTAATTTTTATTTCTAAAAATACAATCATTTTACACAATACTGGATTAAGAGGGACAGACATTATATACAGGGTATAACCTTAGCAAACTAGCAAGTCAATAACAACATCACATGAAATAACAAATAAATAACAAAATTAAAACCAAGAAAAATTAAAAAAAAACACAATAGCAAACAAAATTCAACCCCCAAACCAAACAACAAATTAAGCTAAGCAGCATTCTCTTGCTAGAGATTTAGCAGCACAGACATATAGCCTTTGGCTGGCCTTGGAAACATGGTAGAAAGGTTGTCACTGATTACAATAACCCTTTCAAGATGAGTGTTGCCATGCTTCTTTGGGGGCTTTGTAAGTCAAGTACTCTCAAGGCAAAGGATGTGATACTTACAGGCTTTGGCTCAAAGCCTTTCAAATTCTCCTGCTTGATTTCTATTAAAATATTTAGATCAAGCACTAATTTACATGCTCTGGCTTCCCCTGGAGGACCAGCATCACTTAATGTGCCTGAGAACTTCTCTGAAACCCTCCCAGGTTCATATTCCACAAGAGAGGTATCCAGATATCTGTGTGGAAATGCATTTGGATGTCCTTTATACTCATCTGTATATAATCAGAATCTATACTGATGGAAGTCAACATTTTTTGTCCTGGTTAAAGGTCATCACACTGCCTCCAGATAATTTTGAAATGGCTTCTCGTTTATGCATGCTTCTTAGCTGATTTCACATTATCCAGCAACAGATGACATAGCTCTTGAATATCACTTTATCTGAAGTTTCCCAGCCAAATGAGGATTAGTCCCTTTGGCCATGGTCTTGCCATTGTGTGCTAGTTTCTAGAGCAATGTTTGTGGTTCTAAAGGGTGCTTCTTGATGGATTATCACCCACTCTTGGCATAATATACACAGCCTCTATTCCTTGAGAAAGAATAAAGTCTACAGTGTACTGATCCTGTAATATGACTCTTTCAGCCAACATATGACTATGAGTGCTAATTTGAGATCCAAAAATTCCAGAAGGAGAATCTGCCTGCCCAGAAGATGTCAAAGATCATTCAGACATCCTCTATAAATCCATTTTCTGGACTAGTCACTTCAGAGTCCAGACTGTGGAACTGAAGAATACCCAGTAGTTTTCCTTATTGAAGAACAAATGATTACAACAAGGAGTAAGGGACATGAAGATTGAGGGACACAAGGAGTGAGGGATGCAATGAGTGAGGGACATAAGGAGTGAGGGACACAAGGAGTAAGGGATGCAATGAGTGAGGGACATAAGAAGTGAGGGACACAAGGAGTGAGGGACAGTTGTTATCTCTGTAGAGCACTGAGTTCAGCATCACATGTGCGTGAGATGGAGTAGCTTCAACACTGTACTGGAGAGAGAATATGGTGTTTTTGGTTGGTCTGTCTGGATTTATTACCACATATTGAGAGCTGGCAATCTAGTCAACTTGCCAAAGCTCTTGATGGAGTAACACTTGCTCTGCAACTTATCCTCAATGATGCTTTGTTCCTCACTGTAACCATTTGCCAGTGCGTTTCAGGATTCTGTGTAAGCCTTTTCTCAGCGTTTTTCTATCTCAAGCTTATTTTTGATGGTTTCTTTCCTCCTGGAATAGGGAGCCAACAGACATGTGGATCAGATTGGGGCTGCATCACCTGGAGGTCAGTTGATATTTGCTTCACAGGTGAGTTCACATTTCAAAGGGGGGTGTCTTTTTTTGAGGAGGCCCTCATCCTAGAGTTGAAAATGTTGTGTTCAAGTTATCTGTGGCATTTTTTTTTTTGGCCTCCTCAATTCTCTCAAGGGAGCTGTCAGAGAAAAGGCAATCAATCAGTCAGACCCAGAAGCACCCTTGCTAGGCCTCAGACAAGACAAAACTGAGACCTATTCATAAATAGGAAAACAAAGTCAAGAAAGAAAAGCCCCACCAAAATTGCCAGGTGCTGAGGATAGGATGGGATGGTCGCTGCCTGGAAAATTCAGTTTTTCTGTTGCAGAAGCTCTGTCTGCAGGGAGCTCTCTTCCTGGGCTGTGGCTCCTTCCAGGTCAGACTGGAGTATTTCAGACCTACAGGAGGAAGGAACAGAGGCCTAGTGAAGGCAATGACAGCTGTTGAATTTGCACCAGCTCTATTCAGCTGGACAATCCAGCATGGCCTTTCAGCTGAGGTCATTCAGCAGAGAGTATGTGGCACTGGATTTTTTTTATCAGCTTTTAAAAACTGTAGGAAGATGAACTGAAAACTATACACTGTGCTGGAATAGAAAAATAAAATAAAATAAAAAACCCAGCACATTTCTTCCTTAATTCAGATGCAATACTTTGAAAAAATTATTAGTTTAGCAATGTCTTAGTCACAATTCAGAAAAGATGTGAGCAACCTAGTAACCTATGAGGAAGACCTCTTTAGAGCCTACTCACTACAATGAAGGCCTTGATTATTCCTACAATGCAGAAACCTCTCTGGGTTCACCGTGTCAACCCCTTACTCTGTTTATAACCAAAGAAATCATCTCACAGGAATGCCCTGACACTGGAGGGAGCCTGAAATCAGCAGGAATGTGCTGCATGCAAATCTGTCCAAGGGTAGGAACTGACCTCTAAAGATGATGTGTCTGAAGGAAAATAACATGTCAGGGGACACACTGTCTTCCAAAAGTGATGCTCCCCTTGTTAGGTTTGGGATATGGAAGATTTGTGGGGAGACCAAGGAACAAGGCACTTGGATCAGACTTGAAAAACCAGAAGGGAGGAAGAGGTGCACCATCCCCAGAAACACTAAGGAACCCAAGTTGTTTCTTGGACAGAAGATCATGGTGAATTGACTAGCAAAATGGTTTGAGGTGTTCTTTCCATGGCTGTGACTGAGATCCATGCAGATGGCCAGAGACCCAAAAGGAAAAGACAGGCAGTCACAGGGTACCCACTTGGCTCCACCCACTTCTCCATGCCTAGGTTCCTACCTCATCTCAATGACATCAGTGCAATGCTGCATCTTTTCTGCCAAGTCCCTTTCCTGGGTTTCCAGGCTTTTCTTCTTCAGTGGGTGCTGAAGTCTTTTCTCCAATATTTCCAGATCCTATTTTATAGAAGATTGTGTTCAGAGGAGCTGTGGACATGATTGTGCACAAGCACACATGCACACATGCACACACACACACACACACACACACACACTCCTGAACACACAGAAGTACATGTGTGCACACATACAACTATTCTGCATTGTCATAACATGTTAAGTTTCCCAGTTGAAGCTGATATAATAGATATCCCATGATTCTATATAGAACAATGTTACCTTTCTTTATAAGGGATAAGAAAATAGTGGACAAAGGGTATAGACAGTTCAGTGGATGAAGTACTTTTCCTGTAAACACACTGGGCAGACATCTGGACCCACTGGGGTCTTGACCTCTTAGCTAAGCCTACATAGCAAATTCTCAGGCTGTGCAATGTTGGCTTGTTCCCCAGCTCTGGACCATTGGATAGTGGTGGAGCAGCTCCTTGTCCTGTCCCACTCTTTCCCAGTTGTTCCAAGGTGAGCGTCTTCCTACAAATGGAGCTCTCTTATCCACAGGCTGCATCATTTCACACCAAAAGTGTGAGCATGGGGAAAAAAAATCTCTACAACTAGGAAGAAAAAAAAATGTTCCTCTTTTGAGTGTGATTTGATGAGGGATCTTTTTGAGTAACAGAAGGCTGACTAACTCAAGGCTAAATGATAGCATGTATTATTTCATGATGAACAATTTTCCCCTGAAGGGTGGATCACATTATTTTTATACTTATCAGCTAATGGACATCTGGATAGTTCCAACCTGTGGCTGCTCTGAAGAAGACTGCTACAACCCTGATGCCCTCTAGTTTCTCTGTGCACACCTACTTCTTGTTATGGAATTGCGGGGTCGCCCTGTATCTGCAGTTCAGGATGTTGTAAAATTATGCATGGCTTCTCACAGGAATACCCCATTTATACCACTAGCAATGTCTGAGGGTCCTCACTTCTTCCAGCCCTCTTAAGGCTCTTTTTGAATTAGATTTGAATGATTTAGAATAAAAGCAGTTACTGAGTGCTGTAGACTCATAACAGGTTGAATATTTTAGGCTTTCATGAGGTTAAGGGGGATGCACTGACAGAGCCCTGTACACAAACTTCAGCATGGCCATAGGATTTCTGCTGGATGAAATGCAACCAGAAGCAACTCAAAATCTCTCAAAGAGTAAAATATCTTAAATGAAAACTCTTTTAGTGATATATTTTCATGAGTGGTTTAGATGGGCAGATTCTATCATGGGCAAGGAAAGGAATACAGATGTCTTAGTTTCTATGGCAAAGACTTGCAGTCCCTAACTAAAAGAAAATCAGAGAACAATTTGTGGAAGGTTATTTTTTCCATCAAACATGTTTGTCCCACAGAAAGACCTCAGATATGTGGACATAGCAACAAGTACCTTTATGTGCTGAGCCATCTCATCATCTGATTACTTAAGCCATGGAATTGAATAAGCTCTGTATCTGTATGGATGTTCTGTGTGCATGTCTTCCTTCACTTACAAAGAGTGGATTCTTTTAATCCTTGGTATGATAGCACAAGTTTAAGGATGCATCGTATTACATACTCTACACATTAACTCTCTCACACATGGTCAGTCTCAGGAGGCAGATCCATTCCAGGGAAGCTTCACCAGATAAAAATCACTCACTTGGAAAACAAAACAAACAAAACAAAACAAAAACCTCCCCAATATACTTTGATATCTGCTGTGGTGAGAGAGCAGCCTGAACCATCCACCCACCTCAACAACCTTGCACAGACCTGCTTTTCACCAGACACGTGTGGCCTCTGCTGGCTCTTATGAAGCTTCTTCCCTGAAACTGTTTAGCTGGAGCCTCAAGAGGGAGTCCTTAACACACTTCAACCCCCAGAGGGTCCTCCCAATTGTGCCTTTGATCAGTTGAACCTAATCTACCTTGTAATTCGGGATAAGATGTAAGAAATCTGCTCCAACCTTGAAAATAAAAGATGCCTAGGCATGATACTGACCCCAAGAATGCCCTGCATGGATGCCTGGCAACCTAAGACAATCAGCATGCCTACCTCATGTATGTGTCTCTACAGGTCTCCAGAAACTTCTCTGAGACAGCACTGTTCTCACTTCAGCAGAGCTATAGGACTTCTGTTGGACAGAGTCAGACACAAGCAACCCAAAATCTCTCAAATAGCCAAGCTCCAAGGCCTTAGTTTACTGAGCCAAGGTTAGGCAAAGGAGGAAAGAAAAGTGTTGCTGGAAATGACGACAACAAAAAAAGGAAGCAAGGAAGACACAGTAAGCTACACGACTGTCCAGTGGACAGCAATTATTTGGGACAAAGACCCTTAGCTACCGTTTCCTGCCTTTCAAGCACCTTCTTTTGCCACAGGAGCCTTCTTCTCACCTCCATATAGCTCCTTGCTTTGTTTTCCTAGAAAGGATTTCTTTGCTGATAATATTCTTGCCTCTACAAACACCTGAAAGTCTGTGAGTTATAGCAGTTTTTGTGTCCTTTGTTCTAGGGAACTAGGTGGGAATGCAGAATGATAGTCGGCAGCATGTGTTTTTTGATGTCTGCAAAGCCAATCAACATGATACTTTCTCATTGAAGTTGGTTTTATCATCATTTAAAATGTTCCATGAGCAAACGAACATATATGCAGGAACATAAATACAAATTCACACACACACACAGACACACAGACACACACACTTGCACATACAAGCACCCAACACAAACACCTAAACAAGTACTTACACCAACACATACATGCAACATAGCAACACACAACTGACCCATACCTGGGCACATGTACACACACACAACATGGATAGGGATAGTAATGTGCAAATATGGTCTGTACACATGCTTAAGCACACAACTATTAAAACACATACATAAAAACATTCATAATCACAAGCACACATATATGCACACTAACAGTCACATGTTCACACAGATGGTCACCAATTCACCACACACAGACACACAGCAAGCAAAACACACACACATACTCACACACACACACACACACACACACACACACACACACCAGGGAGAGAGTGGCTGTTACACCTTTTCTGCTGCATAGAGTTACTAGGGACTACAAACTGTATACAAGGGTCTTAGACTCAGCTAGGCTTTGGTGTCTTCCCTTGTGATTACTTCTTCTTCCAGGAATGTTTTCTATCCCAGAACACACTGATATGATATCATGGACAAATTACAAACTCTGCACTGGTTCAGCTAAGTTGGACCACACAAGACCATGTCCCCAAGGAGGAGGTCTCCAAGCTAATCTTCCAGCTAGCTCCATGTTGATCCATCATGGTCTCCTCACCTAACCTACCCTTGCTCCTGCAAAGAAGATCTTGGTAGTTCTAGAGGAAATCAGTGACGCATGGTCATTATGCAAAAGCATTTGAAAAGATTACAGTTCATATAATATGAAAACAGCTCTCAGGTCAGGCAGGATGAAGTAAGTGAAGTCACCTGCAGGGCTTTTCTGAAATGCAGCATTCTGTACAACTATGAGGAGGAATCTGTCCTGAGATACAGGCCCCTGACATCATCACTAAAAGCCCTGTGTAACTACCTAAGTCGGTATCCACATAGTGGATAAACTTGTAAATGATCACAGAAATGAAAAATTGGATGAGATGTACGTGAACAGATCAATGGGTGGGCGGATGGGTACATGTGTGTGTCTGTTTATGGTTGGACAGGTGGGCCTCCTGCCCATGCTGCCTCAACCTACCTGCTGCTTCTTGGCACAGAGGTCACAGATCTTCTTGAGGACCTCGTCACAGAGCCTGTTTTTCTCCTGACAGGAATTTTTCAGCACAATATACTCCCTCTGAAGCTCTTTGCTGTTCCTTCTCAAAGTAGTAACTTGAAGCTTCAGCTTAGTCTCATCAATCATGAGCTGGCAGTGAAGAAACCTGAACCAAAGTCAAAATATGGTGAGCCTCAAACAGCCAGTATCTGCCTCTCCAGATCCAAGTATGATCATCCCAGCAAGGACTCCTATCTGCAGAGAGCCCCAGTTGGGGTCCTACACTAGCTATTCCAGCATCACCTAGAGGCATGCCAAAAACAAAGAGCCCAATTCCAGAAGGACTCAAAGTTCTTCAGAAAATCCTGACACTAAAGAAATTCATGTACCTCCAAGAGAAGGAAGTGTTCCCCACCTGTGTTTATCAGTCCATGATATTTGGAAGACATCAACACATAGAGAACAAACCACCTCTAAGTTAGGACTTAGAGATTCAAGAATTCCAAGGTATTTACAGTCTCATGGAAACCAACTTTTTAAATCCACTGCCAGGGACCCAGAGGACAATACTTTCATGGTATAGATATGTATATGTATATCTATCTATCTTTCTATCTATCTATCTATCTATCTATCTATCTATCTATCTATCTATCTATCTATCTATCTATAGAGAGAGACAGAGAGACAGAGAGAGACAGAGAGAAAGAGGGATGGAGAGAGAGAGAGGTTCTTGAGAATGGCAGGACAGTTAGGACAGTGTTGGGAGGGTCTCATATTCTCTTCCCACTGAACAAAAATGAGTCCAAGAGTGTACTGGCTGTTTGCTAAGAGACACACAGGCTAGAACCAGAGCCCTCACCTTGGAGTGAAAGCAAAGAAGGGCAGATGCAGCCCCATTCAAGTGCTGGTGTCCCAGTCAAGTCAGTCACTCACCTGCAGGATTCGGTCTCCTTAGTCAGCACCGTGAACTTGTCCACGGCCTCACTTAACTCCTGGGGCAATTTCTGCACAGCTGACATCACTTTCTGATGTTGCAGATTCAGGACTGCCAGTTCAAAATTGAACCTGTTTTAAGGTATGTGGTCCGGAAGTGAATCATTTCATGAATAAAGGCATCAAGGATCACATGAATTTAGCCTACATCCAGGATTACCCCAGGCCAGGAGATGCTAGATTGTGAATCCTAACTGCTAGGACCTTCTGGTGCTTATTAAACTTAAGATTCTGGCCTCAGGCCAGCAGAGGCAGGGGTATCAAAGTGAACGAGCTTGGCTGCATGAACTCCCTTGTTGGCCCTGAAAGAATAGATCAGATTTCTTAGAAGTTCCACAAGTCCATTCCACAGACCTTGGCTATCCAGCAACCTTTGATGACATTTTTCTTATTTTCATAGCAGGGACTCTCACCCCTAGGTTCCTACTACTACACAGATGACCAGAATACATCATCAATATTTCCAGGAAGAGGCTTTATTAACTCCCAAGGAGATTCCAATGTGCCACCAAGATGAGGAAAAGGGACAAGTGCTGTGCTACCCAAAGTGAAGCACCCAGGCTTCAGCACTGGTGTTTTTCTGGAAATTACTAGAAAAGAAAATCCTCAGGTTCCCACACAGTTAGGCCAGTTAGGCGGCCAAATTCAGGTAAATGACATTGTCTCAGAGTACAATGAACAAGACCAGAGAGGAGCAGTGATGAGTTCCAGGCTTCCCAGTCACACCTTGAGATGCACCAAGTGAGACCAGGCTCCTCCAGCTCCTGACAAGAGAAAACAGTCGAGTACAAAGACTCACCATAAACTCGTAGCACCTAGCATCTCCAACAAGCTAACACCTGTTAAGGCCCTTAAATTGCATGATGATAGCTCACACACTATTGCCTTATCCCCACACTGTGATTCATGCCAAAGGATCTGCTTTTCATCTGGAGGAAGCAGAATAGCCTATGTCCCCAGGCTTCTTGAAATCCTACCCAGGCTTCAGGTTCTGACTTTCAGATGCACTCAGGAAAATTAGTTTGGGCATGAGGGTGCTGTGGAGGTGCAGCTTCCTGTGATGTGAGGAAAGATGTGGTTGACACATAGGGCTCAAGACAGTCAACAGAGGAGAGCATGGCATAACGACTACCTGATGTTCAAATCCTTGGCAGTAGAATGGGCCAGGATTCCAAGCAGTTCGTCCCTCTCACAGGTCATTCTATGTAGCTCTCTGATCATTTCTCCCACCTTCATCACCTGTTGCTCCCGCTCACTGATTTTGTTGCATTGGATTGATGCGTTTCCTGAAGAGCGTGTAGGTAGATAAATGCAAATGAACTTGCACAGTTGAATGGCACAGTGACAAGAGAGACCATGTTGAGTCACAAAAAGAAGCCTGAGAGAGAGGTACTACTAGAGACCCAGTAAAGCCCTGAAAGAGCAGGAAGTTATCCTCAAGCTGGGGTCTGTAAGCCAAGCTCTGTCCTTAAACTCCCTGGCTAGACATGTGTCTCATTAGTACTTCAATCTCCCTGGTCCTGCAAGGCATAGCTAGCCCAGACACACTGATTTAGAGGGGAACATCAGCTGATATCTGAGGGAATGCAGCAAGCCCAGGAGTCCCTCACTGTTAACAACACCAAGCTGTGATCATGTGTCTAAGCCCAATGCATCTGAATGGCTAAGACCCTGGTATATATGCAGGGGAGTATTCCTCCCTGTTATTGGTATCAGATACCTAAGGCACCTACAGAAATGTATTGAGATTGGAGTGTATCAACATGCTACCTTGAGAGGGACACCTCATTAGTCTCTCTGCTTGCCTTCTCCCACCCTCAAAATGAAATTAAGGAGCTGCAGTCTTGTCGATTCCTGGCCCCTTGACAAAATAACTAAAAGAAATCCTTGACCTATGTCTGCCCTTTAGAAAACAGAGAATCATGATAGATCCTTTTCTTCCCAGGGGCCAGCTGTTGAGCGCCACTACTGGAAGGCCTAGCTCAAATTTTATCTCCTCTGGGAAGCTCACAAACCCTGCCCTCAACTCACTGTGCTTTCCACAGAACCACTTGTTTCTTGTTCTTGTACACCATGATCGAAGGCCAGATTCCTTCTGCCTCATACTGGCCTCTCCACACTCCCCGTTTTCTCTTCCCAATAGCCTGTTCAGCCTAGACAACATGACTACAGGTGAAACCTATAGGCACTGACCAAATGCCACCAACGGTATTTACTGTTGCCACAACAGTGATGACATCAGAGAGAATGCAGAGAGCTCTAGGATACAACAGAATGTCCAGAAAAGGGACTGTTAGAGTCCCATGTAGCAGCCCGTTTCATAATCCTAACCAGCTCTTCCCCAAATCAGCCAAAGCCAAGCTATCCCTTCCAGTAGCCTTTCCTAGACAGAAGGGAAGTCCCTTAGCACCATCTCCTTCCTATCCACAAATCTCTGTGATTAATTAGAATCCTGTTACTACTTCATCTATGGAAGATGAAGACTAACTTTCAAACACGGCTTAACAATTGCTTTCCCCCTCCTTAAAATCTCTAAGCAATAAAATAAAAATAAAGGTTGCTATGAAATTAGGTCAGGATGACCAGGAAGAAAGATCATTCCCCCTGATGCTAATCATGTCAGGGATGATTCATAGAGCTGTTACAATGTTCTGGGTTTTGGGGGACATATGGGGTCATGTCGGAACAAAGATAGGTAATGATAAAAATTTCTCTCAAAGATTCAGCAGGACACTTTCCAGCCTTGATGTTAACAAAGGTGTGGTCAACTCTTTACAGGGAATGGTGATGATATTAATGATGTGGGATCCTAGGTGAGACTTAGACACCAGAGGCAAACACTCACAGGAAGATTCATGGCCCAACTTACACATGAGTTGGGGGATAGTTGACTGACAATTGGGAGGCATGGTTTTGTTATGTAATAGTATTCTCTGTGGCAAAATTAAATATTTCAATCAGACTGCAGAAACTAACATATGGAGATGACCTAGACATCCTGCTTCTATGTAGCCTATAGGCAGACCAATCTCCAGGTGGGTCCCTGGGTAAGGGGAGCAGAGGCTGCCTCTGACATAAACTCAGTTGCTTGCTCCTCAATCACTTCCCCCTGGTGTTATGGCCTTCACAGAGGAAGAGGATCCAGGAAGTCCTGATGAAACTTGATAAGCTAGGAGGGAGGGAGAGTGTGACTGAGGAGAGTTGAGGGAGGGAGCTACAATCAGGTTATAAACTGAATTTTTTTTTAATTAAAAATTCCTATCTGTAATATGGAGAGTATGTGGTGTGTCACTCCTATGGTTCTGCCCCCAGAGCTCCACAAAATCCAAAATCCCTGATCCGGAGCCTGCAGTGACAATGCACATGTCCTTAGGAAGGGTAGCATAGCCTTCTTTTAAAAACAATATCACTGGAGCATGAGAAGAGCAAGCAAACAGCACAGGAAAACAGATTACTAAGGTACCTTTGCCCTAGAGATTTACCAGAGCCCTATTTCACATTTTTTACACTCGCTGACAATCTAGGAAATTAAGAGCTGATACCATGCACAGCCTAGATTGCAAATTCTCCAGAAATCTGGACTGTGGCCTCAGAAGTATACCGTTAGACCTCAGGACAAGAGGGATGTCTGAAGAACTGTGTCTTTCATATGTTGTATCACACTGGCAAGACATGCTAAATGAGGTTAGCTACCTCAGGAATACATAATTAAAGAAGTGAAGTGACAGCACATGCCTTAAACACTACTTCATCTGAGCCCAAACCTGGCACATTGAAGGCTGGTCAGCAAGTAAATGGACAGGTGGTACTTTGCCCTTGGTGGTTCTGAGAGACTTGGGTCTCCCCAACTGTGGAGGTCAACTTTCCCATCCCTCTATAGGGAGGTGGGTGTCTCATAATAAGTTGGGTTCTTCTAACTTTCTGTGCAAGCTGACCCAGGGTTCAGCCTCCTCGGGCTTATTCACAGCTGTACAGTATGCAACTTGGTTTTAGAGCTCTCAGCCATGTGCTTTCCAAAGCCATGAGAAAACTGATAATGTTCACAAGCAGTCAGATAGTTTACAGATGTGCAAGTTACTTGGTGCATGCTTCAGACTTATGTTTCAGGCTGGCACAATGAGGGTCAGTTGGCATATATGACCGTAGACCAGGCCTCCAAGGACACAGTCCATGGCCACTAGATTGGTGGGCAGCAGCAGCAGGCAGCCAAAAGCAAGGGTTGAAAAACTTCTGAGTTGTTGCAGAGCCCTCAGCAGATAACAACTGACTCAACTCTATTTCTAATGTCTGGTAGAGAACAGCAAGTTGAGGCCACAGTGTGTTCTATGAGTAAAGCATGTGCATAAATTGTTATGAAAAAAATATGTATGAACATACAGAGGGGGATGGTGGAGAAGAAAGGAGAAGGAAAGAGAGAGACAGAGAGAAAGAGACAAAGACAAACAGAGAGAAAGAGAGAGAATTAGAGAGTATGCCTTGAGCACATGAAGCCAGAGATGAGGCAATGGACGTAGAAGGCAAAGTATGAGAGATTGCCTGCCAATCTCAGCAACGTAGAGACCTGGAGCCAATGTGTTCTTGGGACTTCAAGCAGATTGGCCTTTCTCTCAAATGATGGTGAGACATCACATTTCCCTGAGGAAAGCCACAGCCTAGGAGATACAGTAACTGCACCCTAGGCAAACCGACACTGAACCCCAACACATATCTACCTGTCTCTTATCACACTGATCTCCCATAGCAGAAGCTGCTCAGTGTTCTTCTGTGATATCCAGCTGACAAGGGACAACACCTGCCTTCTACAGTGCTTCATCTCACCTCACCCTTGGCACTTTGAGGGTGTTCAGGAAGAGAAATGGCAGATGAGATGTTGCCTTGCTTGTTCTCAAAGATCATGCTTGAGACTCACCAGCTATGAATGTCAAGTCTCCATGTCTCTACAGGACATACTCAGTGGTCAGCTGGTGCCTTCTCCCTCCATTCCCATGCTTCAGGTGACCCAGGAAACAGCCTCCTCAACCTTATTCACTGATGCACAGAATGCCATTTGGCTTCAGAGTCCTCAAGTCTGGCCTCAAAAGCCAGGAGAAAAACTAAACAGTTCACAGAGATAATGTAGATATGCCAGGTCATTTCCTTCAGGTCCTTGCTGTCAAGTCCTCCCATGTGCCATAGCTTATGCAATTGTTTCTAGAAAGCCACCTTGTGGGAAGAACATTCTGAGTCTGCCCATCCATTTTCCACAGCTTCCTTACAGAAGTGCTAGCAAGAGTTAAGTAGCAAGATGTACCTAAACTTGTATAAAACTGTCTTCATAAGCACACCCCGTACCTCCCCCACACTCACACATTCAATGGGAATGCACATACACATGTGCAAGCACACGTTTAAAAACAGGCCAATACATAGACATGTTCATACACATTCACTCACACACACACACACACTGAGACATGAGGAGAATGAAGATATACAATATCAAGAAAAGATAGGAAAGTTCTTCTAATAGGTGAGGTATGAAGGATTGCTCTGTAGTACAGCTTGAGATCAGGAATGGAGATACCTCCAGACAATCTGTTGTTGTAAAGGATCCTTTCCACAAATCTGGGTTTTTTGTTTTTCATATTAAGTTGAGAATTTTTCTTTCAAGGTCTGTAAAGAATTGTGTTGTTATTTTGATGGGAATTGCATTGAATCTGTAGATTGCTTTTGGCAGAATGGCCATTTTCACTATTTTAATCCTACTGATGCATGAGCATGGGAGATCATTCGATCTTCTGATATCTTCTTCAATTTCTTACTTCAATTCTTACTTCAATTCTCTGGAATTGACATTTTTTTTTTCAAACAAGTCTTTCATTTGCTTAGTTAGAGTAACACCAAGGTACTTTATGTTATTAGTGGCTATATTTTGAAGAGTGTTGTTTCCCTAATTTCTTTCTTGGCCCTTTTGTCTTTGGTATACAGGAGGTCTTCTAATTTTTTTTTTTAGTTGATTTTATATACAGTCACATTGCTGAAGGTGTTTATCAGCTGAAAGATTTTTCTGGTTGAATTTTTGGCCTCACTCATATGTACTGTAATTAGGCTCATGCTGGGCGCTATTATATCATCTGCTAATAGTGATACTTTGGCTTCTTCCTTTCTGATGTGTATCCCCTTGATCTCCTTTAGTTGTCTTATTGCTTTATGTAGGACTTCAAGTACTATGTTGAAGAGATATGCAGGCAGCCTTGCCTTGTCCTTCATTTCAGTGGGATTGAGTTAAGTTTCTCTCCATTGAGTTTGATGTTGGCTATAGGCTTGCTTTATATTGCCTTTATTATGTTTTGGTATGTGCCTTGTATCCCTGATCTCTCTAAGAATTTAAAGATGACTGGATGTTGGATTTTGTCAAATGCTTTTTCGGCATCTAAAGAGATGATCATGTGATTTTTCTCCTTCAGTTTTTTTTTTAATTTTTTTATTAATTACACTTTATTCATTTTATATCCCCCATAGGCCCCTCCCACCTCTCCTTCCGATCCCACCCTCCCTCCTCTTTCTGTATGCATACCACTCCCCAAGTCCATTGATAGGGGAGGTTCTCCTCTCCTTTCTGATCTTAGTCTATCAGTTCACATCAAAAGTGGCTGCATTGTCCTCTACTGTGGCCTGGTAAGGCTGTTCCCGCCCAGGGGGAGGTGATCAAAGAGCAGGCCAGTCAGATTATGTCAGAGTCAGTCCCTCTGCCCATTACTATGTAACCCACTTGGACACTGAACTGCATTGGCCACATCTGTGCAGGGGTTCTAGGTTATCTCCATGAATAGTCCATAATTGGAGTATGAGTCTCTGGGAAATTCCCTGTGTTCAAATTTCCTTATTATGTTGCTCTCTTTTTGGAGACCCTGTCCTCTCCAGCTCTTACTATTTCACACTTCTTACATCAAATTCCATTCACTCTGTCCAACAGTTGACCATCAGGCTCAGCATCTGCTTTGATAGTCTGTAGGGCAGAGGCTTTCAGAGGTCCTCTGTGGTAGGTCCCTAGTTTTTTTCCTGTTTTCTTCTTCTGGCTTTCAGTAATCCTCTGTAGAAGGTTCCTAGGTTGTTTCCTGGTTTCTTCTTCTTCTGATGTCCATCCTCTTTGCCTTTCCGGATGGGGATTGACCATTTTAGTTAGGGTCCTCTCTCGTGCTTAGTCTCTTTAGATGCACAGATTTTAGTGGGTTTGTCCTATGTTGTATGTCTATATGAATGAGTGTATACTGTGTGTGTCTTTTTGCTTCTGGGACAACTCACTCAGGATGATCCTTTCCAGGTCCAACCATTTACCTGCAAATTTCATGATTTCCTTATTTTTCATTGCTGAGTAATATTCCATTGTATAGATGTACCACAATTTTTGCACCCATTCTTCAGTTGAGGGGCAGCTGGGTTGTTTCCAGCTTCTGGCTATTACAAATAAAGCTGCTACAAACATGGTTGAGCTAATGTCCTTTTTGTGTACTTGAGCCTCTTTGGGATATATGCCCTGGAGTGGTATGGCTGGATCTTGGGGAAGCGCTATTCCTAGTTGTCTGAGAAAGTGCCAGATTGATTTCCAGAGTGGTTGTACAAGTTTACATTTCCACCAGCAGTGGAGAAGGGTTCCCCTTTCTCCACAACCTCTCCAGCATGTGTTGTCACTTGAGTTTTTGATCTTGGCCATTCTGATGGGTTTAAGTTGAAATCTCAGTGTTGTTTTGATTTGCATTTCCCAATTGGCTAGTGAGGTTGAGCATTTCTTTAAGTGCTTCTCTGCCATTCGATATTCCCCTACAGAGAATTCTCTGTTTAGCTCTGTTTCCCCTTTTTTAAGTGGATTTCTTGGTTTGCTGCTTTTCAGCTTCTTTAGTTTTATCAACACAATTCTTTACAGACCTGGAAAGAAAAATTATCAACTTCATAAGGAATAACAAGAAACCCAGAATATCTAAAACAATCCTCTACAATAAAAGATCTTCTGGAGGTATCTCCATCACTGATTTTAAGTTTTACTATAGAGCAACAGTTTTAAAAACTGCATGGTACTGGCATAGAAACAGAATGGTGGGTCAATGGAACCGAACAGAGGATCCAGAAATAAACCCACACACTTATGGACACCTGATCTTTGACAAAGATGCCAAAACCTTACAATGGAAAAAAGATAGCATCTTCAACAAATGGTCCTTGTCCAACTGGATGTCTACATGCAGAAAAATAAAAATAGATCTATACTTATCACCCTGTACAAAACTGAAGTCCAAGTGGATCAAAGACCTCGTCATAAAAGCAGACACATTAAATCGGCTTGAAAAAAAAGTGGGGAATACCCTAGAACTCATTGGTACAGGAGAAAAATTCCTGAACAGAACACCAACAGCACAGGCTCTAAGAGCAAGAATCAATAAATGGGACCTCATGAAACTGAAAAGCTTCTGCAAAGCAAAGGACATCATCATCAAAACAAAGCGACTGCCTACAGCTCGGGAAAGAATCTTCACCAAACCTTTATCTGACAGAGGACTCATATCCAGTATATATAAAGAACTAAAGAAGCTCCTTCAGTTTGTTTATATGGTGGATTACATTGATGGATTTTCATATATTGAACCACCCTTGCATGACTGGGATGAAGCTTACTTGGTCATGTTGGCTGATATCTTTTATGTGTTCTTGGATTCTGTTTGCACGTGTTTTGTTGAGTAGTTTTGCATCAATGTTCATAAGACTGATAGGTCTGAAGTTCTCTCTTTTGTTTGGTCTTTGTTTTGTTTAGGTATCAAGGTGACTGGGGCCTCATAGAATGAATTTGATAATGTTCCTTTTGTTTCTATTTTGTGGCATAATTTGAAGAGAATTGGAGTTAGCTCTTCTCTGAGGGTCTTTTAGAATTCTGCGCTGAAATCATCTTGCCCTGTGCTTATTTTGGAAGGGAAACTTTTGATGATTGCTTCTATTTCCTTGGGGGATATCAGACTATTCAATCGTTGTAACTGATCTTGACTTAATTTTGGTAAATGGAAAATATCAAGAAAATTGTCCTTTTCCTTTAGATTTTCAAATTTTGTGGCATATAGGCTTTTGTAGTAAGATGTAATGATTGTTTAGATTTCCTCAGTGTCTGTAGTTATGTCTCCTTTTTCATTTCTGATTTTGCTGATTTGCATAGTTTCTCTCTGCCTTTTAGTTACTTTGCTAACAGCTTGTCTATCTTGTTGAATTTCTCAAAGAACCAGCTCTTGGTTTCACTGATTCTTTGAATTTTTTTATTTATTTCCAATGTATTGAATTCTGCCATGAGCTTGAGTTTTCCAGATGTCTACTCCTCTTGGGTGTCTCTCTCTCTCTCTCTCTCTCTCTCTCTCTCTCTCTTTTCCCCTAGGGCTTTCAGGTGAGCTATTAAATTGCTCATATGAGATCTTTCAAATTTCTTCTTGAAAGCATTTAGTGCTATGACCTTTCCTGTTAGCATTGTTTTCATTGTGTACCATAAGTTTAGGTATGTTGTACCTTCATTTTCATTGAATTCTAGGAAGTCTTTAATTTCTTTCTTTATTTCTTCCCTAACCTAGCCGTCATTGAGTAGTGAGTTGTTCAGTTTCCATATTTGTGTAGGCATTTGTTTTTGCCATTGTTATTGAGGTCCAGCTTTAGTGCATGGTGCTCAGACAGGATACAAGAGATTATTTCAATCTTCTTGTTTCTGTTGAGGTTTGATTTCTGACCAAACATATGGTCTATTTTGGAGAAGGTTCCATGAAGTACTGAGAAGAAGATAAATTTTTTTGTGTTAGGGTGAATGGTTTTGTAGATGTCTGTTAGGTCCATTTGATTCATGACCTCGGTTAGAGTCGTTGTTTTTATGTTTAATTTCTGTTTTATTGACCTGTCCTTTTTTGAAAGGGGGAATTAATGTCTCCCACTAATTAATGTATGGGGATCTATGTGTGGATTAAGTTTTATCAATGTTTATTTTACAAATGTGGGGCCCTTGCATTTGGGATGTAGATGTTCAGGATTGTAACATCTTCTTGGTGGAATTTTCCTTTGATGAATGTGAAGTGCCTTTCCCCATCTCTTTTGATTAATTTTGGTTGAAATTCTATTTTATTCGATATTTGAATGGCTATTCCTTCTTGCTCCTTTGGTCCATTTGCTTGCTACAAGATGTACAGGGAGAAAAATACAGCAAAGACTGACGAAATGTCCAGCCGATGCCTTGCCCATCCTGAGACCCAACCCCTGGGAGAGGGACAACTGCTAACACTATCAACACTCTGCTATTCTTGCTTGGGGAGTGAGGGAATAGAAGGACCCAGATGGTACAGGATCTGCACAAGAAGACCATCAGAGCCAAATAACCTGGGCTCAGGCAGGGGTTCTTTTGTAGCTCCAACCAAGTACCGTGCATGGACTCGACCAAGGGTCCTTACACATATGTGTAAGAGTAGCTTGGATAAAATAGAGAATGGGAATGGGAGGAGGAAAGGGAGGGCTTATGATCAGCAGAAAAATTCAATAAATAAATAATAAATAAACAAAAGTACTGAGTTTTTTCATTGAAATTATTCAGCTTCCAACACATAACCATCATCGTGAAACTGGAGTACTTTCTATTTCCATATGTAAATATCCTGAAACTATTATGTGTTCTGTTTATATCTTAACTATATCTAATTCTGCATGTCACTTTTATGGAGATGTGCTTCCAATTTTAACCATATTAATGCACTTACATTAGTTCTTATTAGTTCCAAATTTTAGCCATTTAATTAATAGTCTACAGCATTACTATACAAATTATTCATTTTGTTACTGAAAATATACACATTTATTTATAATTTCTAGTATAAATAATTACACAAGCACATCATTTTATGTTTTATGTGTACAGGTGCAAGACTTGTGGAGTTTTACAATTATACATTGTACCTTATTATAGATAAAAAAATCATGTAATGGGTTGTAAATGCTTAAAATGATTAAATGTCATATGGCATGATTGGCTATACTAAAGAATAACATGTTGAATATAAAACTTGTGTCTCAAGTAATTTTGCATTATCAAATAATAATAAAGAAGATTGCTGTCTTGCCATAATCTAGTTAAAGATTTTCAACCTTATGATGTTTTAGTCATGAAACTTAGAAGCTATACTTCATTTTTTAATTTTTTTCTTCTCCTGTGCTAGTGGTTTGTAACATGAAACTGTTTTTCAAGTCAGTCACTGCAGTTAGCCATGGTTCAAAGATGAAACAGTATGCTGTAGTGAACTGTGGAGCCAAGAAAGGATACTGGTTAGGCTAACTGAATTAAAATTCATTTGCATTTGTGATTTTTTTCAATTACGATGAGCTTATTGACACAGAAACCCATTTCTAGATGTAGGAAATTGCTACTCCACCTACACGGCAAGTAGTAGAATTATGGGTATTTGCATATTTTTGTTATATGTCTATTAAATGTATATCATTTTATAAGGTTTAGGTTACATGTTGTTTTCCAGGACATAAGCTGAAAGCAATAAACACAGTAATATGTGTAAGGCAAGTGAAACTGCAAATGATATAATTAATGATCCACAATGCACTTTCATCATGATTAGAAAGAAGTTCACTATTGTAATATAAAATGATAAGCCAAATCTTTTAAAGACACAGTCAAGGTCTCATCATTCCCTCATAAAACAAGAAGCTGATAGATGATTATCTACTTTTAAGTAAACTTCAATACTATACCATTAATGCGTCAATAATGCTAAGAGAGCTGAGAAATAATTTAATGGCAATAATTTGGTAGCATCCATAAAGCTAGTAAATCAAATAACACAGAGAAAATGACACCTATCAGAATTCTAAAATAAAAGAAATCTTATAAGAAGAACTACATACAGGAATGCCAGATCCAAAGAAATGAAGATCTGATGTACTCTTTGCAAGGACCCTAATCTCGGGACTCATCAAAGCATTTACCAACAATCCAGGATGTGTCCCTTGGATGTACCTGTGTCTTAATTACTTCTCTGTTGCTGTTACAATGTGCCCTGACAAAAGCAAGTCAAAGGAGGAAGGGTTTTGACTTATAGTTTTTGACTTATAGTTCCAGCGGGGGAAGACATGCCAGTAGTCAAGGGAGTTATAGTGACAGTAGCAGAAAGTTGGTCGCTTGGTCATAAAACATCCACACCCAGGAAACACAGAGAACTGGAAGTAGAGAGGAGCTACAAAGCCTCCAAGTCTGTCACGGTTTCCCACTTCCTACAAGGCTCCATCTCCTAAATGTTCCACAATGGCCTCAAAGCCAGCAGCTGGGGGACATGTGTTCAGACAAAGGAGCCTATGTGTGGACTTTCTCCTTTAAACACAACAGTCTAGGACAATATTATTTCCTTTCTGATAGAAAAGAGTTTGGGGAACTTATGACATATGTAAAACATTTATTATTATTTGAAGGAAAATATGTTCTCAAAATAAAGATAGTGTAGATATAATGGTAAGTATTAAGTAAATGTGACAGAAGATTTTAACATTTTAAGCATTCAGTTGTTAAATTGTGTTCATTTGGCCTACTGTTTAAACCATTTGAAATACTCAATAAGATCTAATGTAAGCAAGTAATAATTTTCATTATTGTAGAGTAATAAATTTAATCATTAGAATTTTACTTGTGTTTAATACTTAATAAAGTTATTTTTCAACTTTTATGGATGTGAAACATGTTTTCTAAACTGCAGGTTAAACATAATATACCCTAAAGAAACAATATTTATCAATTTCAAGCCATCATGTATAAAAAAAGAAATAAAAATACTACTAATTTATATTTTATTGTGTATGTTTTTCAAGTTACAAAATTAACTCATTTTTTTTAGTCAATTGAAAAAATCAAAGTTGAGAGAAATAAAAGACTTACATGCATCTCAAACCACCCACCCAATCACACTCACATTGAGTAATGAACAATAGCAGCCTGGTACACACATTTCACACCTTGTTCTTGTTCATCTTGCTGCTTCAGAATATATCCATACACACATTTTTTTGTGACCAGTATTGACTCATCCATGCACACTGGTTTTCAGTGTTTCATTTTATGTAGCTATTTCTGTGCACCAGTAGATAGATATCAATCTGTAATATCAATCTGTAACTAAATCTAGAATTTCTAAAACTGCATTGGGCATATTGTTTTGCTTTTAGTCTTCTCTCTCCTTTTAATCCATATCCTTCTATTACATCTTTAATCACATCACAGTAACACATCAGCAAGCCACATGTAGGTCACAAGTTCTGTGCTAGAGTCGCCTGTCAAGCCACAGTAAAGTTCATGGCCTTGTAAAAATAAATTGTACCAATAATAGGGATTTTAGCTGTTGTAGTTAATAAAATATGTGACTCTTATAAACTATAGCTGTCTAGTTTCTTCAAACAGTTGAACATATGCTCCAGAATTCACGCCAAACTGCATGAGAGAAAAGCCCAGGAGTCCTCAGCCCTATACAAAGAAAAATGGGACACTGAGCAAGGCTGGGATTAGAAGTGGTTCCTTTCAACAGTGATTGGTCCAGTCCAAACACCTAACCCTGAAACCATGCATACAACTAACCTCATATGAAACAAAAGGTATATTCAGAAATATATAAGTATATGCAAATCTATGCTTTCCATAATAGTTAATGGAAAAAAGAGACCACGAATTGAAAGGAGAGCTGGGAAAGGTATACAGGAGAATTTGGAAGGAGGAAAGGAAGAAATGTAATTAAATTATAATCTCAATATAATTAAAAATAGAAGACTATATTAAACATAATTGTCATCTGAAGAACCATCATATGAAAAACAAAAGACATAAAACTTTTGTTAATTTGCTTGAAATGCCCAAATTTATATTTGTTTGAGAAAAATCTTGTATCACAGTTATTTCTGGAAGAAGAAAAACATTCTACTTTCAAATCTGAACTTAGCAGGCATGGAGAAAAAACTAGGATTCATGCCTCTGGGTACTCAACAATTTAAAAATTATGTTATGTTTGGAGGTAACTTTTTCGAACTACTTGCACACAACTCATTTGAAGTCATTAAAGTGGGGAAAATGATGTCCCAGAGTGAAAATATAACTTGCCTAGGGTTTTCGCAGCTAATTAAAGTCAAATATAGGATTCTATTGCAGCCTAGAAATGCCTTTTTCTTGTTTTCTCAATATTGTCTTTTTCTCAAAATGTTGAGTTAAAATTAACTTCCGTGATGATACAGAACATTTATGAGACTACACAGTTCCTCAGTATCTTAAAAATGAATGTGTCCTCAGATCTGTGCTATGAAACTCCTTTGAGGGGGGTCTCTATAGCCTGAAAGCTTCACACTTGTGAACTGCCAGCTCCTAGCAAATATTCGCTAGAATGAGTGGTGGAGAGATGTCTCAGCAGTTAACAGCAATTGCTGTTCTTGCAAAGGACCTCAATTCAGTCCCCAGAACTCACACATGTGCCTCACAACTATTCTAGCTGCAAAAATTTTGATGCCTCGTTTTTCACTGCTGATAGTATCCCACTGTGTACATGTACCATAATTTCTGTATCCATTCCTCGGTTGAGGGACATCTAGGCTGTTCCCTGATTCTGGCTACTATGACTGAAGCTTCTATGAATATAGATGAGCAAATGTCGTTGCTGTATATTTGAGCATGTTTTTGCAGTAAAGTGGATAGGCTAGAAAAGCTGAGTGAGGTAACCCAGAAACAGAAAGGCACACAAGCTATAAAGACACACATGGTAAATACTCACTTATGAGTGGCTATTAGAAATATAACATAAGATAAACATACTAAAATGTATATTCCTAAAGAAGCTAAACAACTAAGAGGACCTTGGGTGCTTAATCCTCATTTAGAAGGGTGAACAGGATGTATTATCGGAAGCAGGAGAAGACAAAGAACAAGATAGGAGCCTTCCACATGGGGCCTCTGAAAGTGTCTACTGAGGAAAAAGTACCAAAGCAGAATTCACCTCTGATTTTAAGTGATTAATTGTGAGGCAAAGAGTAGGAGGGTCTTGAAATTCAAGTTGACTTGAGTATTTTATTTTGTTTTGTTTTGTTTTGTTTCCTATTTTACACAGATTGAAGAGAAGAGTGAATAAAAATTAATAAATATGTATTCATTGTGACATTCTCCAAATGGTTGCTTTCTGTAGTTAACCCATGTGCCCACGTGAAGAAGTACCTCAAAAATATATATATAAAAATAGAAAGCTTTAATATTTGTTACAAAGTTTACCTCCTATTTTTTTGGCTTTTATTTCGAGAATACTATTTCTGTCTCGTATCACTTATATGTTTAGAAAGTTCTCCCTAAACAGTAATTTGTTGCCATAAGCTAGAATTATAATTCATTATTTGTCTTTGAATATGAGCTAGTGCAAAATTATCCGTGCCTCATATTCTAGATCTATGTACTACAATAACTTCATTCTCAACAGGAAAAATGAATCTATAGGGCTTGATAACTGCTAAGGAAAAGAATATGATTTTCAGAAAACCCTGAAAAGCAACGGGTAGTAAAATACCATTAAAATAAAGATGACTTCAGAACAGTAGCATTCTTTTTAAAAGCCCACTTGGAGGTAACTGTAGGTTGATGACTCATTTATCATCCCCCTTCTCATCAGCTTATGAAAAATTATAGTATTAAAAAAGCCCACTGTGTCTTGTAGATATAAAGTCAGAAAATCAATTTGTGAATCACAGGAGGTCATGGTAGGTACTAGGGATGAGGGAGTTTTTGAGATTTTTAAGCTTTTATCCACTCTTTTTAAATTTTATTTTATTTTATTAATTGCACTTTATTCACTTTGTATTCCCCCATAAGCCCTTCCCTCCTCCACTCCCTGTCCCAGCCTCCCTCCCCTTTCTTCACGCATGCCCCTCCCCAAGCCCACTGATAGGGGAGGTCCTTCTCTCCTTCCTTCTGATCTTAGTCTATCAGATCACATCATGAGTGGATGCATTGTCATCTTCTGTGGCCAGGTAAGGCTGCGCCCCACTCAAAGGGAGGTGTTCAAAGAGCAGGCCAATCAGATTATATCAGAGGCAGTCCCTCTTCCCATTACTATGTAACCCACTTGGACACTAAACTGCCATGGACTACATCTGTGCAGTGGTTCTAGGTTCTAGGTTTTCTCCATGCCTGGTACTTGGTTGGAGTATGAGCAAGAAGGAAGTAGGAAGCTTTGAATCAAAGTAACACTTTCATTTAGGTACTTTAGAGTAAGTCTGTCTCTATACAATCCATGAATTTCTATAGTCCTTAGGTAAGACAAAATTTGTTATAATGAATGGATTCATCCTAAGTAAATTTTGGATTCAAATCAGTTATTTTTTTTTCTTTCTCTAGTGTACACGTTGTAATATAATATTGTGTTAATGGATAAAACATAAATTTTGCTCAAAATGAAATAGATTAATATTATACAGAAATAGAAGCTTCCTAGTCAACTGGGCTTTGAAAAAACAGTAATTTCACTCGAGTATTTCACCTGCATTGCCACTTTCACATATCCTTACACAAATTTATATTTTGAGTTATTTTCCTGTTGCTATTTTCATCTTTGGGTCATTATGGAGCAGTTTACTAGTTGTATGCTATGAAATATAGAAAAAGCACAGGAAAGTGGATTAAAACTTCTGACTTTGCTCTACCTTTCTGTGGTTGAGATAAAACGCCATGAACAAAGCAACTTAAATAAGAAAGGGTTTATTTCGGCTTCAAGTTCCAGAGAGTTATAAAACCCATGATGATATCAAGAAAGCCCTGGTATGGCAATGAGGGCAAAACACGGAGAGTCAAAAAAGAAAGTGGTATGAGACAATAAACCTCAAAGCTTGTTCCCGGTGACATATTTCTTCCAGGAATGCTGCATTTCCTAAAGGATTCATACCCTCTCTGCCTTAATGAATTTTCTATTGCTGAGAAGACAACATAACATATAAAACTTATAAAAGAAAGCATTGAATTTTGAATGTGGTTTCAGAGGACTAGAGTTATGATGGTGTAGCAGAGGCAAGGTGGTAGGAACAGCTGAAAACTTATACCAGGACAGTAGAGACGTACTGGGAATGCTCTGCCCCTGAGACACACCTTCTCTAACAAGGTTACACCTCCTAGTCCTTCCCAAACAACTCCACCAACTGGGAACCCAGTATTTAAACATTATGAGTCCATAGGGACTACTGTCATTCAATTTACCATACCCCCCAAATAGCAGTAACTACCGAGAAACAAGTGTTACCATATAAGATTCTAAAGGAGACATTTCTTATTTAAACCACCAGAGAATATAATATTAAGTTGGGCCAAACCCAAATTGATTTGCATTCTATAGAAACAGAAGATTTCTATATAATTGGTAATTGAAAAACAAATAATTTATATCTGACATTTATAAATATCATGTATACTGAAAGTTTTGTATGTCTATATAATTTTATATTAAGTTATTTTTTATCAATAATTAATTTATGAAGCATTATAAGGCATTTTTCTAGTTCTGTGTTATAAGTTTTAGAAAAACATAGACATGCACTAAAAAGATTTCAATAAGCACTTCCAAACAATATATGGTGCAATGAAGTACTTTCTATATTTAGGTAGAACAAGCCAAACAGAAAGCACTAATTCAGAAACAGAAATAAATTATTGTCATTAAATTAATTGATTCAAAATACTTTCTATCTTCACAGCCTTATTTTTTTTATATCCTGGCTTCACTCTGCTAATGCACAGGCTTTCTAATGAGTTGGAAGGCACCATACATAGTGCAGCCACATAGTTTATTGCAGCATTCAAAAGTAAAGGTTACCAAAACAGAGTGAGAAAAGCAAAAAAACAAACAAACAAAAAAAAAAAAACTTTACATGATGGTTATATGACCCTCTAAACACCTGTGTAATAGGTCAAATAGAAAAAGAACTACTATCCTAAGCTTCAGTTCTAAAAAGTCTCCTTTTTTAGGAATTTCATTCTTAATTCAACTCAGCTATGACCAATTACATCCTCTAATTCTATGCTGCCCTAAACCTCAACTTTGTGTTAGAAGCATATCATAAGGTCTGAATTCATGTTGGTTTGGAAATGGAAATTGATCAAACTAAATTAAAATGCCTGAGGATAATAAAGACTGTCTGAAGAGCCTTAACTGGGATTTTGGTGCTTACATTCACAAACATAGCAATGGATATTACAAAAAGAATTTAACTTAAATTCATTCATTACTGCTAAATATGCCAAAAACTTGAATCTGAGGATAACTTCTATTACAGAAATTTGGCATCTGATATTGAGGCTATGCAATAGTTCAAGCTAAATAATGATTACAATTTCTACTTTCTTTGTGATAGGCTAAGGTTTTCTATTTTATTATTCCCTTATTTTATATACTAAATGGAGATTGTGTAATCCTTAATTATTAAAATGGAAACAAAGTGACCGTCAATTTGTTTTCCATTTTTAATAAAAAAAATCAACCGATATTTCAAAATAATAACCACAAAGTTCTTTCTAAATAATATATTAACCAAAAAAATTAAAGTCTAAGTACTCATGTATAATAGTGGAAGAGAAAAATGTTTTCTCTTGGTTCTCTTTCATGAGGGCCATGGACCCAGACATGAGTGCTCTGCTATCATGACGTTCCAACACCTAATATTTACTTTGAGATTAGAAATTCAACCAATGACTTGGAAGAAAACCATACATTTCAACCACTGTGACCATATTAGTGTGGTGTCAGTTTAAAATTTATACCTACTCAGTTATTACATAGTGTTTTTGTTGGGATCAGTAAGCAAGCACTTCTACAGGCAGCCCTAAGGGACCTGACAGACCAGTTATCAGGCATTTGTGAAGACACCCAGACCACCTGCTGACCACCTGGAACTACCTGCGCATGCCCTGGGTCACCCTATAAGAGAATTGGAGCCCTCCCCCCACTCTCTTACTCTTCCTTTCTCTCTCCCTCTCTCTGCAACCCCCTTCCCCTAATAAACCTCCCATGTGGAACCGATCTCGCGGTGTGATTTGTGAACCCATGTGTAACCTCCACATTGGTGGGCTGGTCCTAACATTGGTGTGTTTTGGCCAGGATAGGTCCCTTCAGTGAGTTCACCAAGCGGGTAATGCCGGCACCCACCGGAGCTTCTGGAGACCTATTTTTTCTCCAAATCCACCTGAGAGACTCACTTTCCTGCTACCAGTTCGCTACAGAGTCATCCAACACCGGCTACATTGGTAACTTTCCCTTTTGGTCAGCATAAACGTTTCTCTAGACAAGAGGTGAGTGACCAATGAGAGTCCGGCACCTCCCGACTGCTCTTTTGCTAGACCATACCTCTATTAGGGCCTTAGTTTACCCTAGGAGAGCTTTCTCTGTCTACACATGGTTTATTTCTCTCTCTTGCTCACTGAGTCTCTCGACCTGCTGTTGCTGAAAGCCCTAGCTAGGCAAAACCGTGTTCTCTCGGCCATGCTACAGGGCACTATGCCTTGGTCCCTGGCCAAAATCTGACGAGATATTGGACAAGACCGGACCAATCTTTCTAAAGATTTGCCTTCATCTGAGACGTCATTAAAAGGCCTTGTCTCTTTCACTCCCCAGTGGATAACGCCCATATGACACCATTTATTTCCTCAGCTTCTCCACTAGGATGTATTCTAAAAAGTTTTAAGACTTTGGGTCTACAACCCCAGTCCAAACTCATACACCTCTGTAATAAAACCTGGCCTACATACTCTTAGGTAAGGGTCCAAATTTGCTGATTAACGGCACGTTAAATCCCAGTATTTTACGGATTCTCAAACATTGTCAGCAAACTGGTAAAGGAAAAGAGGTACCCATGCTTTCTTTCTCCTTTGCTCTAAAACTCCTCTCTGTTCTCCTACTAAACTCCTTCTAACCATAAAACTAAATCTAAGGAGTTCTGCCTTTGACCCAGAGGATAAAGTTCCACCCTGCCACCACCACCTCACTCCTCCTGCTTCCTGCCCGGGTGGCCTGCCGCCCACCATGCCCGGCTCAGCCACAGGTGGTTGGGTCTGGGTCTTCAACAAGGTAAACAGCCTGAGTGGTGCCAGTCTCAGCGGCCGACAGCGCCCTGAGACACTGAGACACATAGCATTAAAATTGACTTTTCAAAACTTGGTAGGGAGTTTTGCAAATTTTAAAATTTCCACGAAAATCCCTGGGTGTGGCCATCTTGGCTTTGGGAAGAAATGGGCATGACCTTGGTTTCATCAGAGGCTTCCACATTGCCTGCGCAATCTTTAATTCTGGCAAAGAGGCCCCGCCTCCCGTGTGCCTTTTTCCAGCGCCATCCCTCTGCCCCTTTCCCAAGTGGCTTCTATTTAAAAGCTCTCATCCTGATTCCTATATTCCACTCATATATTTTCAAATGCTTTATATAATCCTTATAATTTTCTCATTGGGGTTACATTTATAAGTCTTAACCATAATTAACTGTTTATCTTGTCTTTTAGGCCTCATTTCAAGTTGGTATGAATTTTTTATAAAAATGCAAGGTTACATTTCACATCCTGCTTCAAAATAAATTTTATATAATAATAAAATTTCAAAGTTACAAATATCTGTTCAAATTGAGTTGGTTTAAAATATAAGACTATTAAATTGCTTTATACTGTTCTATTTAGGGGTTCATTGTTACATACAAATTGTTTATCAATATTTTAAATTAAGACCTAAAGTAGGTACTGTAAAAAAAAAAATCTAGTAATGCCCTGAGGGAAGAGCCACCTCACTGCTTGCATTCTTTCCCCACCCACTAGAGATACAGTTGCTAGGAAACTGGACCATCCCCCTAGGGAGGGACACCTGGTCATTAATGGTCTGGGAAACTTCTTATAGCCAATCGATTCAAAATGTAGCATTTTGACCAATAGATGCTTGCCAGGCAGGAATCACCCCTGCCTTGGGCATGCAGGGATGGAGCAAAATCTTTAAATCACCCAACTAACCTGGGTGCAGCGTGCTGGACTCCCACCGCTTTGGTGGTGGGGCTGTGTAGGCCCAAGCTGCAGCTTGTAATTTATAATAATAATTAAAAAAACTTCATGTATTTACAGTGGAGTCTGTTCTTTTGGGGTTTGTAAACTGGGCAGAACATTTTGGGGGCTCGTCCCAGGACCCCAAGACTCCAGGAACCTGACCCAGAGGTTTTTATGCCAGCTGTAAGTGTAATGTTTCTGTGCAATGTCTGTATGTGTAGTACTTTCTGTTCTCTGTTCTAAAACTTCCTCAGAGCTCCAGGTGTCTGTATCTGTGTAGCAAGATGTGATCAAAGTGGTCTCAGCTGCCTAAGTTCAGGGGGACGCCCCTAGCTTCATCAGTATTTTCAATATTTTGGTGGGTAATCTGTATGCCTGGTCCCAGTGAGTGCCACTGGGTGTCTGCTGGGGCAACAGCCCACTCTTGGTTTCTTACTGGGGCATCAGGGCCTTTTTCTCATTCACCTAATACAGGAGGAATCAGTATGTTCGGCCTGCCCTAAAGGAAAATTTGGTCAGCTGGTTAATGTTTTTGTCTCAGTGTCTCTGTGCAGTATTTGTTTGTATCTAACTTCTGTTTTCTGTTCTAAAAGGCCTCATAAAACTTGTTTAAAATGTGTGCCTATGTGTTTATAAGCTCTATATACGCATATGTATAGGTTACCACGTGGTATATAAAGTGGCTCTTGACTTTACCATGTAGGTTATAATGTGACTGCCATCTTGGTATGGGTAATAAAAAAAAAAAAGGAAACCTTGGTCAAATAATTCTCATTTCCTTCTAGGTTAAAAGGATGATTTATTTTAAATTGGTATTGGTTTTAAAAATTAAATTGTTTACACTGGTATATTCTGGTTTTAAAATCTGGGTTTGACTTTTAAGATTATGGTTATGCCTTGTGACTTCTACAAAAAGGGTACTTTGTTTTGATATTGCAAAAACGGGTTTTAAAAATGTTTAAATGTTTAAGGCTATAAAATGTTTAAAGTTTATCAGGCATTTGGTATAAAAATGATCTTGGGTAGTCTAACAAAAAATTTGAAAGTTTCTCGATACTTTGGGGGAGAATAAAATACTTTGGTGTTTATTTTATTAATTTTACTAAATAAAACTAAGCCATGTGGTTTGCACTAATTAAAAAGATTGCAGTTTTTACAATGTATTTTGTGGAGAGCTGTTTGTTTGTTAAGCTGCTTTGTTTATGGAAAAACATGTTTCCACCCTGATCTTTACCTTGAGACAAAGAAAAGAGGAAGTTTCACCAATTTCCTTAAAGCTTGTTCTAAGTTCCTTAGAGTTTATGTGACCTTGGACCATCTTGTCTGCTACAGGGAAGTAATTTTAGAGAAAGAGTTTAGCAGTTTCAGAACTTTTTGTATTAATGTAACTTGCTTTGCTTTGCCTATCAAGCAAATTGTAAATGCTCCACAGTGTTTGCTGTATCATCAGCAACACCTAATGGCTATGTTTGGTATTGTCAGTCAAAGCCTGTGCTAACACGTGGCTAGCTGGCATGGTGGTTCAGCAATAGAGAGAGCATGGAGCTGTAGTTTTGCTTCCATATTTGTTTAGGGCTTCCAGCTGAGTTCAGTTACACGTGGCCAGCCGCCATGTTGGTCTGGGGATAAACAGGGTGGAGCCATGAGTTTGCGATCATCTTTGTTTAGGTCTCAATTGGTAGGAGCAGCAAGATTTGCTAGCCTCTCTATGAACAGTATCTGATTAAAATATTTGCTTTGATTTTATTTCAGAAAGAGCAGATTTAAAGTCATGCTAAATACTACAGTTGAGCCTTACCTAATCTCTTTGTTTAGGTTTAAGGTTAAGCCTAGGATGGGTAACTAAAGTTGCCTTTATAAATCTACTTAAAATATGGTTCTAGATAACATTCTATTTTATTGGACACAGTTTAGAGCAGATAATAAAGACAAAGTAATTCAGACACCCTCAAGCTTGTCAGAGATCTGAGGAGTATGGCATTTTAACATGTGTAAGCTTATTGTGACAGAAAGTCCCAAAGTCCTGACAGTAGCTCCCCAAGGTCTCCGAGAAGATTTGAGCACAATGACTGTTATACCAGGTTCACAGGACCCTCAGAGACCTCCAGGAGATGACTCGATGCAATTGCAAGAGAGCTTTATTACAAGAGCGATCGAACTCGGGACCCAAGTCTCACTGGTGCAGCAGTAGAGAAGTGGGACCTCGAGTTCTGAGTGAACAGAATTTTTAAACCGAAAGTCTGTGAGCAGGGGGTTTCCATGGCAGCAAGCAGGGGGCACAAGCCTTGGCGTTACAGAATTGGGTAAAGTTTAGCAGGGCAGGGTGCCCTTTTCTGAGGTACATAATCACAATGGCTAAGGCATATAATCACAATGGCTATTTTTCTAAACCATATCTGAAACATTGGGGAGAATTTTCCCACCTGATTCTCAACCAATTCCTATTGATTATTGCCAGGAAGTTTGTCTCTATTTCCTATGAAGCATTTATTCTGTTATATTTCCTGGAGGCTGTTGCTAGGAGAGTTAACTTTGTTTTCTGCCAAGTGTACATTTTGTGATATTTCCTGGTACCTGAATTTAGCTCCCAGTCAAGATCTTTATTTCAAAATGGAGTTATATTCAGGCTATCTTAAGCTTTTCACAACAGATGACTTCGACTCTGGATTGTGGTATGCTAACCACTGGGCAATACTGTCTCAACTTGCCGACTGCTAAGGCCCAGCCTAAACTGTGGACAAAACTGTGGACACCTGGAGAGTCAATGTTTCACGTTGCTAAAGGTGAGGTGAGGCCATTAACTTGTTTCTTTCTCCACAGAAACAGTCTCATCTTCTGTGCCTAGCTGGACCACCTCTGCTCATGACGTTATGAGACCCCAGGAGCCAGGGACACTGCCTAGGTGATGGACTAACTAGTCATCTCTGTCATTTTGATTGTTACATAGATCGGTATATTTATTTAGCTCATAACTTACCCTTCTCAGGTCTCTGATCACCTTTACGGCTATGCTAAGCTCATGGTAGCAGACAATTAGATCCACTGTTAGCTCACTAATCAGTTTAAGATATATCACTAGATAAAATATATATAACTTATGTAGGGTCAAAGGATAAAAGAAGTTTAGGTTATAGAAATACAAGTTACACATATTTGAGTGTCTTAAAAAGTGCCTTAAGGTTGGCAAACGTAAGTTATACATATATGAGAGTCTAAAAATGTGTCTTAAGGTTGGTAATACAACTTATAAATGTTTGATGGTCTCAAAAATGTTTTAAGGTTGGTAAATGCAAGTTATAAAGGTTACAAGGTCTAAGGTGATTTAAGGTATCTTAAGTAGGTAAAAAGGCTTAATATTTCTTCCTGTTGTTCTGCTACTGTTGTATTGACTGTCCAGAGTTTTGACCTTTATCAGTAGGACTCTAATTTATTAATCTAACTCTAATACAAAAACATTCCACTATACCACTATGCCACTATTATGGTCCTAAGCTCAAGATTGTAAGCCTCCATAATGTCTATGCTTATACTAAGGTTAAGATCAATTGAGTTTCTCTTTACTTCAAAAAAGGCTTTTGCCTTTTCAGAGCTCACCTTAAAAAATACCTATGCCGCTAACACATATGTATGTCTACTGCCTTTTTCTCAATGCACAGTACAATTGTAATACTAACATGTCTAAAGTTTAATCTCCTTCTTAAAACTTAAAAGTAATTCTTGTTAGCTACAGAAAGTCCACCTAAATCTACCTCTCAGGACAACTAGACTCCAGATAAGTACTATATTTATTGCCTATCTCAAAAGGTGGGACTCCTCCCCTTTCCCTGGTTTTGGGACTTCCTTTCCTGGCTACCAGACTACTGTTTATTGCATACAACCACTGGATAGATTGGTGAGTTCACTCCATTTTCTCGGCATACACACCTCTCTTGGTAGGAGAAGCTTGACCACAGAGCTCTGGCAACTTCCTACTATCTTTTGAGATAGAGGGATGCCCCCCTCAGCCGTAGCCTTAATTGTCTAGGTTTGACCCTCTGTTGACTTTCACTTTAGGGCCAAACTCTCCCTTGGTCGGTATACCCACTCTACGGGTTCCTTCCCCCCTCACTCCCACATGCACTTGCTCGCTCGTGGGAAGCTCCCCTCTCCCACACGGTTCCTCTACTTCTCTGCCCCCAATGGGAGACACCCAGATGCCCGTCCCTCCAGGCAGGCTGAAGAAATTTAGGTTTCTTCACCTAGTGCCAGCTGGCACCAGGGCCTCTAAGTTTACATGCTTCTATAGCCAAACCTCACCTTGATGACAAATGGAAAACAAAGCCTTCTTTAAATATTGCCAGTGACTGGGTAAATAAAGGTCCCTCCAGGTAGACAGAGGTTCCCATGTACAAGCCTCATCAATCCAAACCTTTCAATGTATACCTACAGGATTTTCTCTATACTCAACTTTATCTTTTGCCTATATATGTGTTTCAGTGTCCTGCCAGACAAATGTTTCCTATAGCCACAACAGTGCCAAAGCAGCTACAGGTGTTCAGCTCTGACCTCACGGACTTCCAAGAAGCTACAGGTGTTCAGCTCTGACCTTACAGACTTCCAACAAGCTGGACCTGCACCTTCCCTCCCAGCCATGGGTGCTCTCACAGACCTGGGAAAGATTCAAAGCAGCCTATTCTTCCTGGACTTGGCCAACACTTCAGCCTTTTGACCTCCCTACAGCACCCCCAGTGTCAGCAGGAAATAGCCAGAAGAGAATCTACGCCCGTTATTCACTTGTTGTTAACAAAAGGCTGAAGTGGTGTGATTCAGGACCAGGACAAGCGGCTCCAGGTTCTCCCAGTGTTCCCCTGTCTCTACCGGCTGCCTTGCATGGCTGGAAACTCTCTATGTTGACAACCCTCTACCCTAAACCCTCTACTCTGAGTTTTCCAGGGCAGAGACTTCTCTTATTCTTAACCTTGCAACCTGACCATTTGTTGCTATAACTCTTCTCTCTCAACCTCTTGCATGACAACCAAGAGCTGCTTCCAATGAGCCTAAATTTATATACTTTAACTTACCTTATAAAAGGCAGCCCAAGCTCCCTATTTTTAATTATAGAAAAAGGGAGGAATGTTGGAATCAGTAAGCAGGCACTTCTACAGGCAGAACCAAGGGACCTGACAGGCCAGTTATCAGGCATTTGTGAAGACACCCAGACCACCTGCTGACCATCTGGAACTACCTGCGCATGCCCTGGGCCACCCTATAAGAGAACTGGAGCCCTCCCCCCAATTTCTTACTCTTCCTTTCTCTCTCCGTCTCTCTGCAACCCCCTTCCCCTAATAAACCTCCCACCTGGATCTGATCTCGCGGTGTGATTTGTGAACCCACGTGTAACCTCCACATTGGTGCGCTGGTCCTAACAGTTTTTTCCTCATAGATTCTAGATTCCATGCAGTTTTCTGGGAAGAGTTAAAGTAATAATAAAATCCAACCATTAAGTGCTCAGCCAGAAAATCCAAAGGCCTGAGGAAAAGTGCTTTGCTTGGGACAATTTCATGTTAGTGTTTTTTACTAGATTCTATAATTCTGCAATAAAGTTAATGCTCCAGACACCTATAAAATGCTGTTTCCAATATACATTTTCTAGCATAAAGTTCCAGAGAACATCTTAAGCTTAGATACATGTCAAATTCTTTTCATAGGTGATGAAGCAAAGAAAAAAAGATAGTCATCTAAGGAAGGAACTCAAAGAAATTTTAATTAGGTCAATTTACATTCTCTTGATTCCACATACATTCCCCAACAGACCACACTTTTGCTTCTTCATAGACCCCTACTGGCTCCTGATAAATGATTCTTTGCACAACCTAAAGGGCCAGTGTATATAAATGGCATGTAATTTGATGGCAAATGAATTATATCTGTAGCAATGATTTGTTACCTGCATTTCTTTTCTTGTGAAAATACACAATATAGTTTTGTAAAAGATAATGCAAACGGTTATGCTGAGTTTACATTTTTTTCTGGGGCTAGATAGAAACAGATGATGAAAACAGCACAGTGTAATGCTCAGAACTTGCCTGCACAACATGTTGTAAATGCAATCTTCTGGAAGACAGGGTTTCCTAAGAGAAAGAGTACTTTTAGAGCATTAGAGTCTTGTGCATTTTCCCTTAGGGGAGAGATCTTTATGGAGGCTTTATGACAAAATGACTTTGATGGAGTGATGTATAAACAATGAGCCCATTTTTCCCTTCACATCTGATAGCCCCAGTTATTTTCTTAGCATTATAGAAAACTTTTCATGTTATGATGTCCCATCTGTCGATTGTTGGAAAACTGAGAAAGGTAGTATAAAGCAACTTACCCATGACCTGCCCAGAAAGCTATTTCCAATATTGCAAGAGTGGTATTTTATCTTGGGAAAAGCCAACAGCTGTCTACATAGACTTAAGGCTTACTCAATAGGATGGCATTTCTACCTCATATTAAAAGTCTAGCCATCTAGATGGTCAGAAAGTTTATAGACTCCAGCAGAGAACATGCTACTGTCATTTTGCTAAACCAGCAATATTCTTAACTGCACTCTAAATACTTATCCTTATTACAGAGATTTAAAACTGATCATATCATGTAAAACAAGTAACAATAGGGTACACAGCTCCATTTAGTCCATCTGTAATGCTACCCTTATACCTGAGTCTTTAGGAAACCTGAAGACAAGAGGATGTCTGGTACAAGAGAGTGTCTTCTAGACATGATTAGGTTGTCAGGTCAGTAAAATCTCAGCAGCAATGATGCCTAAACAAGGCCTGCATAATATCAACACCATCTGATATGCTACTTTGGATAAGAAAAATTTCACAAGGCCTGACCATTAGATGAAGAGCTACAAGCAATTAATGGCTGCTGAAAGAAGGATAATCAAGCTTCTTCAAGGACACGACTCCTGATAGGTTATCAAATATGAGTGTCAGGCTCAAACCCACATATAAATGAACAACACTAAATAGACTAAAGCATTATGTGTGTGTGTGGGAGTAGAAGTATAATACTTATTGCAGATGTTGTAAATTTAAGAGGAAGAGAGGCATGGGAGGAGATGGAGGGAAAGGACCAGAAATGAATTTTTCTTGATGGATGGATATTCTCTGGTTTGTACAAACTTCAATCTCCCCTTGAAAATATTCTCTTAAGCACCAAAGACTTTTTCTCACATTGGAGTCAGAGAATTGTCCTAAATACATAGACTAGGGAAAATTTGTCCCAGTAGGCCATTAAGTACTGGGGAAGCGACTGAGCACGAGAAACCATCAGGCACAGAAAATAACATGCTAAAGTGGACAATCAGGCAAAGACTGCCTATGATTTCATATAAAGCAGCTGCTTGTCTAACAGGAGTCATTTTCTATAATATAACAAATTTCCAACTCTTGCTGACTCCTTTACTCTAAAGAGCCCTTCAAGGGGGTCTAAGGGATCTTAGCTACAGCGCTACTCCTAAAAGTGGGTCTCTGAGGAAAATGCACCTTTCCTAGAGTGTTCCATAGCCATGTCCGCTAAAAAAGGTTTCTGTTGGGTGTTGAGTTTTCCAAATAAACCATGCAATAACAGACACAGCCAGACTAACTATATACAATCAGCAAACGTTCCAGGTTTCTCATATTTTCATGTGATCCATGTAAGCAGTTTTTCCCTCTCAAGGTACTGAATGTAAATCAAATTATTTTGGAGAGTGAGAATAATAAACAAACAAACAAATAAACAAAAGCTCAAAAAACAAACAAACAAAAATCTAGTGAGAAGTTACTGAGACAAGTATAACCCTTACTTTTTCTGGATAATTTAAACCAATGAACTAAGCCTTAATTTTGTAATGACTTTAAAATGTTCTTCATTGGAGGCAAATGAAGATGCCTGGACCAGCTAGTATAGACATAGTCACTGCCCTAAGATCATGATCTCTATTATTCAGAAACTGCAGCAAGTCATTATCTTCTTCATTCCTTCCAAATATGGTCCAAATGCCCCTGACATACAAACGCCAACATCTGATTCATCATGGCTCATGCCAGTCATCCTGTTTGGGCAGTCTCACTGGCTTTCAGAAATGCAGATGAACCAAGCCTGCTTATATCTCAGGGCTTCAACACTTCTTACATTTTGTTTTCAGATTTCACTATTTTTTAGAATATTTTTTTGTCACAACATATTTTAATAACAACTAAGGGATATTGTTACTTCATATTATACACCCATGAATGCGTGTTTTCATCTTTTGATTTTTTTAAATCACCATGTTTTAGAAATATATAAAAAAATCATATACAATAAATTTTAGAATTTGTAATTATGACTTTCATTCATAAAATAAACAATGTGTGTATGTGTGTGTCTCTGTGTATGTATGTATGTGTCTGTGTGTTTATGTATGTGTATGTGAGTGTGTACATTTATGTGTAGATGTGTGTGGAAGCAAGAGGCCAAGGGTAGGTGTCTTCACTCATAGGCTTCTATCTTATCTTTTGAAATGGAGACTATCACTGGATCTATATATATATTGAAAATCAAAGCCTCAATATATATATATATATATATATATATATATATATATATATATATATACATAATCAAAGCCTCTTATTGCAGGTTTCTTAGGCATGTGCATTCCTTGGATTGAACTCACATGCTGCAAGCCAACATAGATGAAAATATTAGAAGACATGACCATGTAGGCAATAGAATGGGCATCAGTCATTAAGATGTGTCCTTCATTGTGGTCTTTCTACTTGTTAGGCAAGCTTATTTAGAATGGAAATAAGAAATTAAATCTCCATGTTTTTTTTATTATTTAAAAATATTTTTACTGTCTATACAATGGACATATTTCAGGCTTCATTTAATGTGGAATGTTTAATGTCTAGACCTGGGAAACATTCTTTGAGAATTAGCCTACCACCTCTGTGAATCAGCACTAGGAAGTAACTATGATATGTGTGTTGAGGGAGGCCAAGGACCAGGATGCACCAGACCTGAAACAATCTGCTATAATAAACTCAGAGCATTTTGATGGGAATAGCCTATTCCATTCCTAGCTTACATTTCATTAAACAGACATTACATTTGCTACTGCAGCCATTTAGCATCAACACTGATTTTTTTTAATTATGTCTTTGGAATTTACGCAAAATAAATTACTTTGACCATTAGTATCATATGTAGTGTTTGTGTGGTGTGTGTTTTGGCCTACTGTGTGTATTAAAACCGTGTGATGATCCACTTGGCCCGATCTTTTGCACTTACATTGAATTTGCCATAAATGCGTGCAAAAGAGTTATTTAGATAAGCTGAACAATATTCCCTTGGGAAAGTATAAATCAGTGGAACAAAAATAAGATTGTGAATATTTTGCAATTTATTTAAAAGAAAATTTCTGCTCTATCACCTGATAACTGCATAGAGTTAATTTTTCTAAAACTCAGTTGCTGTTTTTATATTCATGCCTCAAAATTTGTGAGCCATTAATTAGATTACACATGTAAATTAAAAGATCTGAAATACCAATTAGGCATGTAAGGGTCATTGTTCTTCTCTTCACCCCCTTTCCATGTTTTGTTCCCATATAACAAAAATAACTTGCCCATTGTATTTACTGAAGTCGTTGGTTTTTATTTGTTTGTTTGTTGTTAGTATTTGTTGTTTTGTTTTCATTTGGTCTCAGGGCCTTTTGTTTTGATCTCAATATTTGTACCAGTGAACTTCAAGTGATTTAGAATTTCTACTTTAAAAGTATCATTTCTCTGACCTCATCACAAGTCTTCAATTAGTTTTTATATTACTGTCAGCTGTGTGCCTGTGAAACTGGTAGAGTCAGATGCAGAAAAGCCTATATTCTACAACACTGAAACTGGGACATGGTTTAATGTCATGGACATGATGGTGACCACTGCACCTTTTCAACGTTCAAGCATATTGACACTGATGATCACAAGTCTCTAACAGCTTTTTACTTTCATTTTTTATTGTTTTATTAATTATAGTTTATTCACTTTGTATCCAAGCTGTAGCCCCCTCCCAATCCCACTGTCCCTCCCTTCATTCCTCCCATACCCTTCCCCAAGTCCACTGATAGGGGAGGTCCTCCTCCGCTTCCCTCTAATCCTAGTCTCATCAGGAGTGGCTGCATTGTCTTCTTCTGTGACTTGGTAACCTTTTTAATGATTTTTGCTATGTATTATGGGAGTTGGGGAAATTATGTTTTTTCCTTTGGGAAATTTTATATGGGCTTTGGTAGAGGATATGAATGTATACAATGGCAGTCTCAAAAACTTTTTGGAAAAAGTCTCCACCACTGTGGAACCCTATAGTATGATAACTCTGCCTGCTCCTACACAAGAATACCCACTGTGCCACCTGTGTGCACCAGAAATAAAGAAGATAGGGATTTACTAATTGAAAATGGTTCTAGAAACTCTTAGACATTTACAGCTGGTCCCGAAGATGGATGCATGCAATCCAGAAAAACAATGGGTCCAGACCCAGAGTCTGAGGCCTTGGCAGCTGAGGGCAAGAATTCAGTTAATGAGTATAGAATAGTGCCCATGATTGATTCCTTGGGTACATGACTTACAGGATGAAAATACCTGGGACACTTCAAGATCATTACTTTTCTATTTTCATGCAGAAAAGCAATCTTCAAGCAAAATTTATATTCTTTGTTTTCTACTGTGAGCAAAACCATCCATGTTTCCTTGTCACTTATGGTCTCTACTACTGGATATTCAATATGTTGAATTGTTCTGCCTGTCTTAATTACAAAATTAACCCAGATGCATTGGAGGCTACCTATAAATGATGCAGCACTTTGATTACTGTCATACTTCCATCCTAACCACAAAAGCCTCATCTGTTTTGCTACATAATAGACTTGCTCCTCTGACACTAACAATACTCTAATCATTGATTATCTCCATTCTGGGATTTTTCTCTCACAGAACTGTGGCAAAGAAATCATGAACCTAAACAGAACTGAAGTATCCGATTAGTTTTCCACAAGTGGCCCACAGGCAAGGGATATTTTCACTGGTTAAACCATTGGAGCACTGTAGAACGTAAAGAAGGGAGGGGTGTCAAGCTAAGCTGTCTGCAATCTACAGTTCTTGGAAAGGTGGCATAAACTACATGTCGTGTGAGCAATATATTCTGACACCATGTGCGTATATCTTTTGTTCTTCTTCTGAACAAGAACTCAGAAATAATTTGTACATGTGTAAAACATATTTCATTTCAGTCACCTTTCTGCCCCAAGATCTTAGGTCAGAGCATAGTACATGAAATAAATTAAGGATTTTCAAGATCATCAAACATGTTTAATATAGAAGCTTACTCCAGCTGACTCAGAAAGATCATCACTTAGGGACTTAAAAATCAATGGCAGAAGTAAGAAAAGTAATATTATAATAGTAACCGAAATGGGTTTAGGTTAATAGAAAAAAGACAAAAAAAAGTGTGGTTTAAAGTAGTAAGGAATGAGCAGCAGGGAGCTTTCATTTCACTGTGGTAGAAATGCACTGTAAGATCTAAGTTTAGAAAAATATATTAGGGATATTGTCAACCCGAGGAATGTAATTGTACAAACAGATGTGTAGAACATACTATTTCCGCACAGCTGAGACTACATCCACTGATTAGCAGCTTGTTCTTCAGATTCAGTAACCATAAATCTACTCCAGCTGTATGTTACACCACTTTATGTATACCATATCAATGTGATCTTGCATCATTGTGTTTTGTGGCCTTATAAAGCACAATATTTTCAAGTTCATCCCTACTGTGGTGTATTCAATATTTCTTATAAAAATAAAAAAATTAAAAAATATTCAAAGGCTAAATGATCTGTTATTGAATGTCATTCCATCTGTCTATTTATCTATTAATGAGCATTCAGGTTTTTTCCTTATTTTGGATATTATGAATAGTGTGGCCATGAACAATGGAGTGTCAATATTTCACAGTGCTAATTTTAGGATGCAAGGGAACAGTGTGTCCAATATCTGTCACCTCATTCATCAACAGAGTAGAGGAAGCTGAAGTGACTGACTATGCAAATGTACCCTTTATCACTCATAAATCCATGGCCATCCTCCTGGTGGCTTTCTCTGATGCAGGAGGGAAATTGTTTGGCAAAGGCCGTATGAGTGGCTGTGCTTGTTGAGAACATGCAGACAAGCTCTCAAAAGACCCTTATTTTCGGGGTAAAAACTCGGGAATGGAATGCTTGGGTTTCATTTGAAATGTATTTTTATTTTGATACTTTTCATAATGGCGCCATCATTATTCCTAAACCAGTTGTATGCCCAAATCATCACACAGAGACTAGGATAATTTAGTTAATCTGGAGCACAATGCTGGGCAATGATTACACAATTGTAAATCTCCAAGCCCACATAGTTTCTTTCCATTCAGAATTTACACATTATACTTGCTTTTAGTAATATCTTTAGTCTGGGTCTTCTCTCCTCATTGTTCCAGGCCCTCTCCTGCTGATCTCTACTCTCCAACTCCCCACAATGACTTTCTTCTCCACCTCTGGACCAGGATGTCCTACCCTATTCTCTCCATTGCACAGTATTGGCTGGTTGTTTTACTGAAAATGTAGAGTACAAAAGCTGGCATGTTTACACAGACTTTAGACAGGTGATGCATACAAGAAACATCACAATGTAATGTCCAGATTGAAACCAGATAGTGGGGTAGAGAAATCAGCATTTATATTGGTAGATTATATACATTCCACAAGAACATTATACCAACAAGTGACTCTAAACAATTAAGAATTCCATAAGAGATCCAAGATGGTGGCCCAGGAGGACACTCTTTCTGACCAGCAGCACAGCAGGATCTGAACAGTGACCAGCAGACAGAACTGTTTGTCAGAAAACACCAGTGATTGTGTTGCCCAGGTCAGAGGATACCCCATGGTGGGGGATTTAATCAGCTTCAACTTACCCAGCTACACTGCCAAAGAGATCTCAGTTCCATCAGCCACTTGGTCGCCAGCAGAGAGCCACATGCTGCATGCTTTGATCAATGCCACAGACTGAATTGTGGGCCCCATAACACCAGAGAAACCCACAGTGCAAGAAATGATCTGGACGGACCTTAGGTCACCTAGACAATCCCTGGAATAGAGCTGGGGTCTGGCCGGCACCCAGCAGCCAGCCCAGAGCTGCGCACACAGGTGCCAGCACAGAGTCCTGCCTGTGTGCTTGACTCACTGTCCCAGATAGAACTGTGGGCCCCAGGGCACCAGAGACTGAGTTTCTCTGTTGGATGGAAACTCACAATGAGTGGAACAGCAGGTCTGACCTCAGAGCACTTATCTGAAACCCCTCAAAAAAGTTCTTAGGGAAAGTTACAGTTTTGGCAGATGTGCAGACGCCCAGGAGCTCAATCGCCATCAAGGCAGAGCCACCTGCATGGCTGTCTCCACTTGTTCTCCTTGCAATCCCAGACAGAACTGAGGTCTCCAAAGCACAGAACAGCAGTACCCCTGTCAGGAGGAAACCCCAAAGCGGGGGGGATCATCAGGTCCAATGTTCAGATACCCAGTTCCAGAAGACTTTCTGGGTTCACGCAGGCTCTAGGCTCCAGGCTTCTACTGCAAACTTGAGTGCTCTGCTCACCTGCCATTGATTAGGTATAGGGTACTGGGACACACAGCTGCAACATGAGACCTGGAAAAGCCTGAGAGCCATTGTAGCAGCCCTCAGATACTGCTCCAAGGTGTGATCAATTATCCCTAGCTAAACTGACAAAACTGGAACTCTCTGGTTCTTCAAGAGGGTTACACCCAACAAATATGCTATAAGAGCAGCAGGTGCAGCTCACTAAATTCAGAGCAAGAAAACTACTAGCAGGACAGCCATCTCCAGGATGTCTCCTGATGAGAGGAGAGAATTCCTGAACATCACAGTTACCACACAGTTCCATATGCCTGAGTTGAACTGTGACAATTCCTGAGAAGCACCACCATACAGTTGACCATACCTAAAAAGGTGAGATCTCCTTGAGAACTCTACCAAGGGGATTCTCCCCATCCCAGGACTCCAGCAGAAACCAGAAATTAACAGACTACACCTGAGACAGCCAGATGGGTACAGGCCAGCATAAAAGCACAACCAACAAAATGCAAAGCAGTATGGGATCCCCAGAACCCAGGTATCCACGTACAAGTATCCCTGGATACCAAAGCATAAGTGAAATTCAAATAGATGACCTTACATCTATGCTTATGAAAAGGTTAATGGAGGAAATTAATAAAATGCGTGAAGAATTAAAAGGAGATAAAAATAAAACAGGTTATGGCCATTTGTAAAGAAATACAGGAAGGTGCAGCCAAATAGTTTGTGGCTTTCAGAGTAGAAATGATTAAGTCACTAAAAGAAATAAAAGAAACAGGAATGTTCAAACAAACAGTAAAGGAATTGAAGGAAAATACAGTCAAACAGATGAAGGAAATCAGCAAAACTGTTCAAGATCTGAAGATAGAACTGGAAAATTTACAGAAAACCAATATGGAGGAAATCCTGGAAAGGGAGAACTTAGGAAGGAAAACAGAAACTGCAGAGGTAAATGTAACCAACAGACTACAAGAGATGGAAGAAAGAATCTCAGGTAGAAAAGATACAATGGAAGAAATAGATGTATCCATCAAAGAAAATAATAATTCTAAAAATTCCTCACACAAACCATCTACGAAATCCAAGACAACATGAAAAGACAAAACCTAAGAATAATAGGAATAGTGGAAAAAGAAGATTCCTGACTACAAGTCCAATAAAATATTTTTAACAAAATCATAGAAGAAAATTTCCACAAATTAAAGGAGAGGCCTATAAGCATAAAAGAGGCATACAGAACACCTAATAAATTAGACCAGAAAATAAAATCTTCTTGCCATATAATATTCAAAACAGTAAGTATACAGAAAAAAGGAAAAAAATACTAAAAGCTGCAAGGGAAGAAGGCCAAGTAATATATAATTGCAAACACATCAGAATTACAACTGACTTCTCAACAGAAATTATGAAAGCCAGAAGGGCCAGGAGAGATATCATGTAGACCCTAAGAGAGCATAGACATCAGCCCAGGCTGTTATACAAAACAAAATTCACAGTCCTCATAGATGGACAGAACAATACTTTCAAGAACAACAACAACAATAATTTCAAAATTAAAAAAAAAACAAAAAAAAATTTCAACAATACCTACACACAAATCCAGCGATATAGAGAACATTGGAAGGAAATATACAACCCAAGAAAATTAACTACTTTCAAGAAAACACAAATAATTAACCTCACTACAGAAAAACAAAAAGTAGCCAAGCACACAAACACACTACAACAGCCAACATCAAAATCAGTGGATCTAACAGCCACTGGTCATTAATCTCTCTCAACATCAATGGACTCAATTCTCCAGTAAAAAGACACAGACTAACAGAATGGAGGCATAAACAATCTGCTGCATACAAGAAACACACCTAAGTCACAAAGGTAGATATTGATATTACCTGAGAGTAACATGCTGGAAGACTGATTTGCAAGCAAATAGACCTAAGAAGCAAGCAAGAGTAGCTATTCTAATATCTAATAAAATAGACTTTCAACCAAAATTAATAAAAAAGAGATGGGGAAGGACACTTCATTCTCATCAAGGGAAAATTCCACCAGGAAGACATCACAATCCTAACCATCTATGCCCCAAATACAAGGGCATCCACATTTGTATAAGAAATATTAATAAAACTTAAACCACACATAGATACCCACCCATTAGTAGTGGCAGACTTCAACACTACACTCTCAACAAAGGACAGGTTAACAAAAATTAAACAAAGAAACAATAACTCTAACACAGGTCATTAAAAAAATGGACTTAACAGACATCTATAGAACCTTTCACCCAAACACAAAAAACTTTACCTTCTTCTCAGCACCTCATGGAACCTTCTCCAAAATAGACCTTGGAGTTGGTCACAAATCAAGCCTCAACAGATACAAGATTACAATAATCCCTTGTATCCTATCTGATCATCATCTCCTCAGCTACAGACCCCTGAAGTCATGACTCAAAGCTCTGTGCTACTACCTAAGTGGGTTTCCACATAGCAACACTCCTATCATGGTGGCAAGTAGGTGTGAGAAGTGTGATCCACCTTTCTCCCTCAGTGGACTACAATTTCTAGCACAGCAGGACACTTTGCTTTTCAATCATCCAATTTCTCAAAAGACAATAACTCCCCAGAGAGACTTGTAAATGATCACAGAAGTGAACAACTGGAAGAGATGTAGGTGAACAGATGGAAGGGTTGGTGGATGGGTACATGGGAGTGTCTGTTTTTGGTTGCTCAGGTGAACCTCCTGCCCCTGCCACCTAAACCTACCTGCTGCTTTCTATCACACAGGCCGTACATCTTCTCAAGGGCCTCGACACAGAGCCTGTTTTTCTCCTGACAGGAATTTTGCAGCACAATATGCTTCCTCTGCAGCTCTCTGTTCTTCTTTCTCAATGTGGTAACTTGTAGCGTCAGCTTAGTCCAGTCAATCATGAGCTGGCAGGGATGAAGGCTGAACCAAAGCCAAAATATGGTGAGCCCCTGACAGTAAGTATTTGCCTCCCCACATCCAAGTACCATCGTCCTTACAATGTCCATGGTCTCCAGAGAGTCCCAGACTGGGGCCTACATTAGCTATTCCAGCATCACCTAGAGGCATGCCCAAAACAGAGACTATACACATTTCAGAAAGACTCAATTTTTTTCTGAAAACCCTGACACCAAAAGGAATTCATGCACCTCCAAGAGCAGGAACTGTCCCGATCTGTGTTTATCAGTCCATGATATCTGGAAGACATCAGCACATAGAGAGAAAACCATCTTTAAGCTAGAACTGCAGTTCTATCAAAATTCCAGGGTATTTATGGATCCCATCCAGCTATTTTAATCCACTGAAAGAGTCCTAAAAGACAACCCTTTCATGATGCAAATAATTTTTTCTCTCTAGAGGCTCTTGAGGATGGCAGGACAGTGTTGGGAGGGGCTCATAGTCTTTTCACACTGAAAAAAAAAATGAGTCCATCTGGTACAAGTCCAAGAACCAAAAGGCAGGCTGCTTGCTCAGAAACAGACAGGCTAGAACCAGAGCCCTCACTTTGGACTGAAAACAAAGAAGAGCAGATGCAGTACCATTCAAGTGCTGAGGTCCCAGCCAAGTCAGTCACTCACCTAAAGAACTCAGTGTCCTTAGTCAGCACCTTGTACTTGTCCAAGGCCTCACTTAACTCCTGGGGCAATTTCTTCAGGGCTGACATCATTTTCTGATGTTCCAGATTCAGGATTGCAAATTCAAAATTGAACCTGTTTTAAGGTGTGGGGACCAGAAGTGAATAACCTCATGAACAAAGCCTCAAGGATCACATGAATTTAGGCTGCATCCAGGATTACCTCAGCCCAGGAGATGTTACATCCTGATTCCTAAATACTAGGACCTTCAGGTGCTTATTAAAGTTAAGATCCTGGTCTCAGGCCAGCAGAGGCAGGGGTATCAAAGTGAAGGAGCTGGGCTGCATGAACACTCTTGATGGCATTGAAGCAATATATCAGCTTTCTAAGAAGTCCCCAGGAGTCCATGCCACAGACCTGGGCCTTCCAGAAATTTGTGATGGCATTTCTCCGATGTTTATAGCAGGGACTCTCAAACCTGAGGTCCTATTGCTACACAGATGCACAGAGAACATCATCAATATTTCCAGGGAAGAGGTTTTATTAACTCCCAAGGAGATTCCAATGTGCCACCAAGGTGAGGACAAGGGACAAGTGCTGACTCCCCAAAGGACATCTTCATGGCTTCAGCACTGGCATCCCTTGAAATCTATAAGACAGCAAATTCTCAGGTCCCATCACCTACCTCCAACTCCCAGGATCTGAAGGTGGTATTCACAGAAGACAGCACTCATTCATGCATGTGCCTTCAGGAATTTGCTTAATAACACACACACACACACACACACACACACACACACACACACACACACTAACTAGCAATGAGCATGCCAAATTCAGGAAGGTGGTATTTTCTCAGAGTACAATGAACAAGACCAAGAGAGGCCCTGATGAGTTCCATGAATTTCAGGCACAGCTTGAGATACACCAAGTGTGGCCAGGCACAGACTAACAGAATGGAGGCATAAACAAGACCCAACAATCTGATGCATACAAGAAACACACCTAAGTCACAAAGGTAGATATTGATATTACCTGAGAGTAACGTGCTGGAAGACTGATTTGCAAGCAAATAGACCTAAGAAGCAAGCAAGAGTAGCTATTCTAATATCTAATAAAATAGACTTTCAACCAAAATTAATAAAAAAGAGATATGGAAGGACACTTCATTCTCATCAAGGGAAAATTCCACCAGGAAGACATCACAATCCTAACCATCTATGCCCCAAATACAAGGGCATCCACATTTGTATAAGAAATATTAATAAAACTTAAACCACACATAGATCCCCACCCACTAATAGTGGCAGACTTCAACACTACACTCTCAACAAAGGACAGGTTAACAAAAATTAAACAAAGAAACAATAACTCTAACACAGGTCATTAAAAAAAATGGACCTAACAGACATCTATAGAACCTTTCACCCAAACACAAAAAACTTTACCTTCTTCTCAGCAACTCATGGAACCTTCTCCAAAATAGTCCTTGGAGTTGGTTGCAAATCAAGCCTCAACAGATACAAGATTACAATAATCCCTTATATCCTATCTGATCATCATGAATTAAAGCTGGACCTCAACAACAACATAAATCACATAAACCCTACACACATATGGAAAATGAACAACTCATTACTCAATGACAGCTGGGTCAGGGAAGAAATAAATGAAGAAATTAAAGTATTCCTAGAACTCAATGAAAATGAAGGCATAACATACCCAAACTTATGGGACACAATGAATGCAGTGGTAAGAGGAAAGTTAATAGCACTAGGTGCCTTCAAGAAGAAATTTGAAACATCTCATACAAGTAACTTAATGGCTCACAAAAAGTCCCAGAAAAAAAAAAAGCACTCATACCAAAGTGCAAAGTGGAATAGACGGCTGGAAATAAACTCAGGGCTGAAATCAATAAATTAGAAACAAATAAAACAATTCAAAGAATCAATGAAACCAATAGCTGGTTCTTTGAGAAAATCAACAAGATAGACAAACATTTAGCCAAACTAACTAAAAGGCAAACAGACACTATCCAGATTAACAAAATCAGAAATGAAAAGGGGAAGATAACAGACACTGAAGAAATCTAACAAATCATTAGGCCTTATTTCAAAAGTCTATACACAACAAAATTTGAAAATCTAAAGAAAATGGGCAATTTTCTTGATTCAATTCCACTTTCCAAAGCTGAATCAAGACCAGGTAAATCAATTAAATAGTCCTATATCCACTAAGGAAATAGAAACAGGCATCAAAAGTTTACCATCCAAAAAAGCCCAGGGCCAGATGATTTCAGTGCAGAATTCTAACAGACCTTCAATGAAGAGCTAACAGCAACACTGTTCAATCTATTCCACAAAATAGAAACAGAAGAAACACTACCAAACTCATTCTGTGAAGCCACAGTTACCTTTGTACCTAAACCTCCCAAAGACCCAACGAAGATAATTTCAGCCAATCTCCTTTATGAACATCGATGCAAAAATACTCAACAAAATACTTGCAACATGAATACAAGAACACATCAAAGATATCATCCACTATGACCAAGTAGGCTTCATCCCAGGCATGCAGGAGTGGTTCAACATATGAAAACCCATCCCTGTGATCCTGCATATAAACAAACTGAAAGAAAAGGCATGATAATCTCCTTAGATGCTAAAAGAGCATTTGACAATATCCAAATCCATTCAGGTTTAAAGTCTTGGAGAGATCAGGGATAAAAGGCACATACCTGAGCATAATAAAGGCAATATACAGCAAGCTTATAGCTAACATCAAACTAGATGAAGAGAAGCTTAGAGCAATACCACTGAAATCAGGAACAAGGCAAGGCTGCCCACTCTCACCATATCAATTTATCATAGATCTTGAAGTCCTTGCTGGAGCAATAAGACAAAGGAGATCAGGGGGTGACAAATCAGAAAGGAAGAAGTCAAATTATCACTGTTTGCAGATGATATGATAGTATACATGAGTGAGTCCAAAAATTCTACCATGGAACTCCTACAGCTGATAAACACTTTCAGCAAAGTGGCTATATACAAAATTTACTCAAATTCAGTAGCCCTCCTATATACAAAAGACAAAAATGGTAAGAAAGAAATTAAGGAAACAACACCCTCCACAATAGCCACAAAGGACATGAAGTACCTTTTTGTGAACATAACCAAGCAAGTAAAAAACTTATATGAAAAAAAAAAATTTCAGTTTCTGAAGAAAGATTTAGAAGAAGATATCAGAACATGGAAAGATCCCCCATTCTCAGGTCTTGGCAGGATTAACATAGCAAAATTCACCATCTTACCAAAAGCAATCTACAGATTCAATGCAATTCCCATCCAATTACTAACACAATTCTTTATAAATCTTGAGAGAAAAATTCTCAACTTCATTTGAAATAATAAGAAACCCAAAATTACTAAAACAATTCACTACAATAAAAGATCATCTGGAGGTATCACCACCCCTGATCTCAAGCTGTACTATAGAGCATCAATACTAAAAACGGCTTGTTCCTGGCATACATACTGACTGATGAATTAGTGGGATCAAATAGAAGACCCTGAAATAAACCCACACACTTATGGACACCTGATATTAAGAAAGATGCCAAAATAATTCAATGGAAAAAAAGATAGTATCTCCAACAAATGGTGCTGGTCTAACTGGATGTCTCATGTAGAAAAATGCAAATAGATGTCTTAGTATCACCATAAAGGAAACTAAAGTCCAAGTGGATCAAAGACCTCAGTATAAAACCAGACACACTAAACCTGTGAGAAGAAAAATGTGCCTTGAACCCATTGGCACAGGAGACAACTTCCTGAACAGAACTCCAACATCACCGGCTCTAAGAGTAACAATCAATAAATGGGACCTCATGAAACTGAAAAGGTCCTGTAAAGCAAAGTACACTGTTATCAAAATAAAACAGATTGAGAAAAGATTGAGAAAGGATCTTCACCAAACTTATATCTGACAGAGGGGTAATATCGAGAATATATAAAGAACTCAAGAAGTTAAACAGCAACAAATCAATTCAATTAAAAACTGCTATAAGAGCCAGAGAATTCTGAATAGAGGAATAGCAAATGGCAGAGAAACACTTAAAGAAATGTCCAATGTCCTTTGTCATCAGGGAAATCTAAATCAAAAAGACCCTGAAATTTCACTTTACACCAATTCAGAATGGCTAAGATAAAAGACTCAATTGAGCTAGCAGTGTACCAAAGCAGATGCTGACTCATAACCAAAATTTGGGTAGTATGCAGGGAATCATATGAAAGAAGAGAGAGTTAGTCAGACCTGGAGAGGACAGGGGCTCCACAAGGACCAAATATGTCAGGACATAGGGCTCCTCTCTGAGACCAATTCTCCAACCAAGGTAAATGCATGGATATAACCTAGAACCCCTGCTTGGACATAGCCCATGGCAGCTCACTATCTAAGTGGGTGTGCTAGTAAGGGGAACAGGGACTGTCTCTGACATGAACTCAGTGGCTAACTCTTTTACCTCCCCACCTCCCGTGGAAGGAACAACCTAGGTAGGCCACAGAGGAGGACATTGCAGCCAGTCCTGGAGAGACCTGATAAGCTAGGGTCAGATGAAAGGGGAAGAGGATGTCCCTATTAGTGGACTTAAAGAGGAGCAGGCAGGAGTTGAGGGAGGGAGAGTGTAATTGGGAGGGATTGAGGGAGGGGGCTACAGCTGGGATACATATTAAATAGTGTAATTTATATAAAAAATTAAAAAAAAAATCTCAACTGACAACACATGCTGGAGAGGAAGTGGAGAAAAGGGAACCCTCTGCCACTGTTGGTGGGAATGTAAACTTGTACAACCAATCTGGAAATCAATCTGGACTTTCTCACACAATTAGGAGTAGCACCTCCTTAAGATGCAGCTATACAACTCCTAGCTATATATCCAAAAAACTCTCAAGAATACAACGAGGATATTTGCTCAACCATGTTTTTGGCAGCCTTTTTTTATAATAAAAAAGAAGCTGGAAACAGCCCAGATGATCCTCAATTGAGGAATGGACACAGAAATTGTCGTACATCTACACAATGCAATATTACTCAGCAATAAAAACAAGGAAATCATGAAATTCTCAGGTAAATGGTGGGAACTGGAAAAGATCATCTCGAGTGAGGTATCCCAGAAGCAGAAAGACACACAGGGTGTATATTCACTCATAAGTGGATATTAGACATATAATAGAGGATAAACCTACTAAAATCTGTACACCTAGAGAAACTAATCAAGAGGAAGGACTCTGGCTAAAACTGTTTACTTCTCATCCTAACATTGGATCCTTCCTCTTCAACTAGCTTTTGTCCTTCATCAGTGAAAACATTAAAAATTAATTAATTTCCCCTAAGAGTAGACAGCTGAACTCCAACACACAGGACAACACCAATCCCCTCCTTCAAAAGGTTCCTTTGCTCAGACTGCCAGAAACAGCTTCACAGCACTGATCTGCAGGTACCTCTAGAGAAGACCCATTGTGATGTGTGATTTTCCTATTGAGATGAATTTTCAAAAGGCAGTAGAAAGGAATGGAAAAACAACAACAACAAACACTGCATAGTCTTCCTAAGAACTCTGTTAGAAAAACACTGATGTTTGTGTGAAAAGGGTGGGAAAAGCCAGGCATGGTGATACATGCCTTCAATCCCAGTTCTGGGAGGGAGAGGAAAGTAAATCTCTGAATTTGAGGCCAGCCTGTTCTACAAAATATGTCCAGGACAACCTAGGCTATACCAAGAATCTCTGTCTGTATATACTGAAAAAAGGGGGGGGGTAGGAGTAGAAATTGTAAACTATAGTTAGTATTACACTACTGCATTCCTAAAGTGCTTCAGAAAATTTAATTTGTAATATATATCATATACCAGATACAATATGTGAGACTATTTTGTTGCTGTTGTTCATCAATGGCTCATACAAATTTAAGGCTGCAAAGCTACATTTTCTGTGGAAAAGAATGTTATCACATTTTTAAAAATGAAGATGAGGCAGGAACTGGGATAGGCGAAAAGATCAGAATATATTTTATAAAAAATCTATATTCAATGGAGCACATTAAATTAGGAACAAAGAAATTTGGCATAGGGAAGGGTGAGTGTTATTTTTTCCCCCAAAACTCATTACCCGCATGTATAATATTCTCAAAAATCAAAATAATTATAATTTTAAAATCCTATCTATAGAAACTTTATTTGTAATAGTCAGAACCTGGAAACAATCCAGATGTCCCTCAGGTGAGGAATGTATACAGAAATTGTGGTACTTTTACACAATAGAATACTACTCACCAATTAAAAATGAGGAAATCATGAACTTTGCAGGTAAGTGGTGGGACCTAGAAAAGATCATCCTGAGTGAGGTATCCCAGGAGCAGAAAAAGACATACATGGTATATACTAGCTTATGTAGACCTATAAGATAGGATAAATATACTGAAATCTATACACTTAAAGAAGATAAACAAGAAAGAGGACCCAAGTTACAATAATCAATCCTCCCTTAGAAAGACACATGGGAGGTGCATTGGATGAAGGAGCAAACAAGTAACAGGACAGGAGCCTACCACAGAGGGCCTCTGAAAGACTCTACCTAGCAGTGTATCAAAGCAGATACTAAGATTCATAATCAAACCAAAACTTGGGCAGAGTGCAGGGAATCATATAAAATAAGGGGGAGTTAGTGTGCCCTGGAGAGGATAGGAGCTCCACAAGGACCAAATATATCTGGGCACAGGGGTCTTTTATAAGACTGTTTTTCCAAGCAAGGACAATGTATGGATATAACCTAGAACCTCTGCTCAGATGTAGCCCTTGGTAGCTCAGTATCCAACTGAGTACCCTGATAAGGGGAACAGGGACTGTTTCTGACATGAACTCAATGGCAGCCTCTTTGACCTACCCCTCCCCCAAAGGGAGGAGCAGCCCTTCTGGGCCGCAGAGGAGGACTTTGCAGCCAGTACTGAAGATACCTGAAAAAACAGAGTCAGATGAAAGGGGAGGAGGTCCTTCCATATCAGTGGACTTGGAAAGAAAGGAGATGAGGGAGGGAGGGTGGATGTTGTAGGGAATGAGGGAGAGGAATACAACTGGGATACAGGGTTAATAAAATGTACAGCTGGGATACAGAGTTAATAAAATGTAACTAATAATGAAAAATAATGAAAAGAGAAAAATAAAGAAAAGAAAAAATAAGTCAATATAAATGGTTTTTAACTAAAGAAGATCCTTTCTTTTTTCTTATTTTTCTTTCTTTTTTCCTGTCTTTCTCTTTCTTTCTTTTTTCCTGTCTTTCTTTCTTTCTTTCTTTCTTTCTTTCTTTCTTTCTTTCTTTCTTTCTCTTTCTTTCTTTCTTTCTTTCTCTCTTTCTCTCTCTTTCTTTCTTTCTTTCTTTCTTTCTCTCTTTCTCTCTCTTTCTTTCTTTCTTTCTTTCTTTCTTTCTTTCTTTCTTTCTTTCTTTCTTTCTTTCACAATAATAGAATAGTAATATGTCCATACATTGGCATCAACAGGCTGAGCCAGATAAGAGAAATAAACAAGGAAAATACAGTCTTTTTACAGATGACCTAATACTTATAGACCACTTCTCAAAACCACTTTAAAACCCTCTAGAAATGATACCAGCATATTCTTTTTTGAGATAGAAAGATACAGAGGGAATGGGAGCTCCACAAAAAGAACAACAGAGCCAAAACAATCTGGGCCCAGGGGTCCTGCAAAGATTGATACTCCAACCAAGGACCATCCATGGAGATTGCCCAGACCCCCTGCTCAGATATATCCCATGGCAGCTCAGTGTTCAAGTGGGTTCCTTAGTAAAGGGATCAGGAGCCTGTCTCTGACATTAACTCTGTTGCAGGCTCTATGATCACTTCCCCCTGATGGGTGCAACCTTGCCAGGACACAGAGGAAGACAATGCAACCAGTTTTGAAGACACCTGATAAACTTGGGTCATAGAGAAGGGGAGGAGGACCTTCTCTATCAGTGGACTCAAGAGTGGCATTGCAAAAGAAGATGGAAGGAGGGTGGGTTTGGGAGGACACACCTGAAGGGTTACAGGCTACAGCCGGGTTACAGATTGAATAAAGTGTAATAAATAATAATAAAAAAAGAAAAAGAAAGAAAAGGCAAACTCTAGTGATTTAATAAAATCTACAAAATTTTTGTTTATGAAATAATGAGTATTGTCCTGTTTGCTGAACTTCCATCAACCAATTAAAATTTCATCAATTAAAAACAAGAATTGTAATAGAAATCTGGTTTCTTTGTACGTTTTCTAATTTTTTTTTACTTTTTTATTATTAATTACAGTTAATTCACATTGTATCCCAACTGTAGCCCCCTCCCTGTTATTCTCCCAATTCCACCATCTCTTGCTATACTTGTTCGTCTTCTCCTTCTTCTAAAATCAGTGTGCTGATAGGGGAGGTCCTCTTCCCCTTCTAGTCTATCAGGTCTCATCAGGAGTAGCAGCATTGTCTTCCTCTGTGGCCTGGTAAGGCTGCACCCTCCTCAGGGGAAGATGATCAAAAAAAAAGGCCACTGAGTTCATGTCAGAGACAGTCTCTATTCCCCTTCGAAGGTAACCCACTTGGTCACCGAGCTGCCATTGGCTACACCTGTGCAGGGGTTCTAGGTTATCTGCATAAGTGGTCCTTGTTTGGAGTATCATCTCAGAGAAGTTGACTGTTCCCAGATTTTTTCTCTCTCTCTCTCCTTGTGAAGCTCCTGTCTCCCCCCGACCCCCGAATCTTTGAATCTTTCTCTTTTCTCCTTCTTTCATAAGATTGCCTGCACTGTGGCCAAAGTTTGTTTATGAGTATCAGCCTCTGGTTTGAAACCCTGCAGGGTAGTGTCTTTCAGAGTCTCTCTGTGGTAGGTTCTGGTCCTGTTACATGTTTTTTTCCTATGTCCATCCCATTTGCCTTTCTGAATGAGGATTGTTCATCTCACCCATTAGTTTCTTCAGGTGTGCAGATTTTAGTATGATTATACTATATTATATGTCTAAGATATACTGATAAGTGAGTATATATCATGTGTGACTTTTGGCTGCTGGGACACCTCACTCAGGATGATCTTTTCTAGTTGCCATCATCTGCATGCAAATTTCATGATTTCCTTGCTTTTAATTGCTGAGCAGTATTACATTTTGTAAATGTTCCACAATTTCTGTATCCATGCCTCAACTAGAGACATCTGGATTATTTCCAGCTTCTGGCTATTACAAGCAAACCTGCTACGTACATGGTTGAACAAATGACCTTGGTGTATACTTGAGCATCTTTTGGATATATGCCTAAGAGGTATAGAGCTGGATCTTGAGCTAGCACTACTCCTAATTGTGTGAGAAAACACCAAATTGATTTCCAAAGTGGATGTACAATTTTACCTTCCCACCAGGAATGAAGGAGCTATCCCCTTTCTCCACATCCTTACCAGCATGTGTTGTCAATTGGGTTTTTGACCTTAGCCAATCTGGTGGGTATGAGGTGAAATCTCAGGGTCATGCTGATTAGCATTTCCCTGAAAGCTAAGGATGTTGAGCATTTTTTGAAGTGTTTCTCTGCCATTCATTATTACTCTAGTGAGAATTCTCTGTTTAGCTCTGGACTCAATTTTTTAATTGGATTAATTGATTTGTTGCTGCTTATCTTCTTGAGTTCTTTATATATTCTGGATATTAGCCCTTTATCAAATATAGAGTTGGTGAAGATCCTTCCCCAATCTGTAGACTGTGGTTTTGTTGTGAAGACAGTGTCCTTTGCTTTACAGAAAATTTTCAGTTTCGTGGATTTTATTGATTGTTGATTTTAGAGCCTGTGCTGTTGGTGTTCTGTTCAGGAAGTTGTCTCCTGTGCCAATGAATTACAGGCTCTTCCCCATTTTTCCTATTAAAGGGGATGATGTGTCTGGTTTTATATCTTGTATCGACTTAGACTTCAGTTTAGTACAGGGTGATCAGTGTGGTTCTATTTGCATTTTCCTACATGTAGATATCCAGTTAGACCAGCACAATTTTTGAAGGTGTTATCTTGTGTGTGTGTGTGTGTGTGTGCTTTTGGCATCCCAAGTGTGGGATGTTAGTTGGACTACAGTTTGTTCAGAGCAGTTAATTGTCTAGTTTGGCGTATGTCATCAGGTAATGGCTTTCTAAGTGCAGAATAAAGAGGGCTGTGTTCTAGTCCTCTGTGAGTCTAAATATAGGGCTGAGAAAGAGACTTTGTGAGTCAGCATTTTAGAGAGACCAGAGACTTTGCGGTAATTTGGAACAGACATAGAGAAACAATTAGGTGCACAGAGATGTAGAGGAACCTGCTAGTTGTCTCTGCAGTTGACAGAGATTTATATAAAGCCCTAAAAGAACCTTTGGCCCTAACTAGCCTGGGGAAATAAAGAGGTCTGAGCCCCCTCTACCCACTAAATTTTTCTCTCTCCTATTTAAGGTTGGTGGTTGATGGTTTAAGGGAGTTACAGTGAAAAGCACCCAAAGTAAAGTAGAATTATAAGCCATATATATATATATATATGAATTAGAATAATATGTATATATAAATTAGAATAAAATAGAATAAAAGACAGCTTATAGCTGTCTTGCATCTAAAATTCTTGTTTTATTTACAGTACTTACACATTTGAGCATTAGAAAAATTCAAATCAATAAACAATCACTGCAGCTTCCTTTGTCTTACTATGTGTCTATTGTGATAAGTCATTATGGTTAAAACTTATGTGGGGGTTCAAGGCTTTATTTCAGCTGACATTTACAGTCCTGCCTGGAAGGGAAGTCAGGGCCAGAAATCAAGAGCAAGAAACTGGAGGCAGGAACTGACGCAGATACTGTGGAGAGTACTGCTTACTGGAATGCAGCTGATGGATCGTTCAACCCCATTTTACAAATTCCAGGACCAACTGCAGGGGTTTGGCACTACTACACATATCTGGACCCTCCATGTCAATTGTCAATCAAAATAAGTGCCCTCCAGAGTTGCCTAAAGGCCAGTCTAATGATTGTCCCATTTAAAATTCCCTTTCACCAGACATGTTCAAGTTTGTTTCACACTGACAAAGAAACAAACATACAAACAAAAACCAGCGCAACTGATCTGGTGTCAAATTGACACACAAATATCTTTTAGTAAACCTTGACTTTCTTTTCTTGTTCATCCCCAAATTTCATATTAGTATCTTAATGGCACAATATAAACAATAGTACAGGGAGTTCCACATTCTCTATGATTTCCGAAATTTAAATTCCAACTTATATGTTTAACTTATGCTTAAAAGTTCAATGTTGCTTTACAAGTTCAGAGTCTCTCAGCTGCAAACTCATACAAAACATAAGTCCTACTCTCACACTTCAAAAGCTAGAGAAAAGGCGCTGTCAGAATAATACTAAAATTGAATACAATAGTGTAAAGAGCTTAGTATCTAACATCTGTAACTGCAGATCTTCTGGGCTCCAGAATTCCCAGGCAGCTCCATGTGTCCTGTTCTGCATTCACAGAGTTTAACTCCCAGAATTAGGAAGCTCTATCCACAGCTATAGCTCTACCTGGTGTTCTTCTAACGACCATGGTTTTTCCAATACACTGCGGACCCCACTGCAATTCAGGCTGTACCCTCACCGAAGAAAAGTTGGGGCTGGCATTTCTAGAATATTTTGGAGTTAGCATAGTATAGAAGCACATGAGGATTCTTGGTAAGGAACTGAAATCTAGGTGGGAGTTCAGAGTTTCACAAATAAAATGTATAAAAGAAAATTAACTTCAACTTGAAGGAACCTGAAAGCCAAGCAGGGGTGTTGATATCCTGATAGGAGCCATAGGTCAATGGAGGAACATGGGCCTCTTTTCTCAGAAAAAAAAAAAGGAACTGACTTTTTTTGCTGGACAAGAACTACCTCCCAAGTTTGTGATGAAACTGTTTTTTGTTTTTGTTTTTGTTTTTGTTTTTTGTTTTTTTTCTTCTAATCACCAGAAAACTTCTAAACTTTTTCTTTTTTTATAATTTTTATTTTTATATTAATCACAGGTTATTTACTTTGTATCCCAGCTGTAGCCCCCTCCTTCATCCCTACCATTTCCACCCTCCCTCCATCATCTCCTCCCTGCCCCTTTCCAAGTGCACTGATAGTTCTCCCCTTCCATCTAAACCTATTTTATCAGGTATCTTTAGGACTAGAGGAAATTTCCCCTTCTGTGGCCTAGCAAGGCTGTTCCTCCCTCTGGGGTTTGGGAGAGTCAATGAGCAGCCATTGAGTTCATGTCAGAAACAGTCCCTGTTCCCCTTATTAGGGTACCCACTCAGATACTGAGCTACCATGGGCTACATCCAAGCAGGGGTTCCCAAATGGTCCTTGGTTGGAGAAACAGTTTCAAAAAAGATCCCTGTGCCCTGATATATTTGGTCCTTGTGGAGCTTCTATCCTTGCCAGGTCATACTAACTCCCCCGTCTTTCATATGATTTCCTGTACTTTGCCAAAGGTTTGGTTATGAGTCTCAGTATTTGTTTTGATACACTGATAGATAGTCTTTCAGAGGCTCTCTGTGGTAGGCTCCTGTCCTGTTACTAATTTTCTCCTACTTCCAATGTCCATCCCATTTGTCTTTCTAAGTGAGGATTGATCATCTTACCCCAGGTCCTCTTTCTTGTTTATCTACCTTAGGTGTACACATTTTAGTATGCTTATCTTATCTTATAAGTCTAGTACCCACTTATAAGTGAGTATATACCATGTGTGGCTTTCTGCTCTTGGGATACCTCCCTCAAGATGATCTTCTCTAGATCCCACCATTTGCCAGCAACTTTCATGACTTACTTGTTTTTAATTGCTGAGTAGTATTCCATTGTGTAAAAGTACCATAATTTCTGTATCCATTCCTCCTTTGATGGAGACCAAGACTGACATTTCAGCATATCTGCTTTCCCTGGGACCTAAAATTTTTAGAAAATCCTGATTATTTTCTTTACATCTATTTATGTTCACATACAAAGTAATAGCTATAGTATTCTAATTCTGATTTGTTTTTATTTACCACAGTGCTAGGTATCAGTCATAGGAAGTCAACATTATGCAGCAAAGATAGTTATGAAGAACTTTACAATTTGGTACAGTTTTGTTATATTAATTAGCACCGTAAAAATACATACATTAAACAAACTAAGCAGTGTGCAGGAGGCAAAAATGATTACTGCCACACTAACTCCAGAGTCTACGTGAGCATAAAAATGTGCTATATAAGCATAAAATTATGCTGCTAAGACAAGGAGACACATTTCCTACAGGAATCAACTTCCTGGAAGGCCCTCGATGTTCCCCTTGGCCATCTATGCCAAAAAGATGTACTCTGAAAATCCTGCTTTCTCAGATGGAGGATTGAATTAATGAGCCTTTTGATTTTTCTCTATGATTCCTTGTACAGCACAACTAACTATTCAAGGAAATATATTTTTGGTAGATTATTAAAAGCTTTAACAAAAATAAAATGGTAGAAAAATAATTTTAAAAGAAGCAATGAATCAAATTTAGTATTAAAAAGCATTACAAAATAGTAAAAAAAAAATGGGCTCCTTTTTAGGAAAAGATAGCATAAGAAAGGACAGCTGGCTTGAGCATGCCTCTCTTTGGCGTCTTCTTGTTTCTAAGGAAGATTATAAATCTTTAGCAAGACATGTGGGAGGATAGTTGACCAAGGTGTAATTAGACTTTAATGTAGAAAAAGGCTTTAGCAGGTATTCGACTTGGCTCAGAGGACTATTACAGCTCCTGACTTTCCCTTTCACTAGTCCATGATAATGAAACCACAGTTTGAGGTTTTTGTTTCTTGTTTGCGTTGATCAGAAAGTTTCTAGGCGAAGATTTCTTGTGGACATTGCTTTATGCTTAGCTGCACTTTTGAGTTAAAACATAAACTTTGTATCCTTGGTAAGAGTCTAAACGTTTTGGGAAGCTTGCCAATTTTAAGGTGCTTCCTTATGAAATCACTATAAAATTATTAGCTTGACTTCAGTAAAATTGCAGCAGAATCACTCTTAGGTGTGGCCTCTGTCTGTCAATCCACTGAACCTGGGTCTAACCTGGTATCCAAAGCCCTGATTTTCCGGCTGTTAGTGGGACCTGACTGGGTAAGTCTGTGGCAGGTGTACTATTAACAAAATTCACTCATTTTAAAAACAGGCATTCTAATTGTAAAATAACTGCCCATGATTATTATGTGGAAAAGGATTACTAGATATTTAGTATAAATATTTACGGAGCATCTCATAAATTGTTTAAGTCACAATTATTTGGCTCTAGGATTTAGCATATATTTATAAACATATAGAGGCTTCTGTAGTCTTCAAATTGTCTTATTTCTCTATGCATGAAGCATTCTGACTCAGATAAGTGAATTCATCTTTACAGTTTTCTGTGAAATTTTTCACATCAGCTAGACTCTGAGGTTCACAGTGTTCATGATTTCTACATGCTACTTTGGTCAAGTAGACTTTCACTTGGTTAAAGAACTAAGAATTGAGACTCTTTGAGCATGAATAGAAATTTCACAACGTTTTACACAATTATCCCTCTTCTTTTTGCTCCTGTATCATTACAGTTTTCTGTCTATACTTCAAAGTTCTATCTGTATCTATCTATCATCTATTTATTTATCATCTAGCATATAGAACATACATTATACATATATGAATATATGGCAGTAAGAGACTGTTATTCCTGAGGAACTTGTGGTCAAAAATATTTCTATAATAATTTTGAAGGCAAAAGTATGAAAGAAAATGAAATGCATGTGTCATTTTGTCAGTTACTTCATGAGCTTTACAGTGTTGACATCACAATGGTGTGACACTATGACTACTCCAGAACCTTCAGACTTCAGTAGTTGGTCTACAAGCTACTGTAGTGCCTGCAGCTACTGGTGTTTCGTGCCAGAGGGAAAAGCCGAATTTCACGCTCATTGAGAGTTTGTTCATTCCAGGCTCCACCGTAAAGGTATTTTTTACATGACTATTATGATTCTCTAATGGTTTCAGGAAGTGCTGTGTGTTGATTCCTCCAGATCATGTGAACTAATTCTTAACTCAAGTGTGGCTCCATGGGAAGCTATGCATACTAGCCATATTCAGTAGCATCCCCCCAAAGACACAAAGTTATCATGTCTGGAGAGGTATGCTCTGAGCTGTATGTAAGAATGTTGTCTGTATATCTTCAAAATATGTATGTCCACAATATGAGAGAGGAGTATTTTCTGCTCCATCAAGTTGTTTTCCCTGCTATGATCACAAAGCTTAGTTAGAAACTAGTCAAATTTCAACCTCCAAAATCTAAGAACTCTGTGGTTTTCAAAAAATTCCTACTTTTTCCAACATATATAGTGTTCTTTGAAACATAATTCTCAATATTTGACATAGATTCACAACAAACGGGAATATATTTCACGATCTGCTCATTCACTTTCATCTTTTATAATTATGAAACTGATTTGATACAATTCTTTTTTGATTATTTTTTATATTTTATATTAATTACAGCTTATTCACTTTGTATCCTAGCTGTAGCCCCCTTCCTCATTCCCTCCCAATCCTGCTATTCCTCTCTCATCTCCTCCTATGCAGTTCTCCAAGCCCACAGATAGTTAAGGTCCTCTTTCCCTTCCAGCTGACCCTAGCTTATCAGGTCTCATCAGAACTGGGTGCATTTTCCTCCTTTTTGGTCTGGCAAGGCTCTTCTGCCATCCAGGGGTGTCCATCAAAGAGCTACCCACTGACTTCAGGTCAGAGACAGTCCCTGTTCCCCTTACTAGAGAACCCACTTGAATACTGAACTGCCATGGGCTACATCTGAGCAGGGTTTCTAGGTTATATCCATGACTGGTCCTTGGTTCAGTCTCAGTAAAGGTCCCTGGGCCCAGATATTTTGGTTTTGTTGCTCTCCTTATGTTGCCCCTGTCCCCTCAAGGTCTTTCTCTCTCCCCCTTCTCTTAGAAGATTCCCTGCACTCTGCCCAAAGTTTGGCTATCAGTCACAGCATCTGCTTTGATATCCTGCTGGGTAGTGGCTTTCAGAGGCCTTCTATGGTGACTCCTGTCCTGTTCCCCTGTATACTCCCTCTTCCTGATGTCTGTCCTGTTGGTCTTTCTGAGGGAGGAATGATCATCTTACACAGGTGGGTTTTCAAAACATTTAACAACTACTTTTGCTTCCCCTTCAGTTAACCTGGAAGCCAGACAGCGGGTTAAATATTCTGATAGGTCACAGGTTATTGAAGAGCCATATGTCCTTTCTGGCAGAGGCATGGGAAATGACTTCTATTTATTGACAAGTTCTATCTCAAAAATTCTTAATGAATAATGTTGGCTATTTTTGTTCTCTTTTGTTTGTTTGTTTCTAAACACCATAAATCCTTCTGTCCTCTATCTTGATGTGAACCAAGTCTTTTATTTCTGGATAGATGTGCTCCCTAAGGTCTAAATAGTTTAAATCATTAGGAAGACCTGAGTTTTTTTCATGTTAATTTATATTTGCTTACTAAGAATTGAGTTTAGTTTAGGCATTCCAGTACATAAATTTCTTTCTAATTTTATATGATATGCCTGTGATTTTAAAGTTTCCAATGAATCCTACATATTCAATTATGAGATTTACAGAGTACCTCACACATTCTTTCAGTCACATTTTTAAGTGTCTCTAGGATTTAGTATATAAACTTTCCACTAATAATCATGTGTCCTTCTCTATACTCTTCAAAGTTGTCTAATGTCTCTATGCATGGACCTGTCTGACTATCTCAGTAAAGCACATTTCTCTATAAAATCCCCCATCCTTTATACATCTGTTAGAGTCTAAGTTTAACAGGGTTAATGATATCTGCATCCTTCATTTTTCAATTTGAACTTTGATAGGTTAAAAATATTAGGGAGTAATATATGGGGAGAAACATATATTTCACCATGTTTGTCAAAAGTATCCTTTTATTGTACACATAATATTTCAGTTAAAGTGAACTATGATATCCATGTTACTACTCTAATGGCCAATGTTTAGGAGTTGACTATTTTGACCTTCATTGGGTGTTTGATATCAATCCATCTTTTTTTTGTGAATCACTCAATTATGTGAATATTTCTTCTTCTCTGCAGTAAGATACCTTGCAATGTTTCCTGCTTTACTTTTTAAAACATGAAAAATGTTGGTAAACCCAATTTTAAAAGAATATTGTTTTTACTCATTTATTTTAAAAAATGATTTTAATTGAAATAAAATTACATTCCCCACCCTTTCCTTTCCTTTGACCAGTGGTTCTGAACTTATGGGTCCTGACTGCTTTGGGTTCGGCATATCAGATATCTATGTATCAGATATTTACATTAGGATTCATAAGAGTAACAAAATTATAGTTATGAAGTAGCAATGAATTAGTTATTTGGTTTTTTTGTCACCACAGCATGAGGGATCTATATTAAAGTGTTAAATCATGTGGAAGGTTGAGAACCATTGATCTAGACCACACCGACTGCCTTTCTTCAAACTTTCCCCACCACCCACATGTCAATAACTTCTGAAAAAAGCCCACTCCTTCAATGTGTTCCCAATACATCTTTTCCTAAGTACCTCTTCTTTTCTGTTATTTTTTCCAGATAATCAAAAGGATTTTTTAAATTATTTTTATAAATTTATTAATTTTTTAACCTGATGGTAGGCTCCTCTCTCAACTTCTCCTAGTCTTATCCTCCATATCTCTCCTCCCTATCTTCTTCCTCTAGACCACTGAAAGGGGGAGTTCTCTATCCCTTCCATCTGACCTTTACTTACCAAGTTTCATCAGGAATGCCCAGATCCTCTTCCTCTTTGGCCTGACAAGGCTGCATTGCCAGACTACAGTGATCAAAGAGCAGGCCACTGAGTTCATGACAAAGGCACCCACAAGGAGATTCTGCTGCCTTTCAGCTACATCTGAGCAGGGGTTTTAAGTACTCTCCATTCATGATCCTTGTTGGTCTATTAGTCTCTGCAAACCCCAGGGCCCAGATGTTTTGTCGTTGTTGTTTTTATGTTGTATTTAAAATCTGCCTCTACTTCAAAAGAATCCTGCTTTGGAGCCTGTGTTTTAAAACTATGCACCTCTGAAGAGAAGTAATAACTAGTCTTATAACTTATGAACTGCATGACTCTTCTAGGTGGCGACCTGCATGAAGATAATCCTAATTTTTCCCACATGGGAACCAGGAAGGAATTCAACACCGAAGCAACACACCGTACCTTGTTATGCCAGGGACCTGTAGAAATCAGAAGGGGATGGTCAAAGAAGAAACGATATCTTTCTTTATTTGATGACCTTCTGGTTATATCTACTAACCTGTGAGTATGTGTGTCATGCCAGCCTAACTATGCAAGGACACAATTGATTAGGCTTTAGTATGCAAAAATAACTTTTTTATATTTTGTGTATTTTGATGTTAGAATTCATTATTTAAACCCCCTTTTTGTCTTTTCTTTTTCTTTTTACTTTTTTATTTTTTTATTAGTTACATTTTCTTAACTCTGTACCACAGCTGTATCCTGCTCCCTCGTACCCTCTCATATCCTCCCTCCCTCCCTCATCTCCTCTCTGCCCCTTTCCAAGTCCACTGATTGGGGAGGACCTCCTCCCCTTTCATCTGACCCTGTTTTATCAGGTATCTTCAGGACTGGCTGCAAAGTCCTCCTCTGTGGCCTAGCAGGACTGCTCCTCCCTTGGGGGATGGGGATATCAAAGAGACTGCCATTGAGTTCCTGTCAGAAATAGACCCTGTTCCCCTTACTATGGGAAAACAATTGGTTAGTGAGCTACTACCAGCTTCATCCGAGCAGTGGTTCTAGGGTTATATCCCATACATGGTTCTTGTTAAACCCCCTTTCAAAATTATTCCACATCCTGCCATATTTCCTTCCTTGTTCTTTTAAAAGAAAAACTCATGATATCTTTATTTAATAATTGTTGTTATATACATATGTATATTGAGATACATAGCTCTTCTTTTAAAATATGTATTTTACATAGACTATAATCTTCTCAGTCAGCATAATATTAAATTGTATATATGTTTTCAGGATTGTGCATTTGGTACCTAATATCCAATTTTTCTACTTTTTCTACGGAGGAGTATTTCTCTTACCCTCGAAATTACTCAGGGTCCCATACTGCTTTGAGCAGGCTAGAGGCTTAGTGGATTTTCATCTGTACACATTTTTCACTCTCTTTTCACAAACTTTCAGTCATACTGAAAATAATGAATTATTTAAGGTGCTGTTCTGCAGTTTGAATCTGGAAAAAGTATAGCAACAAATTTGAAATGGAGGCAACTGTGGTAGCACATGCCAACAATTCTAGCAATTTTGAAGCTGATTTATGAGTGCTGCAAGTTTGTAAACTATGCTAAGTAATTTTCTCAAACAACATATTAAAAACATTTCCTGTTGTAAAGACAGATCATTGAAGTGTGGGGGGGTAAGTCCCTGATTATAACAGTTGCTCAGCAGGGTCCACATATGTATGCTCCTCTGAGCTCATAACTTCCAAGTTAGTGTGAAGAGATGAGAAGCAGATACTATCTACATTCATTAGGGAAAACTGATGGAACAAAGCAGGTAATTCTTGGTGATCCTGCAGATGCTACACAAGTCTGTTGTGATTGCATCTTTTACATGGTTGCATTGTCACACTTGCAATGCACTTGGAGGTGTTTTCTCGGAGCACATCACATATAATCTCCAGGTGCCATGACTATAGACTTCATACTATTTGGAAAGGTATGAAAATGGTACCAATCTCAAGTAAATAATTTAAGGGTATTCTAATAAGTCCATCAATGAATGGATTATGGACAGACATCAATGCAATTCTATTCAGTTTTGGGGGGCAAACTTTCTGGTCATCAGAGAATAATACTCTCCAAGTTCTACTTCAAAGATCATGAGGAAAATGAAAATCCAGGAGAGCATTCTTTTATAAAAAAGACACAACCAACTGTGAACATTTTCCTCTCAGCCTGGTCAGTCACTCTAAGCTACAAACCTAGAAAATGGTAACTTAGGGTATGACCGATGCCGGCTAAAATAAGTGAATGACCCAGCTGTCTGATAATCTGTCCATCTTTCTTGTGATTTCTCCTCAGCTCCCCTTCAGTCTACAGTTGGAATTCCTCAGATTTTATATATAAAAGATAGTAATCAACTCACTTCAAATGTAAAAAATATACTGATCATATTCCACACAGAGTAATTGAGAAATAAATGAACTACATTCTGTTTTTTGAGAATGAAGGAAACTAAATTGGTTAGTTTTCTAAAAGACTGCACATTTGTATTTCTTCAATTGTTAGAGTTGTATTTAATACTATTTTAAAATTGTAATTTATATTATGGAAAGAGTATCATCAAACACTTAAGGTATAATTGAAATTATTTTCCTTTTCAAGGGAGATTGTCTCTTAGGAGAAATATTGAAATTAATAGTTACAGGTTTAAGCATTTTTTTTAAAATTTTGTTTCATATATATGCACATATGTATATTTATATACATTTACAAAAATATATACACAATTAGATGTCTTGACAGTAGAATGCAAATATAAAATTAATGTTTTGTATTTCTGTGACACCTGTGGGTGTCTCTGTGATTGTGTGTGTATCCTGAATCAAATGGTGTATGATATGTTTGTATTTTGATTATAGTATGTCTTATAAGATGGGGGGGACTTTCTCCATAGTATCGTGTTAGTCTTCATGTGTACTGACTTTAGAAATTTTTACACATAGGATTTTCTTATCGTTGTTGCTTTTTAAAGACCTCTGTGTAGCCTTGGCTATCCTGGACTTTCTTCACAGAGCAGACTAGTCACTAACTCACAGAGATCCCCTTGCCTCTCCCCAACACCCAAGGTATGGGGTTACAGGCACTTGCCACCATGCCCAGCTTACATCTCTGATTTTGAACCAAGGTTTATATTGGTTACACACAATCTCCTGAATGTGAGAGAGGGGGAGTCATGATCTTTAATTGTATATCTACATTTAGCTCACTAATATCCAATGGAGAGTTTTATATCCAGGTTCACATAACAAATGACTCAGATACTACTCAGTGCATCATAAAAATAGCTTAAAATATTTACAAATCAGAGAAGGAGGGCTGTTAGGAGATCTGAGAGAGTGACAAAAGAAAACAGAGCACCTTGTATACATATGTACAATTCTCAAAGAACTAACTTCATATAAAAAGAGTGAAAGAATGGAACTTACATTCCCAGGTATTGTTTTACAAGAGGATATTGATAACATCAGAATGCTTGAAAGGAAGACATGTTTATAATCACTTGAGAAAGTTCTTGGAAACCTGAATCCTCTTTGTGTTCCTTGTATGAGAAGCATACCTTGTTTTCACTGAAGTCGCAACAGTAGTGAGCAGACATGACTTCTTACATCAGGGTGAAGGACCACAGAAAGGGAAAATTATTGCATCAGACAGGATTTCGACAGTATTTATTTTGAAGAGATTATTAAACTATATTATCTAATTATAATTTAAAAAATTAACTAATTTTCTGTGTAAGCAATTTATGGAAATAAACAAAATAAACAAAAGAATAACAAATAAACAAAGGAAAAATGTTAGTGTTCCACTAAATAGAGGATAGAAATATTGAAAGATGTGTTTCTAAAAATGCTAAGCCTTTAAAACCCATGGTACAGTTTTCCCTTAACACTCATCATTCAGAGAAAGAGTAGTGTATGGCTAATTATGAGCATTGAAACCTGGGTACCTACTCACTTCTTTCAACAGAGGTTTTGCTGAGGTCTGTCTACCATGGCATGAGCTATGTGTGATTAGATCCTAGAGATGGATGAGTCCTCTGTTCTGGGGCAGGCAGAACTGGGTGTTATGACAAGCAATTCCAACTGTAATGAAAAGCAAACTAACAGAGATACTTGATTATTTTTCTAGGTGCAAGAAAAAATTTAAAATAAAAATTATCTTCTCCCTGACTTATCTTTGGATTGATGAATATGCAGATATTGTTGAGACAGAAAACAGCTCTGCTTCCAAGTCGATTACTCTATTGTGTCCTATGGGAAATTTTGTGGCCACTTTTCGGTAAGACCTACAGCTTGGACCAGTGTTCAAAAAAGGCTGACTGTAGAAATTCTGGGTCAGTTTAATGCTTACTTACAGGCAATATAGAAATCAGTTAATCAGAATATTTACAAAATAAGAATTTATTTTAGTCTCATTGTATTCAGGCTCCCAACTCAAGTTTTCAGCTCCTAAGAACAACTTTATGTACTTTTCACCACGCACATTCCTATATGGAAGGAGGTTCCTTAGCTTTTGATCAGTGTTGCTCATCACGATGTCCCAAGATCCCTGCGGTAGAAATCAAGGACATTGTTCTCTATGAGGGATGTGACAGGAGCAGGGCATGCCCCACATGTTTTACTCCAAAATGACCAGGTATTATCTGGGTTTTGAAAATAAACAAATTGATCTCTCTCCAATGATTTTGTGTAGTATAATTAAATTTAAAAAAATCATGCTACAGTGCCATGATTATTTCCTAAAAATACAGTATATAATTCTACAGATAAGAATAGTAACCCTTGGATTGTTCAAGGTCTTGAATGTCAGTTCAGTAGAATATCACTTGTGTCTATAGTCAACAGATGAAGTCCAGTGTCATTAGACCATCAGAGTCACAGTTGATTTGTGCACTGCAGGTAAATTTCAAAGTCACATTCTGATCTTTTATGAAAAAAATGTGATCATGGTATACTGAGAATATCTTCAGCACAACAGTTGGAATCACAGGGATTGTGTAGCATAAACCTTCTGCTCTACACAAGTTTATACCTGAATTTATATTTCTTTTCTACATGAAGAGTTCATCACATGAAACACTCACTTTAGAGTTTTCTTGTTCCTCTGTAAGTTCCTTTGATGTTTCCTGCTCTGTCACCTTTTAATATATGATGTGATATCTGATGTGTTGTCTATGTACACATGAGGTTGGGGCCATGGGTTTAATCTACCCTTCTGATCAGAATGGTTTCAGGCACAGATATAAAGTGGGTGAGCAGTTAATAGTAGAAAAATGAAGTGTACTAGTCTTTTGTCAAGAATCAGTCCATAGCTACACAGGATGTTACAGAGAATTTCAGTATGAATATGGCACTGGAATTATGAATGTAGTAACATGGAGAAAGGAAAGGAATGTTCCTAACCACATAAATCACAATTTTCATCAAGGAGAAATAACTCACATATTAAACTTAAGAATGGAACAACAGTACCTGGTATAGGTTGTGAGCAAGGAGAATTAAGAATAGTGAACTGAAAAAGGACTATCCTCCAGATAAGAAAAAAATGTTCTTTTTATGTTGTCTTGGATTTCTTGGATGGTTTGTGTCAGGAATTTTTTAGATTTATTATTTGATTTCTTCCATTGTATCTTCCACACATTTTCTTCCATCTCTTGTATTCTGTTGATTATGCTTACCTCTGTAATTCCTGTTTTCTTTTCTAGATTCTTGCTCTCTGTGATTTCTTCCGTTTGTATTTTCTTTAATTCTTCCAATTCTATCTTCAGATCTTGAACCATTTTGTTGATTTCCTTCACCTGTCTGACTGTATTTTCCTGTTTTTTCCTTCAATTCCTTCAGCTATTTGTTTGAACGTTCCTCTGTTTCTTTTATTTCTTTCAGTGACACAGACTGTTTGGCTGCATCTTCTTGTAGTTCTTTACGGATGACCATAATCTGTTTTATTATATCTTCCCCTAATTCTTTATGCATTTTATTTACTTCCTCCATTAACCACTTCATTAGCATAGCTGTAAGGTCATCTTCCTGAATTTCACTTATGTTAGGGTGTCCAGGGCTACTTGCTCCTAGATAACTGGGTTTTGGGGATGACATGTTGTTTTGCCTTTTGTTGGTTGTGCTTTTTCGCTGGCCTCTACCATCTCTCTGTCTCAGGTTGTCTGTTAATTTATGGTGCCTTCTGAGCCCTGGGGTGGAGAGAATCCATTTGGTGGGGTTCTGAAGTTCTCCTCTGCTGTTTGGGTATGGTCAACTGAATAGTGGTGCTTCTGAGGAATTGTCACAGTTCACTTCAGGTGTCAGACAACTAGGAATAGCCCTTCCTCAAGATAGAGCTATACCACTCCTAGGCATATATCCAAAAGATTCTCGAGTACACAATAAGGACATTTGCTCAACCATGATTGTATCAGCTTTATTTGTAATAGCCAGAAGCTGGAAACAGCCCAGATGCCCCTCAGTGGAGGAATGGATGCACAAATTGTGGTATATCTACACAGCTTTTTATTACTCAGCAATAAAAAACAAGGAAATCATGAAATTTGCAGGTAAATGGTGGGATCTGGAAAAGATCATCCTGAGTGAACTATCCCAGCAGCAGTGGGATGCACAGGGTATATATTCACTCATATAGACATATAATATTGGATAAACCTACTAAAATCTATACACCTAAAGAAAATAATCAAGAGGGAGGACTCTTGCTAAAATGCTCAATTCCTATTCAGAAAGGCAAAGAGGCTGGACATCAGAAGAAGGAGATAAGAGGGAAAACAAGTCAGGAGCCTGACACAGAGGACCTCTGAAAAGCTCTGCCCTGCAGACTATCAATGTAGATACTGAGAATTATGGGCAACCTTTGGGCAGAATGCAGGGAATCTTAGGAAAGAAGTGGGAAACAGTAAGATCTGGAGAGGAGAGGAACTCCACAAGGAGAGCAACAGAAGCAAAAAATCTGATCACAGGGGTCTTTCCTGAGACTGATATGCCAACCAAGGACTATGCATGGAGATAACCTAAGACCCCCACACAGATGTAGCCCATGGCAGTTCAGTATCCAAGTGGGTTCCATTGTGATAGGAACAAGGAGTGTCTGTGACATGAACTGATTGTCCTGCTCTTTAATTACCTCCCCCTGATGGGGGAAGCAGCATTACCAGGCCACAGAAGAGTACATGGCAGCCACTCTTGATGAGACCTAATTGACTAGGATCAGAAGGAAGGAAAAGAAGTCCTTCCCTATCAGTGGACTTGGGTAGAGGCATGCATGCAGAGAGTGGAGGAAGGGAGGGATTGGGAGGGGATATGGGAGGGAACCACAGGGGGACGGATACAAAGTGAGTAAAGTGTAATTAACAAAGAAAATTAAAATAAAAAATAAGAAAAAAAGAGAAAAAGATGTTCATAAAAAATAATGTTGACCATTATAAGACACTCTAAATATATCCAATATCACTGAGGTCCAACCCATTCAACCTATAATTTACATTCTCTCGAATATTAGTGTGGTTCATTCATCTTTAATCCATTTACATTTGAGTAGTATGTGCTACAGTAAAATAGAGGTGAGTTTATTACTATTTAGCACCAGGTGATTTGATATTATGACTCACAAAAATGAAGCACTAGTTTTCTAGGAACCTAATGTCTTATGTGTTAATTATGTAATTCATGTGAAGACAAAAACAAACAATTTTTTTTCATAAAAGGTACTTTCCCTGGTTTAAGTGTATTCTAACCAAAATTCACGTGATTTACAGGAGGTTTGTGTAGTGGCACCTTTCGGTTTTTTTTTTTTAATTATTAATTTTTATTATGTATCCTGGCTGTGGCCCCTCCGTCATCCCCACCTAATCTCACCCTAGCTCCCTCTTACTCCCTCTATGCCCCTCCCCTATTCCACTGTTACAAGAGGGTCACCTCTCCTTCTCTTTGATCTAGCTTGTCACATTTCATCAAGACAGGTTCCATTGTCTTCCTGTGTGACCTTGCAAGGATGTATCCCCAGAGGGAGGTAATCAGAGAGCCTGCCATGGAGTTCATGCCAGAGAAAGTCCCTGCTCCCCTTCCTAAGGAACCCACTTAGACACTGAATCTATGGGATACATTTGAAAAGGGTAATGGCACCTTTCAATGTGAACACTACCTCAAGAGTTAAGGGAACCCTGTAAGCCTTAATTATCCTTTTAGACATATGAAATAAAGTTTGGAGAAATTTTTGGCACAGCCATGGTCACAGAGTTCTTGTTCCATGGTTATAGTCAAGGCTTGTATTTCCCCACAAGCATCCAAACAATAGTTCATTTCCTACCCTGTAGGTTTCCAGGGAAATAACAGAACTAACAGCTACCCAATCATGTGGAGAATGCCACCTACACCAGCATGCTCACTCATGGCAATTGTCTTATAATATATGTATGAGGAAGACTGGTTCTTTGGTCACATCCACCTTGTTGGGGGTGGGACAGGCTTGACAGGCCTCAAAGGAAGAAAGTGGTAGCCTGGACTGATGAGACCTGATGGACTAGGGTCAGATAGTAGGGGAGGAAGACCTGTCCTATCAGAGGACTAGGGGTGGGGCATAGGGGGAGAAGGAGGAGGGAGGGTTGCACAGAGAGGAGATGAGAAATGGGGCAGAGCCTGGATTATGAAGTGAATAAACTGTGATAAATAGTAATAATTTTAAAAAGTGTGAAAAAGTTTTGTCATTTCTCAAGAGTGTAATTTTTTTTTCACTTTTACATTACAGCTCGGTGGAGCAGAAAGAACAATGGTATCGTGTTCTCCACAGGTATTTCACTTGTTTAGTACCTTAATTTCTTAGTGATGTATGAATGACATTCTGAGTACCATATCTTTTATTAAAATTGTATTTGGTAATTTTCGCCAAATGTGCTGTTGATTACAGGTTTTCTGGCTACTAGTTTAAAGTCTCTTGTTAAAGTGAATATTTTGTTTAATTTTGAGGAAATTCTGCATGCTGTGCTCTTTTTTGTAGTGAACTCTCTTCTGCTATCAGTTGAGGTTACTGTACCATGTACTCTCTAAACATCTGCTGCTTCCTAGTTTGAAATCAAGCAGGTTTCTGACATTCTCTTGCAGACAAAACATTTTGAAGACTGTCTTGCTTGCTGGGTCAATATGCTGTTACCCAACCATGCCTCTCTTTCTGAAACATTTCTGAATACTTCCTAATCCAATAATGCATACCACTGAACTGATAGTCTTGTATTTAAAGCCAAGATGATATTGATAAAATATTAACAGTGATTACCTTGAAATATTCTACTAGATAATTCATCTGACTCTATTGTGTGTCTTGATTGCATTTGAGCAGCTCCATCGAAGATGCCAAAAAGGGCAACAAGAAAGCTCTTCCCCTGAAAATATTCATGGAGGACATCCCAAGCTGTGACAATGTATGTGAATATAAAATGAAAACTAACATTCCAGATTCATGACTAGAAGAGAGACTGTTTGGAGAGTAATGAAATAGGAAGACATGAAAAGAGGGTTGAGGAGAGAAAGTGAGAATTTAGGCAGCGGTACGCCAAAAATGAGAATTTGTTGTTGTTAAATGTCTGAAAATTGAGTCAGCTATATCCAACAACATACATTTTTCAATCCAAGTATTCCTCCTAGAATTGAACTGTTTTCCCCAGTCTTTATAGCTTACAGACTTTATAGACTTCCTCATGTAGTGTTTGCATGATTGCTTACATTTTAAAATATATTTGTCTATTCATAAATGTTTAAACAATTTTTAAGCAAAGTGTTATCAATAATTACATTCACTCTTCATATTGACCTGTTTGGTGACATTTTACCTATTCAACTCTGCTCTTCCTTTCTCTCACTCTTGATTGTCACACCTTATTTTGAAGCTCAGGTACTACATAGTCATGGATCCTTATCCTCAGATACAAGTGAATCTCCTAGGTAAAAAGATATCTTTTCATGTAACTTCTGTTCACAAATCACCTTTAAAAAATTTGTAAGAGTGAGAGAGACAGTGAGTGAAGGAGAGAGAGATTTTTTTCTGTGGATAGTGCTTAGGATAGAAACCATGACCTCACATATACTACAGAGCTGTTCTGTCTTGAGTATTAAATACTCAGAGACATACTATTAAAATAACTATCTATTCTTTCAATTTTCATTTTCTTGCTATATTTTCCACTACTGGTGTCAGTGTCGATCAGCAATTTAACTATTATGTAGAATGCAGAGCACGGAAGACCTTTCCTACTTTCATACCAGGATAGTAGAGCTAAAAGGATCACCATGTTTCTGAACTTCATAAGTGCTAATGACTATTCAAACACATTTAGAGTCAATTTTCTAAAGTGTCACTGTTGGAATTGCACTAGAGTAAACAAGGTGTTAAATATGAAGAAATTTTAGTTCACAAAGTGATGTGTTCTTCATACCTCATTCTCCATATTCTCCTCTGAGTTGTCAGCAATGATCTTTCAAATACATATACATATATGTATATAGTTGTATATAATTGTATATATATATATATATATATATATATATGGGTATATGAATGTGTGTGTACTTTTCTATGGAAAAATTAGAAAAAAAAAATTTTATTTTTTTTAATTTTTTTTCAATGCAGTTTATTCAGGAACCTTGAACAATCATCTGACCCTGGGGAAATCCCGCCCACAGCTTAAATATTTTTAAGCTATTCTTACTCTAGGATGTTTTACCTCCAAAATTTTCTGTTGTTATTATTAAAATTCTTGGAATTCAATATAGATTCTTCATATACTGCTTATATTTTGAACACAGCGATGAAGATGATTTTTAAAATCATCTTCATGATTTTGATAATTTTATACATGTGTACAAATTTACTGCCAACTCACAGCATCACTCCTAAAATATCCCCCAACCCTTCACATCTTCTTGTGTCCCTGCACTCTTCTCTCTGCCTGTCCTTCTGACTTCAATTACAAGTATACGAAATGCTGATATTCTGACTCAATATTTTGCAGATAACAAATATCTGCACTCTCAGTATGAGTCATTGGTTATGCTATGGCTGGAAGAGAGAATTTCACTGCATGCATAGATGACTTTAATGTATTTTGAAATTCATGCCTTTTTAGTAATAACAATTATATTTAAACTTATCACTGAAACAGTGATAAGTTACTTTAAAGTGTAATTTCAATACTACAGGTTTTCTATTTCTATCTGAATATATACTTAATTTTTGCATTAAACATATTTCCTTTACATCACTGAGCATTATTACAAAAAGCTATTATTATTCATATTTTGAACATGTGAGCAATTGTGAAGTTGCTCATTACTCTTCTTTTAGTTCTCTCTTTTTATGTATTATTCATTATAGTTTATTCACTTTGTATCCCTGCTCTAGACCCCTCCCTTATCTCCTTCCACTTCCACCCTTCCTTCCTCTTCTCCGGCTATGCCCCTACCCTGTACCCCTGATGGGGAAGGTGCTCCTCCCCTTCTATCTGACATTAAGTCTTGCTGTATCTTCCTCCTCTGTGGCCTGGCAAACCTGCACACCCCTAGGGCAATGTGATCAAAGAGCTGGCCACTGAGCTCATGTCAGAGACAGCCTTTGCTCCCATTACTAAGGAAATCCCACTTGAAAACTGAGCTGCCGAAGGAATACATCTGAACAGGGGGTCTAAGTCCTCTCCATGAATGGTCCTTGGTTGGAGATTATGTCTCTTCAGGCCACTCTGGTCCCAGGGTTTTTTGCTCTATTGATCTCCTTGTGTAGCTCCTGTCCCATACTGGTCTTTCTAGCTCCACCTTCTTCAATAAGATTCCCTGAACTCTGCCCAAAGTTTTGTTATGGACTCTTCACATCTGCTTGGATACTCTGCTGGGTAGCCTTTCAGAGGCCATCTTGGTAGGCTCCTGTCCTGTTCCATTTCTTCTCCAGCTTCCAATAGTCATCACTCAATAATTATTTATATATCCCTGGTTCATTATATATCAAGTTTATTTTAACATGTATACCAAATTTTAGATTATATTTCTTTTTAATGCTTTAATAAGCAGTATTTTTAGAAATTTTTGGTTTAAAAAGACTCTCTTGAACTGTGTTTGTTTTAAAACACAAAATCTTATCACTAGGAAATATAAACATCAATGCAATCTTAATTTAGGTCTTAATATGGTCCAAATGTAGGTAATCTGTTCTAAATTCTCTGAAAACACGACTTTACATGATGAGAATGAAACGCTACTACCCTATCACATATGAGTTTTTTCTATAAAATATTTCACTGGTTAAAATGATAGGGAAGAGTTTTTAAATATTCAACAAAATGTCAGAAGCTTTACTTATCTTTAAAATTATTACTCTTACCATATTTTGTGTGTGTATGTATGTTTTTATGTGTGTGAGTAGTTTCAATGTGTGCACACGTAGGTCAAAGTGCCAATTTTGAGGTAAGAAGGAAACTTGCTGGAGATTGTCTAGTTACTTCTATCAAGTGAGCCCTGAACTATCTTTATTTCCAGAGATGATTAAATCCACATTCTGAGAGGAAGCACACATTATTCCTTCATGCTTGCATTAGTACTACAAGAGTAGACCTATTATTTCTTTCAAAGGTGCTCTTCCATACTTCCTAGCCTATAGTTAGTAAGTTGTAAAATCACTAAGTGTAACTTATTCTTGTTCATAAAATTCAATTAACCTGGTAGGTTATGGCAGGATCTGGGGTAAATCATAAGCAACAACAACAACACACACACATACACACACACACACACACACACCCCATTTTCAAGGAAATATTTTATGCCTAGTGTTTAAAAGATAATAAATATAAACACATTGAATGATACAGGTCATCCATCAGTGTCTTTTGGCCTTGTTTATTTTATCTTTATTTTTTAATTGTGGATGCCGACAAGGCATTTGTTCTGGTTTTTTTTAAAGGGACAGATTCCTAGATTCTTAGAAACTTTAGTGAAAATAATCTGATACTATTGCAACTATCTGCATAAAATGTACCTATCTACTCATTGTTATATTCTATGGCGACAGTTTAGAATTCCAGTATATCAGTGGTATCAATTCACATCAATTCCTACCATTTGAATTTATTCCCTTTTCTTCAAGCTGTCTTTTTAGGTCTCTGGAGCACATCTAATTATGAAGGCAGTAGAAAGCTAATTATAAGCCCTTGTTTATTCTCAAGAATATGAAATGATGGGGTTTCATAACTAAAATATTTATTTTGTATTTCTACATCTATCACTGCAACGGATTTTCAACATTGTATATCAACTCATTACAAAGACTGATATGGAGAACATACGCATTCACATTGGCTGAAAGTTCATAGTTGAATGTCCACTTCTTATCCTGATTGTCCTACAACTGTGCACATGCAGTGCATGAAAATAAATTAGTAAAATGGTGGAAGTATAGTCGGGGAGGCAGCAAATGGTTCTGCTCTGTTTATACTGCCCCCAACCCCTGCTGCCATGATGAAAGAAAAGAGTTCCTACACCCATGGCTCCTCAGTCTGGCTTCATCCTACACCACCTGTTACCTGTTAGGTTTGAGTACCCATTACCCAAGTACTTAATTTAGATTTGTGAGACTGACAGTCTTCCAGCATTGAGTTATAGAAATTGAAAATAAAATCAAGGTATTTAGGCTACATTAGCTTTGTTATTACAGGTTGTACATTATAAGTAGTGATTAATAATAAATAATTGTATAATCACGTGACTTAAGTTATGTCATAATATATTTTTTCTCTGTATTTTTATAGCCATTATATTTAACAGCAACAAACACTGAAACAGTGAATGATATTATACAGAAGGTGGTGACAATGATAGGAATGCCTGTAAGTTACTTTCAAACTACTTCAAGTTAACATTCAGTTTTGTTTTTCAGTTCCGCATATGTGCATATGTGCATATAAATGGATACAGAAGATACTTGATCATGACTAATTTGCCAATCAAAGGATTTTACAATATCCTTCAGGATATAAAAACATCTAAGATATAATAGTCTTTAGAGAGAGAATTTGTTTTTTGAACTGTTGTCTAACGTTCATGTGAAATAAAACTCATAGCCCAATGGCATTGAGCTACACTTTTAGTTTCACTAGATAATACACATTGATTGTAATAAATAATTGAGATTTGTTGGCCATATGCACATATCTGGTTTAAAGGATGCCAATCTTAGAGGAAAGTAGGTTTTTCTTTTCATTTAAATTACATTGTACTTCCTCTTTGGTATAATTTCTTCTCTTATCCCATTCCTTCTATTTTCATTCTTGTCTGTGTTCAGGTACAGGGGTATAAGATTTGAATGTATTTTTCTTTTTTTGAACCTTTAGTAAATCTTTAATAAATGTGTCTCTGTTCTTTCTGCATACATATCAAAAAGTATATAACCTTTTCTTTCTGTTTTAAATGTGCATGTATATCTCTGTGTAATTGTCACCAGCCAGCAGTGACACCTGAATACCACCTGAGAGAGGGCTGGGAGAGAGAGAGACAGGGTGACACAGAGGACACCAAGTCTATGCTTTGTTCAAGGTGTCGATTTAATGGACGTCAAGTTAACACTTAAGTAGTCAAAAAGTACAAGAAGTTTCTCCAGTAGAAGCTTTACTTGGTCAAAACATAGGAGAGATCACTCAAGGTTACACAGAGCCTGCTGTCTGGTTACTATGGTTGCACACAGTTTCTCGGGGTCAGAGCAGTCTGCTTTAGGACCACCAAGGTCAGTTTATGAGAGACTGGACTTTGGTAAATAGCCAAAGCCAAGAGGCCAAATTCCACTGCTCAGATGCCATTAACTCCAAATTTGCCATTAACTCCACAAAGGCTGCCACATGTAATTATGTCTCTCTATCTGGGTATGTTTCTCCATATGTGTATATGTCCTTCTCCATTACCTTATGTGAGTTTGTAGATCTTTGTCAGGCTGTCTCTCTATCTTTCTGTGTTTCTCTGCTTCTATCTCTGCCCCTCTTTCTTTCTGCATGTGTGTGTGTTTTTGTGGACGGTTTTGATGTGGGTTTCTACCTGAGTGTATATGTCTGCTAGTTTTAACACTTAAGAATTTTATAGGGCATGACAATGGCTTATAATCAGTAATCAACAATAAGTAAAATTATTGATTAGTCCAATTAGAGCATATTCTCACTTTAGCCAGTTTTTAAGGTGCTAAATATTTCAGGAGCATATTCTATTTAAATGATTGTTTCAAATGGATTCATGGCATTGTGAGCAGTAGCTATGTTGTGGAACTTGTTTCCAACACCTGGCCTATATTCCAGGTTGGACACATATCTTCCTTCTCCACAGACTGACCATCTATAATGAAAGCCAAGATTTTATTGTTTTGTTTGGTTTGGTTTGTTTGTTTTTCATTCCTAGGCACTCTGAAAGCTTCTCTGTGTTTATTTTTTGTTTATTTGTTGTTGTTTTGTTTTCTTCTTCTGTGTTTCCTTTTCTCTTTGTTTGTTTGTTTGCTTTTTCCTATATTGTTCATTGTTGCTGAATTTGCCCAAGTCATCATAGCCACTGTGGGTGTAAGACACTCTGGATAATACATTATGTAAAGGCATCAAATTATAGTTCAATGTTCCACTTACAGGCTGGACAGACAGATGTAAGAAATCTTAGTTGACCACATTCTTGGCTAGTGTGTATGGCTGAATGGAAATTCTTAGGCTATAATAATTCAGATCCAATTGCAATCAGTAGATCTGGGCTCCATCAGAGATGAAGTACTCAGGATTTTCTCCTGAAATCAGCCCTATTTACTCAAACCTGTGGTTATAAAACAAATCATTAATACTGCTCTTATAAACATTTCTGCTAGAGAGATGAAAATGGTTAGGAAAAAATGACAAGACTCTTCCAGAGTCCACTGTCAGATCATTTGTGATTTTTTTTGACCCCCTAGAATGTTCAAGATTACGAACTGTGGTTCTGTTGTGGCCATAAAAAAACTCCCAGACCACTGCAAGGTGAGTAGCAGGAATATCTTGAGTTCAGTGTACTAATCTTGAATTCCCAATGCTTACATTTTTATTCTTAAATTTAAGTACACATTAAAAGCAAAGAAACTTGGAAAATCATTGCATTCACTTAAGTCATAATTGACAATAATTTAATATAACCTCCAGACACATGATAAATTCTCTTTATGTAACATTTTGAGGTCTGGTGAAAAATTAACTAGAATTTTCTTGCGCTTTTTCCATTTGAGAAACAAGTTTTCTAAAAAGACAAACAAAACAAAACATTGGTTGTCTTGTTTCTGGTGAAAAAAAAATCATTTGTTGAACATTAATGAAAATCTAACCAGCTAGGGAGGTGTGTCAGTGGTTCCCAGCATCCACATGGTAGGTAGCTCACAGGCATTCAAAGCCTCACAAGGTTTTGATGCTCTCTTTCAACCAGCTCAGGTACAAGGCACAACATTATACACAGATATACTTGTTAGCAAAACACTCACATACAAAAATAAGTCTAAAATTAAAATGTAACACTTTTAAAAATACTCTGTATGCTCCATAAAATGTGAATTGCGTTTTTTTATTGTGTATATACAATTTATTTTAGTAGTAGTCATTAATTATCAAATAAATTACATTAATTTTATTCTTGCAGTAGTATGTTTTGAAACACTGTTTCTTAAAGGTTTACTAAACATTTTCTTCCACATTTATTAAGATAAAGGGGATACTTCCCCTCAACTGGAGAAACATAACAGCGTTTTGGACAGCAAATCTGAAATATAGTCATTTCTGTGAATCTAATTAAAAATATTCAGTTCACAATCTCTCCACTAACAGCATTTTCTCCCAGAGCATGAGAAAACATATTCATATTCCTGGAGCCTTCCCGAATGAATCACCTGCTATTCCATATGCTGTGATTTTCTAGAATTTTTCACCAGATAATTGACAAATATGTAATATTATTAAAATCAAAGAATGCATTAATATAAGAATTATGAATATGAAAACGCCAATGATCGAACAAGCCTGACTTTCTAATTTTAGTTTATTTTCTAAATTTTTAAATTAATTACAGTATTCCACTTTGTATTCCACCTGTAGCACCCTCCCTCATCCCCTTCCAATCCCAACTTCTTTCCCTCTTCTCCAATCATGCCCTTCCCCAAGTCCACTGTTAGGGGAGGTCCTCCTCCCCTTCCATCTGATCCTATTCTATCATGTCTCACCAGGACTGGCTGCATTGTTTTCCTCTGATGACTGGTAAGATAGTCTCCCTCCCTCAGAAGGGAGATGATCAAAGTGGCAGCCACTGTGTTCATGTCAGAGACAGACCCCTCTCCCCTTATTAGGGCACCCACCTGGACCCTGAGCTGCCATGGGCTAAATCTGTGCAGTGCTCCTAGGTTATCTCCATGAATGGTCTTTGGTGAAAAAGGGGGAGATAGAAAGACCTGGACAGGACAAGAACTCCACAAGGAGAACAACTGAACCGAAAATTCTTGGCCCAAAGGTCTTTTCTGAGACTGACCGTCTAACCAAGGACATTTTTTAAACTAATTAATTAGTTTATTCAATTTACATGTATGTTGTAGTCGACTCCTCTCTTTCCTCCCAGTCCCACCCTCCCTCCTGCAGACACCCTCCCCCTCTTCTGAGGAACTGGGAGACTCTTACCTCAATACCCTGGCTCCTCTAGTATCCTAAACACAATCTGTGGAACATTCTTGATTATTCAAATTGTAAAGTAAAACTAAACTACTATGATTTTCTACAATACTTATCTTTAGAGTTTTAGTGTATTGGATAATACCCACGGGGTATAATATATCCACACTTTGGATCTTTTCTTGTTGTTTTGTTTTAATTGCAAAGTGTACTGAGGTTATGTCCAGGAAGGTACGGGTTTGATTCTTAATCTTCTCTGTCACTAAAATCCTCACTGTCAGTATAATTCTCACTGTCACCATAATTAGTCCTGAAAATACAGACACATGCCAAAAAAAAAATCTGGTCTTTGTTTTTTGTTTTCTTTTTTTAAATTTATTTATTACATCTCATTTCAGCCTGACACTCAGGCCCCTTCATCCTGTTCTTCCCCTCATTCCTCCTTTGTATTCTCCCCTCTCATTTTTCTTAAAGGAGGGACCATAAGTGATATGAAACATCCAGGGACCTCAAGTTCTAGTCCACATTCACTATCATTGGAACACAATTCAAGAACATAGCTGTGCAAAGGAAATTCTGAAAGATTTTGAAAAAGCATCAGGAAAAACAGACTAAGGTGTTGAAACCTCAGTTTCCTTGAAAGCACTGAACTTTTCTTAAATGTGTTTTGAAGTCCCTCCCAGGTGAAGCAGATAAGACTAGGTTTGTTTCAACTGTTGTTATTCACATGCCTTTATGGAAAAACAAATTTTTGCCACATGCTGCTTGTTCTTGTGGTTGTAGACTCTACCCAGGTGACTTCGATTCTCTGAATGAAATTGGCTATCACATGAAACTTTCATCTGCCTCATTTTTAGGATGAACTTTCTAGGAGCCATGCCCCCAACTAGAAAGTTACACAAGTGCTGTGTGTCCAGGACTCTAAATGTGTTTTGTACAGCAAACAGCATCAACCTGACCATTGGCAGGAAGAACAGCAGCTGGAGGAAGGAGAAGCCATCCTACTACAGTGCTCCTGAGAACACAGTTCTCATACTGGGAATGGAAATGGATTCTTTATAAATGTGGAAGAAATCAAGAGAAAGAAAAAAAAAATATACAAAGCAGTGTTTGCCATGGCGAATAGAATTACTTAAAGAGTGCAGGCCCCCAAACCATATAAACATCTTTCTTTTTATTATATACAAAGGGTGGTAAATATTCAAACTGATTAATACAAATAAGGACAAATTAAGAAAGCTTCTAATGATGTAAGACTCTTAGTGACATCAAGGTTGAAGCTGGAAGGCGTTAAAACTGTCAAAGGGGAGAACAGCAAAAGCCCAAATCCACAAACACACAGTTTAATGATGGGCCTTATGTTCTCCAAACAAAGCGAAAAGTTTTCATTTTCCTTCCCAACTTTCATGAGTTCTCAGGTACACAGGCTTACTTTGTCAGAGTATCCCAGAGAGAGTGCTAATGCTCTAGGGTGTCCATTGTACTGTGTCCATAAGTACAGGGAAATAATATACAGCAGTGCATGCTAAATCTTATTGGCAGGTTTGCTCACACTTGTTACCACTAGTTTTATATTCACATTGTCTTCCCATAGGACATGAGATCCCACAAGACATGCTTTTGAAGAACATAGAAAATAATTTCAAACAACGGGAGAGGAACATCAAAGCATTTCCATCCCTGCCTGGAGTGTTCGGGAATCATGACAACTTGGAGGATTATGGACGCTTTGTCTTAAAGATCAGAGACCCTGCAAAAACCCAAGAGCAGAGCAGTGAGTTGATGCTTCCTTGGAGTGCCCTAATCAGTTCCCACTTCTATTCTGCATAATATGTCAACGTCCAGTGTCATTTTCTTGCATGAGAAAAGGGGCACCATAGAAAGCAAAAACATACAGCAATACAGCTCAGTTCAGGATCAGAAGCACACTAAATTGTGATGTCCAGACCGAGCTAGTTTTTAGGGAGAACTTTTTAAAAGTAATTTACATATTAATCACAATTTATTCATTTTTGTATTCAAAATGTAGCCCCTTCCCTCATTCACTCCCAATCCCACCCTTCCTTCCCCTTCTTCTCCCATGCTCCTGCCCCAGTCCATTGAGAGGGGCCATCCTCCTCCAATTCTCTATGACAATTGCCTATCAGGTCTTATCAGGACTTGGCTGCATTGTATCCCCCCCATCAGGGGAGGTGATTAAAGAGCCAGCCACTGAGTTCATGTCAGAGACAGTCCCTATTCACCTTACTTGATACCCGCTTGGACACTGAGCTGCCATAGGCTACATCTGAGCAGGGATTCTAGGTTATCTCTTTGCATGGTCCATGGTTGGACTATCACTCTCAGAAAAGACCCTGTGCCCAGATTTTTTGGTTCTACTGTTTATCGTGTGCAGCTACTGTCCCCTCCAAGTCTTTCATCTACCCCTTCTTTCATAAGATTTAGGGAGAAGTTTTCATTTCCATCTTTCAGGCAGATAGTCAACACAGGAATGCCAAGGCACTGTGTACAGGAAATTGTGTGTGCACACATCTTTTGTCCCATGAGAATATGACTTCTAAGAGTTGGATCCTCATATGTTCCTTATTCTGTGGGTTTCATGATCAGAGCAGAAAATGCCCTAATAACTGCAGGTAGACAACCCTATAAGGAATGTTATACAGAAAAGTTAAATGTATGGAATTGAAGATAATTTATTTCTGGGCTTGTGTGAAAATGGCCTTAAGCTCCAAGGCCAGGCTTTAAGCTCATTTCTGTTCCCACATCAAGGATGTTTTACATGTGTCTTTTAAACCTGCCTCTGGACTAGAAATGGACCTACTATTTATACACTGGAACATTTGAATTTATTTTACTGTTTTTCCAAATATAATATGCTTTTGTTCTATAGTCTCCTTTGCTGACTTTTCTCCAATCCTCTCATGCACTTCCCTTGATTGCTTCCAATTTCTTGTCTTCTTTACAAAGATAGTTGAATATGTATATGTTTTAGCACTCATGTATACACACACACAAACATGCAAACACACTCACATATATTACTCATCTATCCAATAATACTTGTATGTTTAGGCCTGACTATTTTGTGTTAGACAACCACCCAGTATTTTCTACTCTGAAGAAACCTATATTATGACTATTAGTCATATTAGTCATATATAACTAATAGTTTTATAACTATTTTTTTTTACTCTTAATGCATTTGTTCTAAGTAACTTATTTGAGATTTCAATTTGGTCTCCTATTCTAAAATAAATCTTACATGAACAAAAGAAAAATGTTTAAATGATCTATTTATTCATTTATTTTCTATAAATGAATGCTCCATCTGAAAATATGTCTACAGGCCAAAAGAAGGAAATAGATCACACTATAGATCATTGCTAGCCACCTTGATGTTGCTGAGAATTGAACTCAGGAACTCTGGAAGAAGAGCTAGTGTTCTTTACTGATGAGCCGTCTCTCCAGGCCCCACAAAGAAACTTTGATCTCAGATTTGAGCTGATACTATGGGAACAAGGGTCTCGAGTCTGGCAGACAAAAGTAATCGTGCATATTTCCTCATGAAGGGCACATGCTGATGATTAACAAAATTTGACTCAGTAAGAAAACTAAGAATGGGAAGAGATGCACTGAGACATTGAGGACAATAGAAAACTTTCTAATATGAAAACCAATGAGGGTAGCTGTGGAAAAGGACATGAACACTGAAGCAACTGACTGTACATATATCTCAGGAAGTTGGTTCAAATGTGTATCAAGTGCCTCATGACGCAATGTGGGAGTTATTCAATATTGTCTTGTGAGAATTCCAACAGGCAAACTCATTTCATGTCTCTAACATTAAAGACATTATAGAGTATAAGGGAAAAGAATATCCACACAATAGAAGATGACTAAGCATTATTAATATGTGGGGAATGTTTTATTACAAATATTGTGTTCGTTCATTACAACAGCACTTCATGCAATTGTAATCGTTTTGCATTTTGAGGTCGTGTAATTACTCTACTCCATGTAATAATCTCATTCTGTCTTTAGATGTGGAGGAAAAAACACTGAAGAAAAGATGGCCCCACATGAGTTCGCTCTTTCACAAGGGCTCTGTGCCCCAACCTGACAAACTGGTGGAAAAGCAAGGAAAATTGTTTAGAAATAGTCTAGAGGCTATTTGCAACGACGGCAATCTGCCCTATGCAGTATTGGTGGGTCTTACAAGGTTCTTTTCTGGCTGTCTTAAGGATAAGATCTGCTTCTTAAATACCCCCTCACTAGCCTTCAATTCTGTCCTCAGGTTGAGAAACTATTGTGATTCAAAGGGTTGGCTTCAGAATAGGGAGGAAAAAGAGGGCTATTCACCTGAAACAGGTATTGGGAAAGTTGGGTTTAATCTCTTTACAATGGTGGACAGCCTGATAAGAAAATATTGCCTGGGGCTTCAGAGTTCTCCTTAAGGTGGTATGAGAACAAGGAGAGATGGAGGCACCCACGCAGTTCAAGGTCCTCTTCATCCATGCCAGCTTTTGCATTGCACCAGTGAGCAGGGTTGGTCTGGTTCATAAGAAGCAAAGAGTGCCCTGTGCTGTGGATGGAATGACAGGTACTTCCCTTTCTTCCTCTCAGGACATGCTGTCAGTCATGAAGAACAAAGGGCCGAACACTGAGTGTATTTTTATGTTACCAGCGAATATCACTTCAGCCCAAATTTTGAAGGAAAAACTAGATCATGGGCAGTACGTAAATCTCAACATAGAAGATGTTGATGTCGTTGCTGCAGTCCTAAAGGTAGGGTGATCCCTTGTGTCATCTACCCTCGGATTCCTCTAGGGCTATGTCAATAGTTTCTTCATAATGCATTTCCCGACAGACAGTAGATACCACTGGTAGAAATGTGGTAACCTCAAAGGTTCCCCTGATGTTCACAACAGAAGGAATAAGGAATCCAGCATAAAGCAGCCATCATAAACTGTAACATAATGAAGAATATTCCATCCTCCTCATGGGACAAATGAGGACCCATGAGACACATATTATTTCAAAATAATAAGTGTGTGTGTGGGGGGGTCATTTCATATACATGTGTCACCTGGTATGCATGCCTAGTCGCAAGCCTTTGGTACCAGTGTTCTTCAATTAGTGTCACTAGTTTATTTCTGAGAGGCAGGTTTTTCTTTCTCAATATACAGCATGTGTCTCCTTCACATATATCTTCATTACCGATCCCTTTAAGATCTCAGGAATTCTCTCTTTCTTTCACACACAGACAAACACACACACACACAGAACTGTACTCAAATACAAATCTTCATGACAGGGAAATAGGTGTTCTTAATCACTGACATATCCCTTCAGCTCCATAAAATGATATTTGCATTTTATTATTAAAATTAAAATTCAATTACAACATTTCATTTCTTCCATTTCTTTGTTCTAAGATTCTTTCCCAACAACCTCACACTTCTTGTCAAATACATGGCCCATTTTCTTTAATTGTTATTATATAAATACATATAAATCCATAATATGTTCAAACATCCTGATGAGTCCCCTTATGGTTGGTAGTATATGTATTATTTCTGAGCTAACTATTTGGTATTAAATTACCAATAACGGATTCATGTTGGGGAAAGACGAATTTTCTCACACTCAGTAGTATTTATGTGCATATAGTTCTTTGTCTAGAGTTTGGCTTCATGACATTTCTTCATCCAACTAACTTGGATGATGTTTTTCGTTACGTATTGTTAAAGCAACCATATTGTTGGACTATCATGACTGAAGCCTGTCCCTCATTTCTAGGAGGCCCAGATTTAAGACAGATTATCTGATTCTCTGCTTTAGAGTCTTTCTGAGTCTTTTAACTGAAGTTCCTTGAGCCCACTGTTCAAGAGTTACCTCGCATATGTGTCCACTGGGCTGTAAACCACGGGAACATTAGTTCTCTGTATTTTGAACAGCTATAGTTTTCTGTAATAATCTCATTCCATTGCAAAGAGAACCTTTGATGAAGGGGTAAGAGCTACATTATCTGAGAGTAGTAGCTTAAATATTTAGAATGCCTTTAAGACAAGTCCTTCTCCTCTAATAGGCGTGACCTTAGTTGCAAGGTTTCCAGTACCGGGCATGGTTTTCTGAACCTGAGAAACCACACAATTACTTAACACACTTGTCATTTTTGTGGTTCATAGGTGCAGTTGTGTAGGATTACTTTTTCCTGGCCCCAAGGCCCTACTGTAGCTTGCATAGCACCTTTGAATACTGTTATACCTGGTCCTCAAGGAGGAGCTTTACATGTCAGCCCCAGCTTAGATCTTTCATCCCCTAAGTCTGAAGTGCATTGTGTGTTCAGCAATGGAGACTTATTGTCAATTTCTGTGAGCTAGCCAAGGGTAGGAACAATAGCATGTATACTTAGAAGAATCTCTTAGACTCTGAACCACGTCGAATGCGATTTTTCAAGCCTTGTTCTGGGATGTTTATTAGTCTTTGTCCATTGTGTGGAGCATTGCTATCCTTAACTTTAATTTTTATGTATACTTAATACAAATAAACTTATGTGATTTATATGCAATTTTGCTAAATAAAACAATAATGTGATTTTTTTATAGATTTTTCAAACAACCTGTTTTCTTTCCTTCTGTATTTGTTTCTTCTTCCTCCTCAATTAAAACTGCCTACCCAAGTTTATAATACATAGATTTTTAAACAATAAGCAAGAATTATTCTTTCAATTATTTTATAATCAAAACAAACCGGAGGGCTTATGAAGAACTCTATTCATTTACTGGCCATAACCCTTCCCATCTTCAAACACTTTTACTTTGATGTCTGTCTGAAAAGATGACTCGATGGGTGTGCCCTTCACTGTTATGCTATTAATGCAGTGTAGTTATTCATCATGCCACAGGAGAAACTTTTTCTGATTGTAGTCATTTTGGATAGGTCTGCTTTATATTCTCATTGACAAAGACTAATTTGAATTTTGATTTCTGAAAATTAAATTGATTTATGCAAAAAGAGTTATGGAATAATAAAAATAAATTATAAATACCTTGAAGAGAAAACATTACAATAGAGGAATAATTCATACTGATGTATGTTAAGAGGTTTTAATTATGTTAATATTTAATTATGTTTTAATATTTTGTGTCCATTAACATTTGCCTGCATATGGGAAGGGATCAGATCCCTGGAATAGGAGTCTCATCCAGTTAGGAGTTGCCATGTGGGTTTTGCTAATTGAACATGGGTCCTCTAGAAGAGCAGCCAGTGCTCTTAACTGCTGAGCCATCTCTATAAATCCATATATCTCTGAAAGTAACTGTTTCTGTTACTCAGTATTTCCATGACCCCCATTATGATATGGTTACATGATAAATGGCAATATTTCAGAAATACCTTATAGCAGATCAAGTCAACTTTCTTATAGGTACATAAAGGACTCAGGTATTGCCTATATGAGGTACACACTGAGTGATATGATTATATAGCAACAGCATATATTAAAAAACACTACATTTTCTAAATTTTTCCTCATAATACCTTGTCCCATTCTCAAAAAGTTACCTTACCCTATTAATAAATATGGTGTCAGCACCACATAGAACTAGCCATGTTGAACAATGCAGATTGCCAAAGAAGGTTTGAAGCATCTATTATATATTTATGATATAAGGAGATGGTAACTGAGAGATTCTTCACTGGTCTATCCCAAGTACTTCAAACCATGCCTAGTATATTGGCCAGCTCTAAAAATGTTGGGCTACTCTAGAAATTTCTGAACTGAAATCATAAGAATAGCTTGGTGCTTTTCCTGAAAGTTAAATCCGTGATACCTATACAAAAGGCGTGTGTCTGGAAACTATCAAGGTGATTTGAAATCTTCTCCCTGTTTTTGAATGACTCAGCAGGAAGGTTCCACTGAGTTTTCTCTAACAAAGAATTATCCATATTGTTGCTGTATCTCCAGGATTGAGCTCTAACTTAAGATTGTTGTTTTCCTGTCTTGAGCTCTGAGTTCACATACTCATTCCATTATGGATCACAAATTGTCACATTCCCAGGTTTCTGATTTTTATTTACAGTCATTACAAAAAAATACACATTCCATTTCCTCCACCACTTACAGGATGTCACTAGAAACATTTCCTCTCAAAGTATAAATTACACAAGTAAGTCCAGGCTTACTCAGCCTTGGCTTTAAGTACGCTGGCACATGCAGTTTGATCTCTTGATGTGGAACCATTAAGGTTAAAAGCAAAAACCTTTGACCTTCAGAGTTTACCATAATGTGTCTCTTGATGTCATTTAAAAATAGGAGTTGAGCTGGGATATTGGTCACTTCAGTCTGTGCTAGTTGGCTCAGCTGTCCAATAGAGGCCCTTTTGAGCCAAGGGAATATCTCTCTGCAGTAGCAGCACTACTGAAAGATCTGCTTTTACATTTCTATTTTGATGGCCCAGACTTAGCGGACCTCCATGTCAATGAAGGTTCTACCTTGGGCACAGGTTGAGAGCTATGACAAAATATCGAATGGCAGAAAAACACTTAAAGAAATGCTCATCCTCATTAGCCATCAGGGTAATGCAAATCAAAACGACCCTGAGATATCACCTTACACCCATCAGAATGGCCAAGATGAAAAACTCAAGCGATAACACATGCTGGAGAGGTTGTGGAGAAAGGGGAACCCTCCTCCACTGCTGGTGGGAATGTAAACTGGTACAACCACTCTGGAAAGATATCTGGCGCTTTCTAAGACAAATAGGAATAGTGCTTCCTCCAGACACAGCTATACCACTGCTAGGTATATACCCAAAGTTTGTTCAAGTACACAAAAAGGACACTTGCTCAATCATGTTTATAGCAGCTCTATTTGTAATAGCCAGAACCTGGAAACAACCCAGATGTCCATCAACGCTGGAATGGGTACAGAAATTGTGGTATTTTTATACAATGGAATACTACTCAGCAATCAAAAAGGAGGAAATCATGAAATTTGCAGGCAAATGGTGGGATCTAGAAAAGATCATTCTGAGTGAAATATCCCAGAAGGAGAAAGACAAACATGGGATATACTCACTTATATAGATCTATAAGATATGATAAACATAATGAAATCTATACACCTAAAAAAGATAATCAATTGAGTGGACATGGGGTAAGATGATCAATCCTCATTTAGAAAGACAGATGGGATGTGCATTGAACGTATGACAGAAGTCTACTGAGCGCATCTGAAAGACTCTAACTAGCAGTGTTTTCAAAGCAAAGACTCATGAGCAAACCTTTGGCAGAGTACAGGGAATCATAAGAAAGAAGGGGAGTTAGTCTGATGGGGAAAGGATAGGAGCTCCACAAGGACCAAATATATCTGGGCACAGGGTCTTTTCTGAGACTGACATTCAACCAAGGACCATGTATGGATATAACCTAGAACCTCCACTCAGATGTAGCCTGTGGTAGCTCAGTAACCAATTGGTTTCCCAAAGTGAGGGGAACAGGGACTATTTCTAACAGGAACTCAATGACTGGCTCTTTGGTCTCCCCACCCCCGAAGGGAGGAGCAGTCCTGTTAGGCCACAGAGGAGAGCTTTGCAGCCAGTCCTGAAGATACCTGATAAAACAGGATCAGATGAATGGGGAGGAGGTCCCCCCTATCAGTGGACTTGGAAAGGGGCACGGTGGAGATGAGGGAGGGAGGGAGGGACTGGGAGGGAATGAGGGATCGGGACATGGCTGGGATACAGAGTTAATAAAATGTAACTGATAAAAAATAAATAAATAAATAAATAAATAAATAAAAGTTTTGACTTAATTTATACTTTAAAGTAGTTCATGTAATTTCTTTGATTAATATTTTTTCACAAAATATTTCCTTTCTATGTATATAAGGAGTTTTTACAAAACCTTGAAAATAGTCTGATGACAGCTGGACTCTATGAGGAGTGGCTGAGTGTGCTAGACTGCCTCACAGAACAGGAGCAATTGGCTGCTGCAAAAAGGTAATGCCTTGCTAATTTCTTAAACAACATCAACAAAAACAGACATAATGTTTGCTTAGACACATTAGAGTACATATCAGAGAATTGCTTAGTAAAATTAATTACTGACAATAAAATTGACAATTATTCACACACCAGAAAGAAATGTTAAGAAGAGTCATATGGTGAGTCACAATGTCCCAGGCTCATAATCTCAGGATTCATACAGCAGTTAAATTTGTTTTTTTTTTTTTTTTTTTTTTTTATTGTTTCTGTGTTTCCAAAATCTTTATTTGCAGAAGGAATAACACTTGAGAGCATGGTTGTAAGCAGGGAGACAGATTTATAATCTTGAGGTAGTGCTTTCAAAATCCATGCTTAAACTATACTTGGGGCCACACTGCACTGTCAAACATTCCAAGAGAGGAAGCAAGAGTGAATAGCAACTTCTTTGGAAAGGCTGTCTGGGTTCAGAGATATTCTTAGATAAACTTGTGGCCCAGGAAGGAAGCTTTTTCCCTGCTGTTAATGGAGGACTGATGTTTTAGTTTGCTTTATTTGTATAGTACAATTTATTCACTTTGTATCCCAGTTGTAGGCCCCTCCCTACTCCCCTCCATATCCTGTGCTCACTTTCTCTTCTCCCATGCCCCTTCCTCAGTCCACTGATTGGGGAGGTCCTCCTACCCTTCTGCCTGACCTTAGCCTATCAGGTCTCAAAAAGGACTGTCTGCATTGTTTTCCTCTGTGGCCCAGTAAGACTGCCCTGCTTCAGGGGAAGATGATCAAAGAGCAAGCCATTGAGTTCATATCAGAGACAGCCCCTGTTCTCCTTACTAGGAAGCCCATTTGGAGACTGAGCTGCCATTGGAAACATCTGTGCAACAGTTCAAGTTTATCTCTTTGAATAGACCTTGGTTGGAATATCAATCTTAGAAAAAGACCCCTGTAAGCATCCAGCTTTTTTGTTTCTGTTGCTGTCCTTGTAGAGGTCCAGTCCCATCCAGGTCTTTCTATCTCCCCCTTCTTTCATCAGATTACGAACACTCTGCCCAAAGTCTGGCTAAGAGTCTCAGTATCTGCTTTGATATCCTGCTATGTAGAGTTTCAGAGGCCCTCTGTGGTAGGCTCCTGCCTTGTTCCTTTTATTCACCATCTTCCAATGTCTATCCTGCTGGCTTTTCTGAATGGCAATAGAACATCTTTCCCAGGGTCCTACTTCTTGCTTAGCTTCTTAGGGAGTACAGATTTTAGTATGTGTATCCTATATTATACCTCTAATATCCACTTAGATGTGAGTATATACCATGTGTGACTTTATTCTTCTGGAATACCTCACTCGGGATGATCTTTTCTAGTTCCCACTATTTGCCAGAAAATTTCATGATTTCCTTATGGTTTTGTTGAGTACTATTCCGTTGTGTAAATGTACCACAATTTCTGTATCCATGCCTCAATTGAGGGACATCTTGGTTATTTCCAGGTTCTGGCTATTACAAATAAAGGTGCTAAAAACATGGTTGAGCAAAGGTTTTTGTTGTATACTTAAGCATATTTTGGGTATATGTCTAGGAGTGGTACAGCTGGATCGTTAGTTAGCACTGTTCCTAATATTCTCAGAAAGCACCATATTGATTTCCAATGTGGTTGTACAAGTTTAAATTCCCACAAGCAATGGAAGAGGGTTTCTCCTTTCTCGACATTCTCTCCAGCATGTATTGTCATGTGATTTTTTATTCTTGCCTATCCTAATGTGTATAAGGTGAAATCTCAGGGTCATTTTGATTTGCATTTCCCCAATGACAAGAGATATTAAGCATTTCTTTAAGGGTTTCCCTGCTGTTCAATATTCCTCTATTGAGAATTCTCTTTTTAGCACTCTACTCCCTTTTTTAATTGATTACTTGATTTGTTGCTTTTTAACTTCTTGAGTTTTTTATATATTCTGGATATTAACCCTCTGTCAGGTATAGGGTTGGTGAAGATCATTTCCTAGTCTGTAGGATGTCATTTTGTTCTGATGACAGTGTCCTTTGCTTTACAGAAGCTTTTCAGTTTCATGAAGCCCCATTTATTGAATGTTGATCTTAGAGCCTGTTTTGTTGGTGTTCTGTACAGGGAGTTGCCTCCTATGTCAATGAATTCAAGGCTCCTCCCCACTTTTTCTGCTAACAGGTTGAGTGTTTCTGGGTTCATATTAAACTTGGACTTTAGTTTTTGTGCAGGGTGATAAATATGGATCCATTTAAATTTTTCTAATGTAGACATTTAAATTTGGAGAAATATTCCAAGAACATTCCTACTTTCATTTTATTCTCATAAAACCATTAATAAGATAGAATTACCCTGTGCACATTCTTTATTTTTGCAAATCAATGAGTAAAATTTACTAGTTGAAAGTAACTTGTTATTGGGTTCAGTCTTCTAGAAAAAGTGCCACCCGTGAATGCCCTTCTCATCATACAGCTCTTCAGAATACTTCACACAATTTCTAAAAATTCAGAAAAGAACATGATGTGCAGTGACCGGTTAGCTTTATGCCTAGCCCCAATTCTGCTCTGGAGACCTGGTTCAGGATTCGGAGAGAACTTTGCCAGAAAGGTAATGATGCATACATTTAGGTATAAGATTAACACGTCTACAAAGAGAAAGAAACGGAGGGTTATCCTGAAAATCTGTTTTGGTTTGGTTTTGTTTTAAATAAATATACTCTTGAATTATGTTCCTCTAGGAGGGAAGAATCATTGGTTTCTTTTAAGTAATTAGACTGAAAGTGGCTGCTTGAACTCATTTTGTCATTCGTTAATTAAATGACATTAAATGGCATTAAAAATATCCTATACTTAAGCTAACCCACTGAGAGCAAATGTTGTAAAATGATGCAAACTCATGGGTGCTGGGTCCAGCAATCAAAACTGAATCATCATATCTTTACAGAAGAATGAGTGAACTCTATTTGATTCCAAGGTGGTTTCCTCATAAAACAGGCAATATGGGTTCCTTTTAACATATATGGTTTTTATTAGGCTAAGAGAGAGTTATTAGTTGCTAATTATGGTTGATTTAGAGAAATTCTGGTGAACACGTTTTTATGGTACATGCATTTCATATACTATCATTTAATGACTGAATATATAGTATATATATACATATATATACATACATATATATATATATATATATATATATATATATATATATATATATATATTGAGTTTCTGAGTTATTATTGCTTTTGGACCTGTAAGGAGTACATTAGATGAACGTATAACTCAGAAAATATTTTCCTCATATTGAGCAAAATGAAAGGACAGGAGAAAAAGATAGGGTACCTAAGAACTGGCATTACAGGAACATAATTATCCAGTTTTCTCCAAAAAGGCCTTATTTCAAATGCCTCTCGAAAACCCATGCCTGTGGATGAGGCTTTGACCATTGAGTCTGCACTGAGCAATCAGAGACTCATGAAGGCTGCTGCTTAGTTTTATTTTGCCTCTGTCTTCCTTTATATCCCTGAACGGGAACTTTCATTAGGACGGTGTCCACATTCAGAAGTGCTACATTTCCTTCTGAGTTGTGTGTTTCTATGAGCATCCTTTTCCAGCATGCTCAGCCATGCGGGTGACAAGTGGAATTAAAATTACTCAGGTTGACAGTAGATACTAGCCATTGCAATGGGAAAACTGGAAACCATTCTGTTATGTAGTCTTGCACTGTGATGATCATATTTTAAAATCTGATCTCAAAATCAACTTTTAAATTTCTAACAGAATATCCTCCCTTTATCTTATAACAGCTGACTCTTTCTCAGAATTTTGGACTGCATATTTTTAGCCTACAAGACTTATATATCAAATGTGATTTCAAGACCCTCTGTTTTTCCCATTTCTGTCACAGGTTTCTTTAGTATCTTTCCTTATTAAAAATTCACCATATATATTTGGAGAAAACATCATTTTCTATGAAGCATCGTTTTTTAATTCTTACGGTAATAAAACTTCAAGTGTCCTGCAAAAAGAAATAGAGCAAGAAAACCGCTCCCACAGTGGGATGACATGCCCCATAGAAAGTGACACAGTGCCTGGAAGTACAAGGGCTTCTCTTGAAAATGAGGAGATTCTAGGTAAGTATAGAAGTTCTATTATTGTTAATTTTTTTCACCATTTGTTTTAATGATTCTTCACAAATGGTGACAATACTAAAGTAGAGACAAGGAATAATCAAAATGTTACTGCCAACATTATAATATGGAATTACACATTTAAAACATTTTCTGGTTTAAAAATAAATCTGGTCATCAGTAAAGCACAACAGATCTCTAGTAAGGTGGGTCTCTATATTCCTGAGGGTGTTCCCTTTTGTCCCTATCCCAGGGCTTTCATATCTGCCTGATCTTCCTCTGATGGAAGGTCCAGGAGATCCCCCACAATCAGAGCCTCTTTCTCCACCAAAGCCACCTCGGTCCAAGAAAGGGCAACCTCAGAAGTATCATCTATCTCAAGATAAGAACAGTCCTGCAGGTCCACCAGGGTTCATCAGTCCTCCTCAACCTCACATGGCAGCAGCCCCAAAGTCACCATCTGGAGGTGGGAAGGGTGGCAGAAGGAAGTCCTTGGTGTTAGGGGTCTTATACAGTTTGCATTGTATTCCCCAGCAAAGTTCTGTTTTCCAGAGCACATACTGAGATACTGCCACTCTCCAGCTCTGGGCTGGACTAATCTTCTTCCAGAGGGGGTTCCCTCTTGAGCCCTGGGATAGATTTCAGGGTGAAGTCTATTCTTACTCTTCCAAAGCCTCCTGTGTGGCCCGTGCATCCTCCAAACTTCCTTGGCCTCCAGGTTCTTGACAACATCACAGCTTGATTCTAATGCATTTATGCATTGCATTCAAAGCAAAAAGTAGCATTTACAGATTAAACCTAAAAGGATGAGCCATATGCAACTAGCTATCGAGTGCCTCATGATGCAATCTCTTTTTAACACATGCTAAAATATTGATTATTTTCTGTGTATTTGTGGTGAGGCACAAGTTATACATGCTATGAAAAGAAAAGAGCATTCAAACTTAAGTGAGTTCAATTGCGATGTACAATGATTGCCCATTTTTCTTAGGTTCTGTGACATCTGAGGGTAGGACACCAACATCAAGACCGGAAACAAAGGAAGAATCTCTGAATATCACTCCCCCAGAGGAAGATACTACGGTGTTTTCGCCCTCTCCACCAGGGCCATTTGTGTCTCCACCAGGACACCTATTTGGAAAATCTCTCAAAAGTATATGTAACAATGGAAACCTGCCCGCTGTTATACTTGTAAGTTAAGTTTTGGTCTCCGTAGCTGTCCTGTCCAACATACTTGCTGGGGAGCCTGTTCTCTCAATTCATTATCTTACAAACATAACCTATCCATGAGGGTGAGATCCTTTTAAAATACTGCCTCCAAGAAATAAATCCCAGTGAAATTGGAGTTGTGTAATTCAAAAATATTGAAAACTAATGTATAACATTCCCAAGGTTCCCTCTGAATACCACAGGAATCCAAATCCCCCATCTAGTTGGAGGAAATGATTCTATGGATGGGAGTCTCCTCTGAGTCCCAAACTGTCAAATCTTCCAGCTTCTTTTAACCTCCATATTATTCTGGAGTCTCCTGTAATAGTGTTGCCTCTGAGATCATTCAGTCTTATAATTCAATATATCTAGAGTGCTTTGTTTTACTTTATCAAGGAATTAGGTGTAAACATTTTTCTTTGCTTTATATTAATCCTTTCATCCTAGAAAAATATATTTCAAAGTCATCTAATATGGCTTGATCTATTTTAAAGAAGTTATTAAATTGCCATAGAGAATGAATGTATTTACTGTGCAGCAAGCATTTTAAAACTATATGGCAGCATGTCAATAGGATTAAGTCAGACACATGATAATTACTGCACGTACCTTGAGTATTTTACTGCAAACTCTTCTGCTAACCATGACTATAATCATAACCCAACCACGAAAATATTGAGTAAAGATGTGTATGGTAGTCAATGTTACATGGTGAAACCATGGAAGAGGAATCGAAATCTCCTTGAGTTCTTGACTGGGACATCTTTCTATATTGATAGCTGAAACTAAAAAGTCCCAGGAAAAAGAAATGAAAGTCTTTATGAAAGGAACTTTCCTGAAAGGCAAAAATCTTTCCTGACAAGAGAGATATTTAGATTTCCAACAGAAAGCAGCACAGGCAGGACACATTTGCATGCTGAAAGGGAAATATTCCAGTAGTAACTGAGAATGGCATGCTTGGGAAGAATATTCCTATAGAAGAGGGAAAAAGTAAGGGAGGACCCATCACCAAAGTTATTTAGGGAACCTAATTGCGATTCAATGCCAAGGAGGATCTGATTCCAACAAACCCCAATGTTTAAAATTGAGATAAAAGGATTAGGAGAGAAAATGTATTCAGAAGTTAAGAAAAATTACAAAATACAATATCTTCTTCATTCCTCCCGGTTGTAGTTACTGACCTATAATTGCCATTGCTCTAGTTCACAGTAAGAGACACATTTGTTCTTCAAACTATTGGATGTGTAATCATAGAAGCATGTGTTTATCTCATACAGGAGATGATTTCAATTATTCATGAAAAGGGACTAGATGAATACCGTTTATTCAGGTATTTGGGGACCAAAGCATTCTGGGACCTCCGTGAAAAGATTGACACTCAACAGGCTGTAAATTTAAATCAGGAATCTGTGAATGTCATAGGAGCGGTCTTAAAGGTAATGGTTTTAGCCTCCTTCATACTTAGCATCCCTCTAGACATGCCTAAGTACTTTCTTTCCTTGAGACAAATTTCTGATGATAGATTATTTCAGCTGTGGAAACTGATGATCTGAGGACAAGAGGATGGTAGATAAAGGTCTGACAAGTTAAGGGATTCATCACAAACATACCATTGAAAACCTTCTGTAGGAAGTTAACTTGCTCATAGGGCAGATGTGCTTTGGTTTGGCATTGCAAAACACCCTGCTGATTTCACCTCTGAACACAATATTTGAAGTCATAACAAAACAAGTAATAATAGTGGTAAACATGTGATTGACAAAACTCAAGTCTTAAATCATACATACCAAAAATATATCCTTCATAAATAAAAACAGTTCAAAATGGCTAGTTCAGCACTGACTTGTAACAAGTTCACAGAGAGGTGGATAATGCCCCCTTCCAGTACATACATGAAATTGATCTCCTTCGATACAAAAAAATTAAACAAGTACTTTTATATTTACTAGATCCTTAACCCTTGTCAGATAATCAACAATTTTCTTAACCTACTCAAAACACTCTTTCACACACTGAACTTACACTGGAGCAACCAGTGGTTCTAGAGAAACACCATTGCTTGACTTTAATTGGGCCATGCTCTGAATTCACCACTCAGCTGACTCTGGAGCTGTAGCCTCAGACATAAAGAGAGAAGGTACTGCTCTGAGAGCAGGCAGGATTAGTAACATCAGACAAAGGTACCACTGGATCCCTCCTTGTTCTGGAGCTTAGCAAGTATGGTTTGCTCTCATTGCCAGAAGGCTGGGACCACATCCTGAGAAAGAAAGTGAAGATCAGTGATCACAAGTCAGGGCTGTTCATTCAGGGTACTTTAAAGGTACAGGAACACCTGGACTTTTCCTATTGTTCTCATTTCTCTATCCTTGGAACCTCAAAATATGGCTGATCTTTCACAGCTCAGAAATCTTTAAAATGAATCAACCTTTACTGAATTATGAACATGAAAGTTGGTTGTGGATTTACTGAACTAGTTAGTCCTGAACAGTTTTGGGCTGTTTAGTAAGAAGAGAAGATATGCTAGTTTTAAGCTATGTAAGGTAATTTGATACTTCTTTTTCTTACCCCAGTAATTAGGGATTTCTCCAATTTTTGTTGTTTTCTTTATTTTTTATCTATTTACTGTTTGCTTGTTTGTTTACTTATCTGTTTATTTATTCATCTACTTTGAGTCTTGTCTGTGTTTGACACTCACTCTAATCTCTAACCTAAGGCCCAACTGCATCATTATGCGTTCTGAGTTTCTAACTGTATACCACCAATGCTTGCCTAGGCCTCACACATTTCAATATACCTAGGCTTTTAAAACTGCAGTGTATGTGTGACCCAGTACCAGAGTTAGAAGGAATTAAAGAAAGAGACATTTCTGCCCATCAAACAAGCTGTTAGTCACTCTTTATTTAAAGATTTGAATGTTTATACATTTAAGGGAATGAATGTGAAAGTGTGAAAGCTTGTCTCATGAGACACAGGAAGCTCAAGAAGGAATAATGTTCTTCCCTACTCCAAGTGTGCCTGTAAGCACATTAGAACCTTCATTCTATGAAGTATAAGCACTGATTCATCAAGTTATTGAATCAGGACAAGACATTCTCTTGCTCTGCCTGTTTGGGATGCTTGCTTATTCCGAGGAAGAACACTTTGAACATACAATAGGTTTATTTCATTGCTACCTATTCCAGAACTGTGCATCTGTGATTCCAACCTTAGATGAGAAAACACAAGCTCCTCCTCCTGGGATTTACAGTTGAGCCAAGAGTCTGGGTAGGTGACAGGGTGGGACTCTCTTAAGAGAGTAGACTCTAAACCTGGGTTCTCAGCCTTCCTAATCCTGTGGCCCTTTAATAATGTTACTCACTGCCATGGGCTATGTCTGTGCAGGGGTCTTAGGTCATCTCCATGCCTAATCCTTGGTTGGAGTATCAGTCTCAGGAAAGACACCTGTGCTCAGATTTTTTGTTTCTGTTTCTCTCCTTGTGGAGTTCCTGTCCTCTCCAGATCTTACTGTTTCCCACTTCTTTCCTAAGATTCCCTGCACTCTGCCCAAAGGTTGCCCATAAGTCTCAGGATCTGCATTGATAGTCTGCAGGGCAGAGCCTTTCAGAGGTCCTCTGTGTCAGGCCCTGACTTGTTCCCTCGTTTCTCTTTCTTCTGATGTCCACACTCTTTGTCTTTCTGGATAGGAATTGAGCATTTTAGTAGGAGTCCTCTCTCTTGATTTGTTTCTTTAGGTGTGCAGATTTTAGTAGGCTTATCTTATATTATAGGTCTATATCAGTGAATATATACCATGTTCATCTTTATGCTTCTGGAATAGCTCACTCAGGATGATCTTTTCCAGTTCCCACCATTTCCCTGCAAATTCAGGATTTCCTTGTTTTTTATTGCTAAGTAATATTCCATTGTGTAGATGTGGGTTCCATTGTAATAGGAACAGGGACGGCCTCTGACATGAGCTGATTAGCCTGCTCTTTAATTACCTCTCCCTGAGGGGGAAGCAACATTACCTGGTCACAGAAGAAGGCAATGTAGCCACTCCTGATGAGACCTAATTGACCTGGATCAGAAGGAAGGAAAAGAAGACCTCCCCTATCAGTGGACTTTGGGAGGAGCACGCATGCAGAGGGTGAAGGGAGTGATTGGGACAAGAGGAGGGAGGGAACCACAGGGGGGATACAAAGTGAATAAAGTGTAATTAGTAAAGAATTAAAAATAAAAATAACAAAATAAAATAATAATGTTACTCACGTTGTGAACCCCCAACCACAAAATTAATTTACTGCTGCTTCATCACTGTAAATTTGCTATTGTCGTGGATTGTAATGTAAACATCGGATATACAGGCTATCTGGTATGTGACCCTCAAAGCTTCACAACCCACAGGTAGAGAATCGCTGGTCTAAACTGCTATTTTTCAATAAGAATCTTATCTATCATTTCTCCAGTATACATTGACCTTTACAATTCTTGTTTATTTCCTAAAATATAAAAAAATAAATAAATAAATAAGGATTTCATCCGAAAGTTACAAGGAAGCCTCCTTTGTTGTGAATTATATGAAGACTGGCTTAATGTTCTTGATGAAGATGATTTGGATCAAAAGATTTCTACAATTCAAAGGTAAAGTTGCATTAAACACTCAGAAAACAACACAAAGCTAGGAGCAATACATTTCTTGAAGGTATTATTAGCTTGTTTTTAAGAGATTACCCCCTTGAAATGACGACCCATGCCAAGAGGGTTCTTTTGCTCGCACATGTGTAGTCACTTCATGAACAGATGCATTGCTCAGGCAACAGCATTGCCTCGTGCTTATAATCCCACCACTTGGGAGGCTGCCACATTTTAATTGTTATGGATTGCAGGATAGCCGTGATTACATAGCTGAGTGCAGTCCAGGCTAAAATGTGGGTTTCAGTTCCTGTGTGAGAGAAATTAAAAGAAGTATGTGTATGCAATACCTGTGTGTTATTTCTGTCCAAATAGTATTACCATGGAAGAGTTAAAGATACTTCACACACTAAATAGATGACACTGCTTGGTACATAAAGCTACTAGTGAGTTCAACTTTCTCAACTATAGCAATATAGAGTAGTCTAGATCAAGGTCAGCTTAGACTTCATGGAAAAATTTTCCTGTACCATACTCTATAGAACGATTTCTCAGGTAACGGAGGACTTTTCAGCTCCATGACAATCCAGAACCCCAGCATGTCTGCTTTATTTAAAGCATCATCTTTCATACTGCATTGCTATGTTTCATTAGAGTGTTTTCAGCTCATCCTAGTCATCAGATCAAGAATGCCTAAAAGTGTTACTTGGGTTTACATTAAATTGTAAATTAAATGTGTCCTCATGGTGCCTATACAGATATCACAGTGCTTAATAACTCTGGATATTTCCATTGTCAGAACCCACATGATGGCTTGCAACAACCCAGGTTCCATTTCCAGGGTTTCTGACACCGTCCTAGGGGCTCATGGGCACTAGTCAAACAGGTGGTGCACAGATATTATTACCTATTTTTTTTTTTTATTTCCTATGATTCTTTACAGAGACTTTTTTGGATGAAGCTATTCTAGACAATATTTTAGCCTCTTTTAATTTTTGATTATCATATGATCTGGTCTATGAAACATTTACCCTGCATTTTCACTGAATTTGGAGATTGATAAGTAACTTTCCCTGTAAAGTCAAACAAGCATAAAATCCTTATTTTTCTATATTCAGACTTTTATTGAAGATGCCACCACCAAATCTGATTCTTTTGAGGCACTTCATGCATTTGTTACACGAGATTAAAAGTCATTCTTCCATTTGGTTTGTGAACGCTTATATTTTATCATTTCGCATTGCTGATAGTCTTCTATGGAAGGATACTGCTGACTACTCAATATCTGAAACAGATTTCTCAAAAAGGGTAAGTGGATCTCTTGGTTTCTGCCTTTGTGAGCAAAGTCCTTCTTATGATCTAGAAGTTGGAAAAGTCATTGCTGTTAAAGAACACCCTAGGATTGCATTCTTTTAGAGTTGAAGAGGTATTGATCTATTTCGGGGAGGTTGGGAAGGGACCTTGTTAATGTGGTTACAAGTTGTGAATCATCCTTATTTAACTGGCTTTGAAAACCAAATCAACTTGAAGCACAGACACTGAGGATGATAGAAAGAGATGAGGAGGCTCATCACACTAAAACTGAGGACTGTGGACCATCATGGATAAACACTGATGAATAGAATTGGACATAAATTTCCAAAGTAGTTTTCTCGTCCCTGGGAGTAGCACTTGTCCCCAGCTTCTCTGCACTTAGTCCCCCTTTGTGTTTGAATAGAGCACAGAAGAAACAATGCAGCTGATATGTTAGGCAGCTTTTCATTTCTACAACAACAGACCTGTAGAACTACACTTATAAAAAGGAAACATTTATTTTAGTAAAATACCCTGTGTGCTAACCTTCTGCTTTCATGTGATTTTGCATGTATCAACTTTTCTTAGTGCCCTGCATGCCCAAAGAAACCTTTGAAATCCATGGAATTAGAATTACATAATACTCTAAACAAACGTGAGGTGCTGAGAACCCAACCTGATGCTCTCAAATAGCAAATAGTGCACTTAATAGTGAGCCATAATTCTGGAACCAAAATATTTATTTTAATTTATGTAAAGCAGGAATGAAATGTTTTTTTTTTTCTTTTTAATGTGGTCTGCATGGAAGTTGTGCACTGCTTGCATTGTGGTGCCTTTGGAAACAAGAGGATGGCATTGGCTCTCACAAAACTGAAAGTACAGATGCTTGTGAAATTACAGATGCTGAGTCCTTTGAGATAGCTGCCAATGAACATACCTTCTGACACATCACTTCACATAATAGTTTACCTTAAGCTTGTTTCATCAAGGAATTTACTTTAATTTGCTTAACTGATTGTCTCAACTTTTTATTGATAAGGTTATTTTTTTTCAATGCAGTTTATTCAGGAACATTGAACAATCCTCGGACCCCGGGGAAAGCCAGCCCACAGCTTAAATAGCCTCTGGGTAGCCAACCCAGGCGTGCCACGGGGGCAATGCAGATAGGAGATAAGGTTATTTTTTATTACAAGCCTGAGAGGAATATTTCATGTGGTGGGAGAAAATTCCTGAGAAGAAAATATATGCTCACCTGTTAAAAAGAAAGCTGACTGAGAGAAAGGCAGAGAGAAAGATAGGACTCCTGCATTCGCTCTAATGCCAGAACTGCATACCATTTGCCTCACAGTGGGGCTTCCTTCTTAAAGCATAATTCCCAGGAAAAAAGCCTTAAAGATTTAATGATTAGCGCATATGTCTCCTGAGCAGAGCAGTCACTAAGAAGTTGGATATGATAGATTTGAAAAACAGAAAGGGTACAAAGTTCAGTAGGATTAAGACTAAATTTTAAAACTGAATAAAATTTAAAAAAGTGTAATGCCCTAATGTGCAGATGCAGACTGATAAGACCCTTTTCGTGTTTTGTGTCAAAATGAGAGACAAAATGTTTTAAGAAAGTATGGGTGTGCCTTCTTGTTAAGAAGGTGCAGGAGAGCTGGCCCTGGTGGCATGGTTTGCAAGGAGAGTTGGCAAGCTATGTTACTAACGAGATCCAAGACTTTGAGCTGGCCCAGTCCAAAATCTCCATCTATGAACTTTTGGAACGTGTGAAGAGGCTGGTCCTGAACACCCAAAGCTGCTGGAAATCCATGGTCAGGGGCAACAGGAGAATATCCGGAATATCTGAGAGAGTCTCTGAGAGGATCTATTATTGATGTTGTAGCACAAAACCATAGGCCCTGACCCAGAGCATTGCCTCATTTTAGTGAATATTTGCAAATTGAGCTGTTTGAGCAAAAGGATATTAGTTTGACACACAGTGGCACAACACAGCTTACATGGGATAATTTAGTGATTTATATACAGATACATATAATTTTTTATTATTTCTTTTTGTGGGATTTAAAGGGTGGAGAGCAGTAATGGAAGCATTGGGAAATTTGTGGGTTTGGGGTACATGATGGAAAATTCACAAAGAATCAATAAAGTCATTTGTTTACCAAGAAAGAAAAGAAATAAGAAGAAAGCAAGGGGTATATTTAACTAGTACCTTTCAGGAATCAGCTGCACAGGACAGAAATCATGGTACAGTGGAGTAGTACAGCACAGAGAATCACTTTCGCATCCAGGACTCTACTTGGCTCTATTCAGCTATCAAGCTACTGGCAACCTAAAATCCAAGTTTTATTAAAATTCATGTTCAGTACAAAAAGAACAATGAGATATATTTTTCACTCTTAACTACTATTAATGATTCTCTTTTCTAAACAGTTCTATTCAAATATATTCCTGTATGTGGTCAGATATGAAAGCCAAGAAGGATCACTATCCTGAACTATTTGTGTAGGAAATAAGAAAATCATCTAAGTATGATATTCCTGAAAATTATTTCTTTGCTACCCTGTTTAAGACTGGTCAAATTTTTTGGTTGTGAGCCCAGACTTTAACTGCTGAGCTTGGAGGGGGTTCTCCCCTGTCAGGGAACTAGGGAAGGGGCACAGAAGGAGAAGAGGGAGGGTGTGTAGTTCTAAGAGGAGACCAGGGAGTGGGCTGCAGTAGGGAAAAATTTGAATAAATAGTAATAAATGAATAAATTTTCAAAAGACTGGTCAAATATAAAATTAGGTGCATCATGGGAAGAAAAACAAAAGTTAAACAGAAACAGTCATTGCTGTGAGGATACTAAAACTTTTCGTAATTTTACTGAGAAAATATTAAATAGGTGCCCAAACTATTCTTACTCATTTCATGGGTTCATAGCTGCGTATAGTAACTACTATTTTTTTTTTGTCATTTCAAGAATCTAATATCAAATTTGTAAGCAATGTGAAATGAAAGGATCTTGTTTCTACACTGTTGATTTACAGGTTTCCCTTATAAAACTTCTAATTGATTATTTCCCCAAGATTTTTAAAGAGGATACTAGTAAATTGTATAAAGATGTCCAAAGGAGTGTGGAGGACATCAAGAACTCCTCTGGTGATAAGTCTCCTGATAAGGCTGATGCGGATAACCAAAGTGAGTATGACTTTCCTAATGATAATAATGAAGAATTAAAGCTTACATCTGTTCCTTCTAAGGAGGACATTCCTACAGGTAACAGGAAGCTTTAAAGAAGTAATCAGATGAATGGAAAGACAACATCCTCTCTTGATTTCACAAAACTGTAAATAGCATCACAGCAGTATTGTCACACATCATGATATTAGAGCATGAGAAGTCTCTTTAAACAACAGTGTAATTTTAAAATATAAATATAAGCATACATACATACATATACTGTTAAGCACATTTATCCACATGCATGTTTATACTCACATATATACATGCATGTATGTATGACAGATACCGTCCTAATTTAGCCCCTGAAAGGATCCCAGAATATTCCTGCTGTGTTTCTCACCTTTCCTTCTCCTGGTCCCTGAGTCAGTGTAGGATATCTTGGATACTGAAATTATTACTTTTGGAAAGAGCACTAGAGACAATGATTTGATTCAAAAACCCCTCAAACTTTCTGGGAGATAAAGCCTTGTGCCACTGTCACCAAACTGTGCAATCGTCTTGCAAAAACACTAACATTATTTTGATTTCTTATGAGAGATAAATCTTATCAAATGCTCAGCATTATGTAACTATTGGATTCACAGGATCCACTACAACAAGTATGTGAAGAATGATAAATAGGCTAAAACATACCGGAATCATCAATTAGCACCTCGCAAAATCAGATATGTTGTAAACACAAGAAATTTTCTGTGTGGAGTTGTATAAATAGACTGAAAGACTCATTTCATCTGAATCGAGAGGAATCTGTCTTCTGAGAATGTTTTGAATCATGATATTTGTTTGTTTTATTTGACAGTGGATATTGGAACAACTTTCTTCTACAGTACAATTGATCATCCTGTGGAGGATGATAACTGAAGAAACGTTTGGATTGTCCAAGCAACCTTACTTCCCTTCAGTTTCTTACCAAACTAAATACTTGGAATCCCCACAATTTCATTTGTCTACATCCTTCCCTTCCTCTTATCCCTCATTGTAATACATTCGTAATGTTCTCTATTTCACTTTATTATTGTTTACAATGTTTCACTTCCATTTCATTTATGCTGTGTATTCAGTACTTTTATTGTGGTAATAAATGTTAGATTTGGAAAATGCCATTTGGCAGTCTTCTCCTCCATCTCAGTTACTCAGGAAGTGGCGTTCATGTGATAGATCCAAAAGAAACAATTTATTATTATTCCAAACTCCAATCAGAATGGAATAGTAAGTTCTGCTTAATAAATGAAGACAGGGGATTTCTCTGACCGAATTCTTTCAGACTCTAGCCACCAAAGTGTCCCAAAGTCAAAGAATCAACTACCAGTTTTCCACAAAACCTGACTCATTCTGGGCATTAGAGCAACATTTTTGTTTTTAAGTTATTTTCATCTTGGTTTGAAAAATTGCTTTAGAATATTATTTGCGTTAGAAATACATTTGGCTCAGTGTTTGTGGGCTCATGCCATTGCTACAGGGCAGGTCTGATGTCAGGATGTCACAGCAAGTGAAGTGGCTGACTTAGTTAAAAAGCAGAGGAAAATGACGGCTCATACTCACTGAGCTTTTTCCTGTTTATGCATTCCAGAAATCATGCTTGTAATTTCACAGTCCAATAATAGTTGTTATAGTTTTCTCACTGTGATAACTTAATCTAGATAATTGCTCAGAAGCATGGAAAGAAGGTAATGTAATTGAAATAATCCTGCAGAGTTGTGCTTAGAGTCCTGTATCATAGATGGCTCCAGATAAAATACCATTAACAATCAAAATTAAGCATCACACATCATGAAGTTGGAAGTAGATTCCAATTGTAAGAAAGTGCACAATGGCCTGAAAAGGTGGTTCAATATTTAAAGCAACTGAGATACAAACTTTGTAACTGACATGAGTCCTGATCAAGACTGTAATTAATATAAAAACTAAAAAATTGGTGGCTACCGCTGGAATACAAAGTGAATAAACCTGAATTAATATAAAAAATAAAAATTTGTTTTAAAAAAAATAAAAATTTAATTTAAAATAAAGCTTCAGAAAAAAAGAGTGTGCATCACATATTGTATCTTAATTATTATATGTGACTAGCAGGAATAATATGTGAATATTGGAAATTGGGATGTCCTACACATACCTATAAGATATTTTATTCTCTGTGTTCTCACATGTATTTGTTGAAGTACTGGAGATCATGACCCCAACCACAAACCCCTCAGTTCAAATTTGAAATAAGAGGTGTCCTACACATACCATAGAGATTTTTTTCATTGTCTGTGTTCTCACGTGTGCCTCTTGAAATACTGGAGATCATGAACCCCTTAACAAAGATAGACATTTATAAGAGGTTATTCCAAGGGAACACTGTATACATGCACACCAGTTAGAAATAGAAGGCATGATCATGGTTGTAGTGATGCAGTGAAAGCAGAACAGAAATTAGAATTCTGAGTGTTTCATTTATGTAATTTCTTCGTTCAGTTGGTTCATTGCAAATGTAAATGAGAAAGGATAAAACACATGGTTTGAGATTAATATACTTTACATAAACCAAAGTGAATGCTTAGTTTACAGCATGAGACAAGTCAATAAATTCTACCAAGGTGACAAATGAGGATAGAAGACTTTTAGAACAGGGAGTCCTTCAAGAAGTAAAAAGTTAAATTACAGTGATACTCAGAAATCATAAAATGGCAATCAGTTTCCCTTCAGGAAAACAAGACAAAGGGCATAGGCACCATGGTTAGGTTATACCATAAACATGAAGGAGACCTGCATAGCACAGTCATATAGTATTTAGCCCATGAAGAGATAGCAGTAGTTGCCAGTTAGGAGTTAAAATCACATTCTCCCCAAGGACATACTTCTGCGAGCTTTTATTCAACAAGAGGCTGTCTGGATGTGACAGTGGTATCATAGAACCCTTCCTTCAAAACACCTGGAGCTTCTTCCAGTGGATAATTTTGACCTGTGTATTCCTCGATATTTTGGTAAAAACAAAACAAAAAAGGAGCAAATTGCAAAATACTTAAGAATCACTTTGGGAGAAAAAATATTCTCAAATACAAAAACAGCAGGAAAATTATAATATAAAAATCACATAAATATAATATAACTCTCTGAAATATATGAAATATCTAAAAATAATTCAGAATCATAAAGTTACACATTGCTAAATAAGCATAAATAATTTGCAACAATTTAAAATTCAATGCAATTTCATACAGGAATTAAGTATGTTCATTAGAAACATGAACTCAATTTAAAGTAGATCATTTTTACTAATTAGTTAAAAAAAGAAAATAAAAGTTTTTATTTTTTGTTTTTTATATTAATTACAGTTTATTTACTTGTATCCCAACTGTAGCCCCCTCCCTCATGACCTCCCTATCCTACCCTCTCTCCCTCATCTCCTCTCTGCCCTTCTCTAAGTCAACTGATAGGAGGTCCTTCTTCCTTTCCTCTGACCCTAGCTTATCAGGTCTCATCAGGACTGTCTGCAATGGCTTCCTCTGTGGCCTAGCAAGGCTGCTCCTCCCTCAAGGGAGGGGGTCAAAGGGAAAGCCACTGAGTTCCTATCAGAGTCAGTCCCTGTTCACCTTACTGGGGTACCCCACTTGGATACTAAGCTGCCATGGGCTATGTCTGAGCAGGGATTCTAGGTTAGATCCATGCATGGTCCCTGGTTAGAGAATCCTTTTCAGAAAAGAATCCTGTGCCCAGATATATTTGGTCCTTGTGGAGCTCCTGTTCTCTCCAGGTCTTACTAACTACCTTCTTTCATAAGATTCCCTGCACTCTGCCCAAGGTTTGGGTATGACTCTCAGCATCTGCTTTGATACTTGTAATAGCCAGAACCTGGAAACAACCCAGATGTCCCTAAATGGATACAAAAATTGTGGTACATATACACAATGGAATACTACTCAGCAATTAAAAACAAGGAAATCATGAAAGCTGCAGGCAAATAGTGGGATCTAGAAAAGATCATCCTGAGTGAGGTATCCCAGAAGCAGAAAGAGACACACGGTATGTACTCACTTATACTTGGATACTAGACCTAAAAGATAGGATAAACATACTAAAACCTGTACACCTAAAGAAGCTAAACAAGAAGCAGGATCCGGGGTAAGATGATCAAGCCTCACTTAGAAAGACAAATGGGATAGACTTTGGAAGTAGGAGAAAACAAGAAACAGGCAGGAGCCTACCATACAGGGCCTCTAAAAGACTCTACCAGGCAGAGAAAATAAATTTCTGACAGGAGAATGATTATATAGATATTTCTAATTTATGTAAAACACATATGCAAGTTTAAAAATTGCATTAAATAAAATATGTTCAAGGAATCAGGGTAAATTTAGAGAGACAGAATACAAAGTAGACTATACATATAATTGTTATTGTATAAAAAGAAACATAAGGAATAGATAAAAATAAATGAGTACCGTCAAATAAAATTGTTAAAAAGCAATACAGTATTCTAACATCTAGAGATTAAAGACTAGAAGAAAAATCTAGTCTAAGAATAAAAAGAAAACAGAGAAATCCATTTGTCACTTGGATTGTTGATGAACAATTTTTTTAATTGTAAAAAGACACAAAGACATTGAGACTTAGAGAAGGTTCTGATAAGATAATTTAAACAGATATAAATTGCACTGGTAGATTATGGTTTGTCCTCTTCTAACTCACTTTGAAGAGTGAAATCGTGACAACTTGTAAGCAACACTTAAACAAGTATTTGTGTTCTTAGGAGAAACTCATTATCTTCTCTTGAGAATGAGTGACTGCATTCATGAGGTTGCAGTGCTTACCCTGTGAGATGGTTTATATTGTCTGCCCACTTGACATGATCTAGAATCACCAAAAGATAAACCTGGTCAGATGCCTGTGGGATAAGCCCTGATTAGATCAACTGAGGTGGAAAAACTTCTAAAATAGTGTAGCGCTGTAGTGATGGTTGGCTCCATTATATGGGTGAGGTTCTAGATATATTAAAAGTCAAAAACAAGCTGAGCATGCTTTTCACACAACCTTCTCTTGGCCATGATGCATTAGCTCCCTTCAAACTGTCAATCAGAATTAACTGTCCTCACATGAAGTTTCTCTTGTCAGTTATTTTTTCACATCAGTGAAACAAGGAACTAATAGCGTATCCAAGGACGTTGTTATAAAGCAAGTCATACAAACAAATTTTCAATTTCTATTTGTCCATTTTCCCTTCTCTTCCTCAGCCATCTTGTTCCTGTTGGCAAGCTGTATGATAAGCTCCAAGACAGGGACTCTATTACTGTACCAACAGTAGATTTCCTTCAGTAAACATGTATACGAATATAAAAAACATGAAGACAGAAACTATGTAGTATTAATCATACTAAAAAGTATTTTATTGAGGTTGAGTATGTAACTCAGTGTTGCAAGGTTGACCATGATTCTAATCCATACCACTAGATGAATAAATCTTGAGCTTTAAAAGCTTAATTATTTACTAAATGGTTTGGTAACCATGACAAAGAACCTGACATACGCAAATTTCCTTTCTACACATTCATTCTTAGGATTGATTAGCCCATTATTATAAAAGTATTTTCATTATTTAGTTACAAGAATAGGAGGAAAGAATACATGTAGAGCAGTAGGAAATTAGCTTAAAATATTTTAATAAACACAGTAAAATTAATATTGGCAAAGATTTTAATGATAATTATTAAAATATACATAATGCGGATCTAAGATGGCAGCGCCTGGAGGACACTGTTCCTGACCACCAGCACAGCAGGGACAGAGAGTGACCAACACACAGAACTCTTGGCCCTAAAACACCAATGATTGTGCGTCCCAGGTGAGAGTAAAGCCCATGTTGTGGGAATCAGTTGGGTTCAGGTCACCCAGCTAAACTCCTGGAAGTGCAGTTAGTCCCAGCTGGCACTTGGTTGCCAGCCCAGAGTCACACACGTGCATGCTCTGATCACTACCCTAGACTGAACTGTGGGCCCCACAACACCTGAGACCGGGATTTCCAGTCTGGAGAAAACCCCACAGTGAAGAAAGTGATTGGGAACCAACCCCAGGACACGCAGACAACCCCTGCAAGAGGTACCAGGGTCCTGCAGACACTCAGTTGCCAGCCCAGAGACATGCTGTGTACCTGACTCACCTACCCAGACAGAATTGTGTGCCCCAGGACACCAGAGACTGTCTTCCTCTGTCAGGAGGAAAATCCACAGTGTGGGAAACAGCAGGTCCTAACTCAGGGAACCACAACTCCAACCCTCCCACCCCCAAGCCAGCAAGGTTCCTGCAGAAGTCCAGTCAATAGCAAGGCAGAGTCAATCTGCCTGCATGCTCTACTGGCCATCCCAGATGGAACTGTGGATGCCAAAAACACCATAGACTAGATCTTCCTGTTGGGAGGAAATCCCACAGTGGGGGATATATCAGGACTGACCTCAGGACACCTAGCTCCAGAAGAGTTTCTGGGGTCCTGCTGAGTTCCCACTGGGTTCCTGCAGGCTCCAGGATCTGGTCTCTGGTTGCACACATGAGCACTGGGTTCAACTGCCACGTATTACCACTAGGGTACTGTGGCACACAGCTCCAACCTCAGACCTACATAAACCTGAGAGTCATTGTATCAGCCCCTAGAGACTGCTACAAGTTGCAACCAGTTATCTCTAGCTAAACTGAAGAAACCACTGGGCTCCCTGGTTCTTCGAGTGGGCTATAGTTAGAAAACACAATAAAGGAGCAACAGCAACAGCTCAATAAGTTCTGAGCAAGAAAGACAAAGGTAGGGTAGCTCTCTCCAGAACTTCTCCTGGGGAGAGGAGAGCCTTCCTGACTACCAAGGACCATAGTTACCACACAGGTCCTTACGCCTGAAGTGAGCTCTAGCAATTTCTGAGAAGCACCACCATTAAGTTGACATACTGAAAGAGCTGAGGATGCCTTCTTCAGAATCCTGCCAAGGAGATTCTCCCTACCTCAGGATTCCAGCAGCTACCACAAATTAACAGCCCACACCTGAGACACCAACATGGGTAGAGGCCAGTATTAAAGCACAACCAACAAAAGGCAAAGCAATATGGCATCCCCATAACCCAGTTATCCAGTTACTCTGGGCATCCTAACATAAGTGAAATTTAGGAAGATGACCTTACATCTATGTTGTGAAGAGGATGATGGAGGAAACAAATAAAATGTGTAAAGAAATGGAAGGAGATAGTCAAATTATGGCCATGGTCAAAGAAATGCAGGAGGATGCAGCCAAACAGTTTGTGGCTTTCAGACAGGAAATGATCACTGAAAGAAGTAAATGAAACAGAGGAATGTTTAAACAAAAGGTGAACGAATTGAAGGAAAAACAGGAAAATACAGTCAGACAATTGAAGGAAATAAAAAGAATGGTTCAGGATCTAAAGATAAAATTGGAAAAAAAATTAAACAAATCACAAACGGAGGAAACCATGGAGAGAAAGAACTTAGGAAAGAACACAGAAACTACAGAGGTAAGCTTAATCATCATACTACAAGATATGGAAGAAAGAATCTCAGGTGTGGAAGACAGAATAGAAGAAATAGATGTATCCATCAAAGAAAATAATAAATCCAAAAAAATTCTGACACAAAACATCCAACAAATCCAAGACAACACCTAAGAATAATAGGAATAGAAGAAAAAGAAGATTCCCTCCTCCAAGGCCCAGAAAATATTTTCAACAAAATCATTGAAGAAAATTTCCCAAGCTTAAAGGAGAGGCCTTTAAGCATATAGGAGAGGCCTACAGAAAACCTAATAAATTAGACCAGAAAAAAAATATATCCTCCTTCCTCATAATGATCAAAACAGTAAGTATACAGAAGAAAAAATACTGAAAGCTGCAAGGTATAATGGACAAGTAATATATAATGGCAAACCCATCAGAATCATTCCTGACTCCTCAACAGAGACTATAAAGTAAGAAGAGTCTGGACAGATACAACGCACACCCTAAGAGAACACAGATGTCAGACCAGGCTACTATACACAGCAAAACTCCCAGTCCTCATAGAAAAGAAAACAAGATATTCAATAACAACAACAACAAAATTCCAAAATACCTACACACAAATGCAGTGTGACAGAAGATACTAGAAGGAAAAATACAACCCAAGAAACTCTTAACAGGAAAACACAGGAAAAAAAAAAAAAACAATACAGTAAAACTAAAAGTATTCAAGCACACAAACACACTACCATAGCCAACATCAAAATCAAAGGATCTAACTGCCACTGGTCATTAATCTCTGTCAAAATCAATGTACTTAAATAATAATAAAAAGACAAAGACTAACAGAATGAATGCATAAACAAGACCCAACAATCTATTGTATACAAGAAACACACCTAAGTCACAAAGATAGACATTACCTGAGAGTAAAGGGCTGGAAGACAGTTTCCCGAGCAAATGGAACCAAGAAGCAAGCAGGAATATCCATTCTAATATTTTTTTTAAAAAAAATAGACTTTTAACAAAAATTAATCAAAAGAGATTAGGAAGGACACATCATACTCATAGAAGAAAAATTCAAGCAGGAAGACATCACAATCCTGAATATCTATGCCCCAAGTACAAGGGCAAACACATTTGTAAAAGAAACATTAATAAAACTTAAATCACACATAGATCCCTACACATTAATAGTGGGAGACTTCAACACCCATCTCTCAACAAAGGACAGGTCAACAAAACAGAAATTAAACATAGAAACAATGACTCTAACAGAGGTCATGAATCAAATGGACCTAAAAGATATTGACAGAAAGTTCCACACAAAAGAGAGAGAATTTATCTGCTTTTCAGCACCTCATGGAACTTTTGTATTCTCCAAATTACACCATATAGTTGGTGGCAAAGCAAGCCTCAACAGATAACAGATACAAAAGTAATGAAAAAATTTCTCGTATCATATCTGACCACCATGCCCTGAAGCTGGACCTCAACAACAACAGAAATTAAAAAAAAAAAAAAAAAAAAAAGCCTACAAACTCATGGAAACTGAACAACTCACTACTCAATAATGACTGAGTTAGCGACAAAATAAAGAAAGATGCTACACCCACTCCAGTGTCTGGTGTAGCATATCAGTAGATAGTGCTACTCAGACTAAGAGATATGTGTCTTTCAGATTATGCTCTCTGGAGGTACCTAGCAGATGCCCCACCCCCGCCTGGCAAAAAGACATGTTCTGAGATTTCTGTGCTTTTCGGTCACGGTTTTGGTATTGGAACTTTGAGCGTTTTGGTTTTTCTCTGTGACTCCTGATATAGCACACCTAATTTTACAAAGAAATTTATCATTAGTAAATTATTAAAGGCTTTAACAAGAATAAAATGTAAAAAGAATAAGCTTTAAAAAAGTAATAAAACAGATTCAGTATCAATAAGCATTATAAGAATAGTGAAAAAAAATAATGGGCTCCTTCTTAAGAAAAAAATAGCATAAGAAGTACAGCTGGTGGGAGTTTACCCTCCCTTCAGCACCTTGTTCCTAGGGAAGATCGTAAATCTTTAGCAGGACATACGGGAGGATGGTTAACAAAGGTGTAATTAGATTTTGATACAGAGAAAGATTTTGGCAGACATCTGACTAAGCTCCTGACTTTCCTCTTCATTGGTTAGCAATAATAAAACTGCATTTGAAGTTTCTTTCCCTTGGTCTGCTTTGATCAAAAGTTTTCAGGCCAAGATTTTTTTGTGGGCACTCCCCTCTGTTAAACTGTAAACTTTGTATTCTTGGTAAAAGTCTAAATGTTCTGGGAAGTGTGCCAAATTTAAGGTGCCTTTTTGTAAAATCATCATAAAAATATTAACTTGAATTCAGTAAAGTGCAGCAGATTTCAAAGCCTCACTGGTCTCTGTCTGTCAATTCGCCCAAACTGTGCCTTCCTGATATTCAAAGCCTCATTCCCAGGGAATCAACATAGCCGACTGGGCTGGTCTGTGGCAGAAAGAAATTAAAGTCTTTCTAGTTCCAATGAAAATTAAAACAAAACATACCCAAACTTATTGGACACAATGAAAGCAGTACTAAGAGGAAATTTCATAGTGCTAAGTGCCTTCAAGAAGCAATTCGAAACATCTCATTCAAACAACTTAATGGCTCACCTAAAATCCCTAGAAAAAAAAAAAAAAAAAAAAAAGAAGTAGACATACCCAAGAGGAAGGGATGGCTGGAAATAATCAAACTCATGGCTGCAATCAATCAAATAAAACAATTGAAAGAACCAATGAAACCAAGAGCTGGTTCTTTGAGAAAATACAGAAGATAGTCAAGCCCTTAAACAAACTAACTAAAAGGCAGACACTATCCAAATCAACAAAATCAGAAATCAAAAGAGGTTACATAACGACAGACAGTGAGGAAATCTAAACAATGATTAGGTCTTACTTCAAAAGCCTATATGCCACAAAATTTGAAAATCTAAATGAAATAGACAATTTTCTTGATTGGTTCCACTTACTAAAGCTGTATCGAGACCAGGTAAATCAAATAGCTCAATATCCCCTAAGTAAATAGAAGCTGTCAACAAAATTCTCCCATCCAAAAACTGCCCAGGGCCAGATGGTTTCAGCCCAGAATTCTACCAGACCTTCAAAGAAGAGCTAACTCCATTACTCTTCAAAGTACTCCACAAAATAAAAACTGAAGAAACACTACCAAAGTCATTCTATGAAGCCACAATCACCTTGTAACCTAAACCTCACAAAGATCCATCAAAGAAAGAGAATTTCAGGCCAAACTCCCTAATGAACATTGATGCAAAAACACACAACAAAATACTTGCTAACGGAATACAAGAACATATCAAAGATATCATCCAATATGACCAAGTAGACTTCATCCCAGGTATACAGGGGTGGTTCAATATATGGAAATCCATCAATGTAACCCAGCATATAAACAAACTGAAAGAACAAAAACACACACACACACAGTAATCTCCTTAGATGCTAAAAAAGCATTTGATAAATTCTAACATCTATACATGTTTAAAGTCTTGGAGAGATCATGGAATAAAAGGCACTTACCTAAAGTAAAGGCAATATACAGCAAGCCTATAGTCAACATCAAACTAAGTGGAGAGGAACCTATATCAATCACACTGAAATCAGGGCAAGGCTGCCCACTCTCTCCATAGCTCTTCAACATAGGTCTTGAAGTCCTAGCTATATCAATAAGAAAATTAAAGGAGATCAAGGGACTCTGAACTGGAAAGGAAGAAGTCAAAGTATCACTATTTGCAGATGATAGGATACTATACATGAGTGACCCCAAAATTTCTACCAGGAAACTTCTACAGCTGATAAACACCTTCAGCAAATGACTAAATACAAAATTAACTCAAAAAAAAAATCAGTAGCACTTCTGTATACAAAAGATAAAATGGCTGAGAAAGAAATTAGGGAAACAGTCTCCTTCAAAAGAGCCACAAATGACATAAAGTACCTTGGTGTGGCCCTAACCAAGCCAGTCAAAGACCCTGAAATAAACCCACATACTTATGGATAGCTCATTTTTTAAAAGATGCCAAAACCTTACAATGGAAAAATGATAGCATCTTCAACCAATGGTGCTGGTCTAACTGGATGTAGACATGTAGAAAAATGCAAATAGTTCGATGCTTATCACCCTGCAGAGAACTAAAATCCAAGAGGATCAAAGACTTCAATATAAAACCAGACACATCAAAGCTGTTAGAAGAAAAATCAGGGAAGAGCTTTGAACTCACTGGAACAGGGGACAACTTCCTGAACAGAACTCCAACAATACAGGCTCTAAGATCAACAATCAATAAATGGGACCTCATGAAAAGAAAAAAGCTTCTGTCAAGCAGAGGACACTGTCATCAGAGCAAAACGACTGCCTACAGATTTGGAAAGGATCTTCACCAACCCTATACCTGACAGAGGGCTAATATGCAGACAGCAAAAAACCAAGTAAACCAAATTTGCAAATGGGGTACAGAGCTAAACAGAGAATTTTCCATAGAGGATTATCAATTGGCAGAGATATGCTTAAAGAAATGTGCAACGACGTCCTTAGTCATCAGGGAGATGCAAATCAAAACAATCCTGAGATTTCACCTTACACCCATCAGACTGGCCAAGATTGAAAACTCAAGAGACAACACATGTAGGAGAGGATTAGACAAAGGAGAACCCTCCTCCATTGCTGGTGGGAATGTGAACATTTAAACCACTCTGGAAATCAATCTGGTGCTTCTCAGACATTAGGAATAGTGCTTCCTCAAGATCCAGCTATACCACTACTAGTCATATATCCAAGTTACTCAAGTATACAACAAGGACATTTGCTCAACCATGTTTGTAGCAGCTTTATGTGTAATAGCCAGAAACTAGAAACAACCCAGATGATCCTCAGTTGAGGGATGGATACAAAACTTGTGGTGCAATTACACAATAGTAGAGGACTCAGAAATGAAAAACAAGGAAATCATGAAATTTGTAGGCAAATAGTGGGAACTAGGAAAGGTCATCCTGAGTGAGGTATCTCAGAAGCAGGAAGACACACAGAGTATATATTCACTCATAAGTGGAGATTACACAAATAATATAGGATAAACATACTAAAATCTGTACACTGGAAGAAACTAATCAAGAAAGAAGACTTTGGGTAAGATGCTCAATCCTCATTCAAAAAAGCAAAGAGGATGGACATCAGAAAAGGGAGAAAACAGAAAACAGGACAGGAGCCTACCACAGAGGGACTCTAAAAGACTTTACACAACAGTGTATCAAAGCAGATGCTGAGACTCATAACCGAACTTTGGGCAGAGTGCAGGGAAGCTTATGAAAGTAGGGGGATATAGAATTACTTGGAGGGCACAGGAGCTCCACAAGGAGAGCAAGAGAACCAACTGTCCTGGATAAAGGGGTGTTTTCTGGGACTGATATTTCGACCAAGGACCATGCATGGATATAACCTAGGACTCAGTGTCCAAGTGGGTGCCCTAGAAATGGGAACAGGGACTGTCTCTGATATAACTTACTGGCCTGATCTTTGATCACCTCCGGGCTTTCAGCCTCGCCAGGCCATAGAGGAAGACAATGCAATCACTTCTTATGTGACCTGATAGTCTAGGATCAGATGGATGGACAGGAGAACCACCCCTAACAGTGGACTGAGGGAGGGGCATGGGTGGAGGAAAGACAGAGAGAGTGGACTGGGAGGGGAAGAAGAAGAGAGCTACAGGTGGAATACAAAGTGAATAAACTGTAATTAATAACACCTTCAGCAAAGTGGCCAGATAAAAAATTAACTCAAAAAAATCAGTACCCCTCCTGTATACAAAAGGCAAAACGACTGAGAAATAAATTAGGGAAACACCCCCCTTTACAATAGCCACAAATGACATAAAGTACCTTGGTGTAACCCTAACCAAGTAAGTCAAAGACACGTATGAAAAAAATTTCAAGTCTCTGAAGAAAGAGTTATTAGAAGATATCAGAAGATGGAAAGATCTCCCATGCTCATGGCTTGGCAGGATTAGCATAGTATAAATGGTCATCTTACCAAAAGCAATCTACAGATTTAATGCAATTCCCATCAAATTGCCAACACCATTCTTTACAGACCTGCAAAGAAAAATTCTCACCTTTATATGGAATAACAAGAAACCCAGAATTGCTAAAACAATCCTCTACTATAGAAGAACTTCTGGAGGTATCTCCATCCCTGATCTCAAGCTGTACTATAGAGCAACAGTTATCAAAACTGCATGGTACTGGCATAAAAACAGAATGGTGAATCAATGGAACCGAGCAGAAGACCCAGAAATAAACCCACACACTTATGGACACCTGATTTTTGACAAAGATGCCAAAACCATACAATGGAAAAAAGATAGCATCTGCAACAAATGGTGCTGGTCTAACTGGATGTCTACATGTAGAAAAATGAAAATAGATCCATATTTATCATCCTGCACAAAACTGAAGTCCAAGTGGATCAAAGACCTCAACATAAAACCAGACACATTAAATCGGCTAGAAAAAAAAAAAAAAAAGTGGGGAATACCCTAGAACTCATTGGCACAGCACAACTTCATGAACAGAACACCTACAGCACAGGCTCTAAGAGCAAAAATCAATAAATGGGACCTCATGAAACTGAAGAGCTTCTGTAAAGCAAAGGACACCGTCATCAAAACAAAGCGACTACCTACAGATTGGGAAAGAATCTTCACCAATCCTTTATCTGACAGAGGACTCATATCCAGTATATATAAAGAACTAAAGAAGCTGAAAAGCAACAAACCAAGTAATCCACTTGAAAAATGGGGAACAGGGCTAAACAGAGAACTCTCTGTAGGGAAATATTGAATGGCAGAGAAGCATTTAAAGAAATGCTCAACCTCATTAGCCATTAGGGAAATACAAATCCAAACAACCCTGCCTTTCTGATTGAGGATTGAGCATTTTAGCCAGAGTCTTCCTTCTTCATTAGTTTCTTTAGGTGTACAGATTTTAGTATATTTATCCTATATTATATGTGTAATCTCCCCTTATGAGTGAGTATATACCCTGTGTGTCTTCATGCTTCTGGGATACCTCACTCAGGATGAACTTTTGAGTACCCACCATTTGCCTGCAAATTTCATGATTTTTTTTTGCTGAGTAATATTCAAATTTCTGTATCCATTCCTCATTTGAGGGACATCTGGGTTGTTTCCAGCTTCTGGCTATTACATACAAAGCTACTACAAACATAGTTGAGCAGATGTCCTAGTGGTATACTTGAGCATCTTTTGGATATATGCCAGGTAGTGGTATAGCTGGATCTTGAGGAAGCACTGTTCTTAATTGTCTGAGAAAGTGCCAGATTGATTTCCAAAATGGATGTACAAGTTTACATTCCCACCAGCAATGGAGGAGGCTTCCCCTTTGTTCACATCCTCTCCAGCATATGCTGTCACTGGAGTTTTTGATCTGAGCTATTCTGATGGCTATAAGGTGAAATCTCAGGGTCCTTTTGATTTACATTTCCCTTATGACTAAGGATGTTGAACATTTCTTTAAGTGTATCTCTGCCATTCTATATTCCTCATCAGAGGAGAGACATCAGAAAAGGAAGAAAACAGGGAACAGGAAAGGACCCTCCCACAGAGTGCCTCTGATAGGCTCTGCTCTGCAGGGTATCAAAGGAGATGCTGAGACTTATGGCCAACATTTGGGCAGAGAGCAGGGAATCTTATGAAAGAAGTAGGCAAAAGTAAGACCTGAAGAGAACAGAGCTCCACAAGGAGAGCAACAGAACCAAGAAACCTGACCACAGGGATCTTTTCTGAGACTGATACTCCGAACAACGACCATTCATGGAGATAACCTAGAACCCCTGCCCATGGCAGTTCAATGTCCAAGTGGATTCCATAGTAATGGGTACAGGGGCTGTCTCTGACAAGAACTGATTGGCCTGCTCTTTGATCACCTGCCCCTGAGGGGAGAGCAGCCCTACTAAGACACAGAGGAGACAACGCAGCCACTCCAGATGAGACCTGGTAGACTAGGATCAGAATGAAGGGGAGGAATATCTCCCCTATCATTGGACTGGGGAAGGGATAAGGTTAGAGAAGGGGAGGGAGGGTGGGATTGAGAGGGGAAAGAGGAGGAAGCTACTGGGGAGATACAAAGTGAATAAATTGAAATTAATAAAAATTTAAAAATACATAAAAAAGAAATCTTTCTGTAGGCCCCAATATCTTCAGTCAAGAATGGTTCTTTAATAAAATGTCATAGACTAAAATTGGAACATAAGAAAGGAGAACACTCCAGAAGTGGCTCTGCATTCAAGATTGCTAACAGATCTTTTTGTAAGTCAAGTTTTGTTCCCAGCACCCATGTTGAACAGCCTACAACTACTTGTAACTCCATCTCCTGGGGACCTGTTTTCAGAATAACACAGGCATAATTGTATATATGGAACACAGACACACACACACACACACACACACACACACACAAATAGAGATTAGAGAGTCAGATATATAAATGCAAAAAAAAACAATAAAAAACAAACAAAACAAAACATAAAATAAAAACAAAAAACAAAATTAAGCAGAAAAAATGGCTGTTTGAGGTTAAGGAGGAACCTTAAAACATTTTCAATTATAAGCAAAAGGAAGAGAAGAAACAGAATTTCTCCATTGAGTTTTTTCTTTTTTTCTTTTTATTAATTACAATTTATTCACTTTGTATCTCCCCTGTACCTCCCTCCATCCTCCCCTCCCAATCCCACCCTCCCTCTTCTCCACCTCTGTCCCTCTCCCAGTACACTGATAAGGGAGGTCCTCCTCCCCTTCCCTCTGACCCTAGTCTATCGTGTTTCATCAGGAGTGGTTGAATTGTCTTCTTCTGTGGCCTGGTAAGGCTGCTCCCCCTCAGGGAGATCAAAGAGCAGGCCAATCAGTTCATGTCTGAGAAAGTCCCCGTCCCCATTAGTATGGAGGACACATGGACTCTGAACTGCCACAGGCTACCTCCATGCAGGGGTTCCAAGCCATTTCCATGAGTAGTCCTTGGCTGGAGTGTTAGTCTCAGAAAAGACCCCAGTGCCCAGACTTTTTGGATCTGTTGCTGTCCTTGTGGAGTTCCTATCCTCTCCAGGTCTTACTATCTTTCATGAGAGTCCCTGCACTCTGACCAAAGTTTGGCTATGAGTTTCAGCATCTACCTTGATACTCTGCAGGGGAGAGCCTTTCAGAGGCCTTCTGTGGTAGGCTCCTGTCCTGCACACTGTTTGCTCCCTCCTCAGATGTTCATCCTCTTGGGCTTTCTGAATGGGGATTGAGCAACTTAACCAGAGTCCTCCTTCCTGATTAGCATCCTTAAATGTACAAATTTTAGTATGTTTATCCTACATTACATGTCTAATCTCCACTTATGAGTGAATATATAACCTGTGTGTCTTTCTGCTTTTGGGATACCTCACTCAGGATGATCTTTTTCAGTTCACACCCTGAAATCTCAGGGTCATTTTGATTTGCATTTCCAGGACAACTAAAGACGTTGAACATTTCTTTAAGTGTTTTTCTGACATTAGATATTCCTCTATTGATAATTTTCTGTTTTGCTCTGTACCCCAATTTTAATTGGATTACTTGATTTGTTGCTGTTTAACTAAAAGAGTTATTTCTATATACTGGATATTAGCCGTCTGTCAAACATAGGTTTGGTGAAGATCCTTTCTCAATCTGTAGGCAGTTGCTTTTCTACTAATAGGTTAAGTTTGTCTGGTTTTATACCGATGTCTTTGATCCACTTGCAATTTAGTTTTGTGCAGGGTGATAAGTATGAATCTATGTGCAGGATTCTACAAGTAGATTTCCAGTTAGATCATCACCATTTCTCGAAGATGCTATCTTTTTTCCATTGTAAGGTTTTGGCAGCTTTGTCAAAAAACAGGTGTCCATAAGTATGTGGGTTTATTTCTGGGTCTTCTATTTGATTCCATTGATCCACCATTCAGTTTCTATGCCAGTACCATGCAGTTTTTATAACTGTTGCTCTATAGTACACCTTGAGATCAGGGATGGAGATACCTCCAGAAGATCTTTTATTGTAGAGGATTGTTTTAGCAATTCTGGGTTTCTTGTTTTTCCATATAAAGGTGAGAATTTTTCTTTCCAGATCTGTAAAGATTTCTGTTGGTAATTTGATGGGAATTGCATTGAATCTGTAGATTGCTTTTGGTAAGATGGCCATTTTTACTAGGTTAATCCTGCCAAGCCATGACCATAGGAGATCTTTCCATCTTCTCATATCTTCTTCTAATTCTTTCTTCAGAGACTTGAAATTTTTTCATACAAGTCTTTGGCTTGCTTTGTTAGGTTCACACCAAGGTACTTTATGTCCTTTGTGGCTATTGTGAAGGGTGTTTTTTCCCTAATTATTTTCTCAGCTCTTTTGTCTTTTGTATAAGGAGGGATACCAATTTTTTTAGTTAATTTAGTATCCAGCCACTTTGTTGAAGTGATATGGAGAGAGTGGGCAGCCATGCCTTGTCCCTGAGTTCAGTAGGATTGCTTTAAATTTCTCTCCGTTTAGTTTGATGTTGGCTATAGACTTGCTGTATATTGCCTTTACTATCTTTAGTTATGTGCCCTGTATTCCTGATCTCTCCAAGACTTTAAACATGAATGGATGTTGGATTTTTTCATATGCTTTTTCAGCATCTAAGGAGATTATCATTTGTTTTTTTTTTTTTCTTTATTTTTGTTAGCATGGTATATCACATTGATGGCTTTCCACATATTGAACCACCCCTGCATACCTGGGATGAAGCCTACTTAGTCATAGTGGATGATATCTTTGATGTGTTCTTGTATTCGGTTTGCAAATATGTTTTTGAGTATTTTTGCATCAATGTTCATTAGGGAGATTGGCATGAAATTTTCTTTCTTTGTTCAGTCTTCGTGAGGCCATAAAGAAGGGCAACACAGCCAGTCTTGATAAGATCTGATAAGCTTGGGTGATATTGAAGGGGAGCAAGACCACCCCTATCAGTGGACTTTCAGAAGGGCATCGGAGGAGATGAGGAAGGGAGGGTGGGACTAGGAAGGAATGAGGAAGAAGCTTACAGCTGGGATACAAAATGAATAATTTGTAATTAATATAAATAATAAACATTTAAATAAAAAACAGAAAAATTTAATTTTCTGTATGTTAAAACTCTTAACTCCCTGCAAAGATACCAGTGAGATATAAGGAAAAATATAGGTGATTATAGAAAATTACCAGGAAAAAAGAAAATGAGCAAGCTGAAGAGAAAAAATATCTATTTCCTTTTGAGATTCATAAAACTCTGTACTGATTTCTGAGGTCATAAAACAAGAATTGCATTTTTAATAATACTTTGCAAAAAAAGGTTTCAAGTAGCAGTGTTATTTACTTACAATTGATATCTGCATTTGCCATTAGTCCAGAGAAAGGCCCTTTTCAATGGAAGACCCTTGAAGCAGCTATGGAATTCTGAAACTTTTGAAGAGAGAGAACAAGATAGGAAAGGGAATGAAGAGAGAAATGAAGGTGAAGATCAGACTTGGGGAAAGCAGGGGCAGAAAGAAAGAGGCCCTGTAGAGAAAAGATAAACCATGGGTGCAGGCATCTCTGTGACAAGCTGGATGCTTAGGACAGGGTAGGCTTCTGGGAAGATATGGGAGTGACTCTAGCTGAGACTCCATGTAGCAGGGTCCATGGAGACTGAAGAGGATACCCTCTAACTAGACAAGAATCTTAGTGGAGTGAGAGGAACAGCAACCCACCCACAAAAACTTCAACCAACTATTTACCCTGACTACAAGATGTGCAGGAATAAAGATAGAAATTGAGGGAATGTCCAACCAATACCTGAACCTACCTGAGACTCATCCCATTGGAGAGAGTCAACCCCTGACAGTATTAAAAATACTCTGCTATGCTTGCAGAAAGGAGCCTAGCATAGATGTCCTCTGAGAGGCTACACCCAGCAGCAGTTCCAAACAGATGCAGTGTTTGACTTACAGCTAAACATTGGGCGAAGCATAGGGAGTCTTTTAGAAAAGTGGGGGGATGGATAGAAGGATCTGGAGGTGACCTGAGCTCCAAAAGAAGACCAACAGAGCCAACTATTCATGGCGCAAAGGGGCTTGTGGAGACCAAAACACCAAGGACCTTGCAAGAGTGGACCTAGGCCCCTACACAGATGAAGCAGGCATTTCTTTGAAGGAGGCAAGGGAATCTACCCTGCTTGCCCTTCTGAATGAAGTTTAAACATCCTCACTAGGGTCTTAATTGTTATTTAGATTCTTCAGGTCTGTAGATTTTAGTAAGGTTGTCCTATATTATATGTCTAGTATCTGCTTATAGGTGAGTGCATACCATGTGTGCTTTTCTGTTTCTGGGTTGCCTCAGTCAGGATGATCTTTTCTGTTTCTGTCCATTTGCCTGCAAATTTCATGATTTCCTTGTTTTTAATTCCATTGCGTAAATGTGTCACAATCTCTGTATGCATTCCTCTGTTGAGGGACATCTAGTTTGTTTCCAGATTCTGGCTGTTACAAATAAAGTTGCTATGAACATAGCTGAGCCAGAAGTGGTATTTGAGAGAGAACAGGATTCGAGCCTACTATAGAGGGTCCTCTGAAATGCTCCACCCAACAGGGGATAGAAGCAGAATTCGAGACTCACAGCCAAACATTGGGCAGAGCTCAGGGAGTCTTATGGAAGAAGAGGGAAATAGAAGGACATAGAGGAGAAAGAAGCCCCACAAGGAGGCCAACAAAGCTAAACTTTCTGAGTTAAGATGGTCCTGCAGAGAGAGATGCACCAACCAAGGACCATGCATGCAGAGGACCCAGACCGGCTGCTCAGATATAGTTAATAGGCAGCTCATTCTCCATGTGGGTTCCAAGTATGGGGAGCAGGGACTGCCTCTGTCATGAACTCAGTTGCCTGCTCATTGATCACTTGCCCCTCGTGTTATGGCCTTACTAGGACACAGAGGAAGAAGATCTAGGCAGTCCTGATGAGACTTGGTAAGCTATCTTATCAGTTTCTCTTCCCCTGGGCAGATGGCAGGGGATGGGAATGCCAATTTTCAGTGGTCATGGGGAAGGAGTTGAGGGAGGGGGCTACAATTGGGATATATAATGAATAAATTATAAAAAGAACACACACACATACACAAAAGGTGAAGCTAAAATACAGAGTAAACCCTGGCTTTCCCTAACTCACACTGAACACAGGCCCCGGCAGTACCTATCCTACATGGAGAATTAGATGGGATTTTTTGTTTTGTTTTGTTTGTAAGTTTTGGGTTTGTTGTTGTTGTTAGTTTGTTTCTGCATTATATCTCCAAAAAATTCCAATGCATAAACACGTAGGGCTTTCGAAAAGAGGGATGCTCTTTCTGACCATAAAAATCACTAGAACCCTCAGTCTCCTTTTACACATTCAGTGTAAAGAAAATTATGTAACACCCCCAAGAGTAAGATAAAAACAGCACCCACTGTCAAACATGAGATAGCAGCATCTTGTTGAGAGATAATTAATGCACTAAATTATCACGTGTAAAAAGAGTGAAATAGGTGTGTATGAATGGAAATGCCAATGAAGAAGGAGTATGAGGAAAGAAAAGAAGAAAAGTAGGAAGAAAGGAAGGAAGGAAGAAAAAGAAGGAGGGAAAAGGTAAGAAGGAAAGATGGAGAGAAGGATGGAGGGGGAAGGAGCTAAAGAAAATGCAACAATTGAAAAAAGTACACCACAGATGCAGACGTCTTTTAGTGTGTTGGACATTGTCAGATTTGGAGTAGGGCATAATAACGTGGAAAAGGCCTAAGAGACAATATTAGCCTTGGGAAAATAGGTAGTTGAAATTCTTGAGCATTAAGAGAGAAATTCAAGGCAGAAAATATAGTTGAAAAAAATTATAACCAGTTGAGATGAGATGTGGTTTAGGGGTCATCAGTATTGACTATTCTTCCAGGGGACCTGGGTTTAACTCCCAGCTTCCACCTGGAGACACACAATCACCTATAACTCCAGTTACAGGGAATTTGCTACCCTCTTCTGGGCCCTGCAGTCACTGCATGTACACAAATGATACACAGGCATGCAGGTAAAACACACATAGACATTAAATTAAAATTATATATATATATATATATATATATATATATATATATATATATATATATGACATTGATATAATATGTGTGCCGGTAATTAATTTTAAAGGATGCAGGGTATTTCTGGGGATCTTAACCTACTTGATACAAAAAAAAGTCCCATCTACTCTCTTTCTCTATCTATCTCTCTGTCTGTCTCTCTCATTTGTTTTGAAACTTAATAAAAATTGTAAATAGGCTGTAAAGCTTTTCAACAGCTTGCCTGTGTTAGAGCTACAGTGACAGCTGGCTTTTTATTTATGCTTAAAGCCTGTTTTGAATCACTCTGGATATTAATTGGTGAAACCAGTAACTTGGAAGTCTATGCTCTTTGTCAGACTTCCTATTACATTCCTCTTTCAGTTACCACAAATCACTGTCATTTACCCATTCTATAAATATTTGCCTAATGCCTGCATTTTTTGATGGGCACATCACCAAAGGAGAAGCATAATACTGAGAGTTAGTACATGAGGAACCTTTCATACAAAGCCGGGCCTGGATAATTAATATTTGTAATCCCAATACTCAGGAGCACAGATGCAGGAGGATCACATGTTTGAGATGATCCTGGGCTACATAGAAATAGCTTGGTTAAAAAATAATAGTAAGCCACCAACTCATCAGCTAGTCATAAGTGGAAGCCTTTTCTTGCCAGAAGCATGAGTGATGCCAAATGTTTTCCAAGGTGGGCTGGAGAAGAGGGCACAGGCTACAGTCAATGTAGCAGTCCTGGGCAGAATGATAGAAGAAGCAGCTGCAAGTGCAAAGGACCACTAATACCCTGTAGGTAGAACTCTCTGTTATTCAGGAGCCCGACTCCCTGGCTTTTCCAATAAAAATGTTTATCTATATGGTACCATGAACCTTATTGGAAGTCACTAATGACCAGTGGCAAGAACTCATCTCTAGAAGATAGGTATTACTATTAACCATATTTAGAGTGCTATCATGGTAGCAACTGCAGGAAAGAGTTACTGTCACTAAAAAGCAGAGACATTTCAGAGGGCCATATCCTTATTTCCCTCATTACTTACCAAAGGTTTACCTTTGTCAAGCAAAGAAAGACATGCCACCAGGGAAGCCATCTGGGGCAAGAGTCAGGTTATAATGTGTCTATACCCCAAAATTCTTTTCCTGAGACCATCAGGAGCAGGACTACTTTCTCCATTCTCTGGACCTGCATATCCACGCACACATAGCATTTATGACCTCCCACCTCTGCCACCTTTGATGTAGTCACGTGGCCACGTTTCAGATTAAACTTCCTCTCTCCTTATTAAAAAAAAAAAAAAAAAAAAAAAAAAAAAAAGGAAAAGATGTGGCCAGATAGCACCTGGAATTCCTCTTCATACAAATGAAGGATTCTCAGCACCTTGGCCCCAGCCAATGATATATACTCACTTCCAAATCCCCTACCCACACCCTAAGGTTTACATGTCCCTTGTTCACCCCTTGTAAAGAGATCTGTTTCACCAAAAACTATCTCCAGAGAAGGCTGTTTCTCTTGCCTAGCACCCACCAGGATTCTGCCTAACCCAACCACCCCAGCAAAGTTTTTCATTCCTTCCATTCCAGCCCAATGTGCAACAGTGCCTGGATACCTCAAGCAAGAAAGACAGCCAGGGTAACACATCTTCATTTTTCTTCATAATTATTTCTTATTTACACAAAAACAGAATACAAGAGGCAAAAATATAGATACCCCAATATAATTTAAAATTTTAATAGAATTTTTCTGCTTTTATACCTACAACAGAAGTCATTTCAAAGTGTTACATATAATCAAAAGATAATGCAGCACAAAACTAGGTATATGCTCTAGAATAGACAATTAACTGGACTATCGGGGGATATTACTTGGTATAGTACTTATGAAAGGCCAGTTTTGTGTTTTAGCTTCACACCTATCCTACTTTGCTGGGTTCTCATAGGCCAGACACGTATGGACATGGGTGTCATACAACAGAGGCATCTCTGCCTGCTGTTATGTGAGTCCAGGAGCTCTTGGATTCAACAAAAGAGGTACTTCCTCTGTTCCCCTGAGGCATACCCAAAGATGAATGAAGGTGAAAATGCTGAGAACTTTCTCCTCTAAGAGATGCATCAAAAATTTCTCCACATCATAAACCCAATAGGCACTTCATTTTACCACGGAGACACTTGTCCAAACTTGTTCATTGCTGCTGTATTTATACTAGGTAGAAGTTAGAAAAAACCAAGATGACTGCCAATAGGTGGATACATAATGAAAATGTGGTGCATTTACACAATGGAAAATTACTCAACTATAGAAAAATGAAATTAAGAAACTCACAAGTATATGGATGGAACTGGAAGGGAAAAACAGTCTAAAAAAGTTAAGCAGACCCAGCATGACAAATGAGTAATAATAAGATAAAATAAAATAAAATAAATAAAAACAAGCAAATTGAAATCTGACAAAACAACCAAAGGTGGAAAAGAGCCAAAGAAAAAACACAAGAAAGGCATATTGTCACATTAATAACACCAAACCGGAAGTCATAATAAACATACAAAGAAGCTGGAATGTAGGGGTGAAAAGCACACCTTGTGTGAGTATGCACCATGTGTGACTTTCTGCTTCTGGGTTACCTCACTCCAGATGGTCTTTTCAAGTTCCCACCATCACTCTATACATTTCATGATTCCCTTGTTTTAAATTGCTGAATAGTATTCCATTGTTTAAATGTACCACAATTTCTATATCTATTCCTCTGTTGAGGGACATCTAGGTTGTATCGAGATTCTGATTATTATGAAGAGAGCTGCTATGAAATGGTTGAGCAAATGTCCTTGTTGTACAGTCTGGCATATTTTAGTTATGTGCCTAGCAGTGGTATAGCTGAATCTTGAGGTAGCACTATCCCGAATATTCTGAGAAAGAACTAGATTGGTTTCCAAAGTGGTTGTATAAGTTTACATTCCCACCAAAAATGGAGGAGGGTTCCATTATTTCCACATCCTCTCCAGCAAGTGTTATCAATTGAAGTTTTGATCTTAGCCATTCTGATGTGTGTAAGGTGTAATCTCAGGGTCTATTTGATTTACATCTCCCTGATGACTAAGGAAGCTGAACCTTTAAGTGTTTCTCTGCCATTCAATATTCCTTTATTGAGAATTCTTTGTTTAGCTCTGTACCCCATTTTTAATTGGATTATTTGGTATTGCTGTTTAACTTCTTGAGTTCTTTATGTATTTTGGATATTAGCCCTCTATCAGATATAGGATTGGTGAATATTCTTTCCCAACGGTATATACTCACTCATAAGTCATTATTAGATATATAATATTGGATAAACATGATAAATTCAAAAGTCCTAAAGAAGCTAAACAACAAGCACGACCCTAGGAATGATGCTCAGTCCTCATTCAACAGGGCACATATGATAGACATCATAAAGAGGAGAAGACAGGGATCAGAACAGGGGCCTACCTCAAAGGCCCTCTGAAAGACTATAGTGATTAAGGTACCAAAGTAGAGGCTGAGACTCATAGCCAATCTTTGGGCAGAGTGCATAGAATTTTATGAAAGAAGGGGAAGATACAAAGACCAGAAGGCACAGGAGTTTCCAAAAGGAGACCAACTGAGCCAAAAGACCCTGGGCCCAGGGAGCCCTGCAGAGACTGATGTCCCAAACAAGGACCATGCATGGAGAGGACCTAAAACTCCTGCTCAAATGTAACCCAGTCTCCAAGTAAGTTCCCTACTAAGGTGAGCAGGGGCTTTCCCTGGCAGGGGCTCAGTAGCTTGCTCTCTAATTATCTCCCCATGGTGGGCAGGGTGCAGCCTTGTCAGGCCACAGAGGAAAACAATGCAGCCAGTCTGATGAGACCTGACAGGCTAGGGTCAGAGTGAATGCAAGAACCACCACTATGAGAGGACTAGGAGAGGGGCATAGGGGGTAAAGAGGGAGGGAGGGCAGGATAGGGAGGAGATCAGGGAGGGGGACACAGCCAGGATACAAAGTGAAAAAATTGTAATAAATGATAAATAAATAAATTTTAAAAATTAAAAATAAAAAAACCACCTTGATTACTATTATTACACAAATAATTTCCCGAATTGCCATTGAATTACTTTTGTGTTGGCCATTTACTTCTGGGCATGGGGCCTCCCCCTAAAAGTGGTTTGTTGCCCCAGTGAGACTTTCTTGTACAAAACGTTTTTCACTTGCAAGTGGCTATCAATTAAAGATCACTTCCCCATTGGCTGTCTACTTCTCCTTTAAGACCTAAGACGCCATCTGGTGCAAACCTGGGCATGCTCCTACAGCCTCTGTGAGATCACGTGTGCACCAGCCCTGCTGTGTCTAGAAGGCCTTAATTCCTGCTGTCCTCCATTCCCTCTGGCTTTTACACGCCTTCTGCCTCCTCTTCCTCAGAATTCCCTGAGCTCTGAGGAGAGGGAGCTGATAGACATCCCACTAGTGATGCATTTGCCACGGTCCCTCACTCTGCAGAACTTATGGCTGCGAGTCTCTATATTTATTTATATCTGCTGCAGAGAGAAGCTTCTTGGATGATGGTTGAGAAAGACATGGATCTATGAGTAGAGCAGAATGCCTTGGAGTCACTTTATTGCTATGTTCCTTTTGCAGAACAGTAAGATTTGGTTCCCTAACATATCTGTCTACACTACTCAGTCATCATAGCAGAGCTGACTGTGGGCTCCATCTCAAGAAAGGTGCCTTAGGTCAGATATTGGCTGTTTTGTCCCACAAGATTTGTGTCATTGTCCAGCATACTTTTCAGGCAGGACACCTGAAAAATAGACTGTAAGATCTATGCTTGCCTTTATCCTTTGGTTGCATGAGGAGTACCTTCCAATTCCATAGAGGATGACAGTTCTAGGTAGCTTTGACTCCTCCAAGTTCAATGAGTTGTATACTTGTTGTCTTCAGCAATCGTGTCTTACTGTTAGTTTGTGGAGAGCAACCTGTAACCTTTGCAAAAGCCTGTAGTATTTGGGAGTTCCCATGTGACTCCCATGGCCAATAACTCAATTAGAAATACCCATTTCTTACTACTGAAGCTCCATTGGGTGATGAGAGATGTCAATTTCACACTCTCTTTCTGCTACTTGCTGACTTTATATAGGTTGCCTTCACATATGTACATATTACATAGGATATTTCTACTGCATTCAGTTTTCATAAGACCCATCAAATGTCTCTTGCTTTTAGCTATCCTTCCCTTTATTCTTTTTCTTGTCTTCCTCTTCCTTCAGACTCCCTATCTGACTTTCCAGTTTCAGTGCATATTCCCCATTCACAAATCTAATCTATTTTCCCCTCCTAGAGAGAACCATTCTTTTTGCTCTCTATCTAACTTCTGTGGTTATAATAATTGTAGCTCTCTCTCTCTGTGTGTGTGTGTGTGTGTGTGTGTGTGTGTGTGTGTGTGTGTGTGTGTGTTCGAGTATGTGGGGGGGTCTGTCTCTCTGTCTCTCCTTGTTTTTTGTTTGTTTGTTTGTTTGTTTGTTTAAGACGGGGTTTCTCTGTGTAGTTTTGGCTGTGTTGGACTCCTTGTAGACCAGATTGGCCTTGAATGCACTCCTTGCCTCTGCCTCCCTGAGTTCTGAAATTAAATGCATTCGCCACCACCTGCAGAATAGTAGATTTGTTATTAATGACTAAATGGCTAACATCCACATATAAATGAATACAATATTTGTTTGTCTGCTTGTCTATCTGTTTGTTTGTTTGTTAACCAGAGACAGGAAGGGTGTGGATCATCAGGATGAAAAGTGAGGTGATTAAAAACTAGGAATAGTAGGGGGAGGAGAAACCATAATCAGAATATATTACATAAAAATAATCTACATTCAATAATTGAACAAATTTCTGCCCTAGTCTTGGCAGGACAATATATACCACAGTTACTTATCAGTAGCATTTTTCTGTTACAAAATAGAGATTTGCAGACAGGAGCCTAGCATAACAGTCAGTTGAGAGGCTGTGTCTAGCAGCCAATGGAAAAAGATGAAGAAACTCAGGTCAAACAATGACCTAGTTCAGGGAGTTTGGGGGCACAGTGAGAGGAAAGTGGGAGCCAGAGGGGGCAGGACTCCACAAGAAATCCTACAGAGTAAACTACTCTGGGCCCATGGAATCTCCCAGAGACTGAACCCCCAACCAAGAGCATGCACAGGCTGACCTAGGCTCCCTTCACATATGGAGCACATGTGCAGCTTGGTCATCACGTGGGTCCCCTAACAATGAGTGGCTGTCTCTGACTCTGTTGCTTGTCTGAGGATCCCTTTTCCCTAGCTGGGCTCCCCTGTCTGGCCTCTGTGAGAAAGTATATTCTTAGTCCTGCTGCAACTTAAAGTGCCAAGATAAGTTGGTAAAACTTCGGGACTTAATATATTCTGAGGAGAAGGAAAAAAGGAGGAGGGTGAGGGTATAACTGAAAGAAGAGGAGGGAGGGGGAAGGGTTCAGGCTGTAAAGTCATTAAATAAATAGATAGATAAATAAATAAATGGAAAATTCATAGTTTTGGGGGCTGTTTTTATTTTATTCTTATGTTGTTTTTTTTTTCAATCTTTTTTTAAAATTTTGTTGTTTAAAAAGGTTTCAAATAAGCACAAACACACATCAGGTTAACCACACCCAATATTATATTGTTGTGAGTCATAGCTCTCCCCTCCCCAAACAAAGACACCCTTAACCATGCACAGCAGAGATCAGGGCTTCTTCAATGTTTCCCACTTACTTACTCTTGAGAGAACCTGGATGCCAACCTGGCTTTTGATAACATGATAGGAACTACAGGTAATGGAGAGCCATAAGCCCATTTTGTCTCGGCAAGGGAAATGACTCTGTTAGCTGGATGAAATTATGTCACAATTTCATTTTTATTTATTATTTATTCACTTTGTATTCAGGGTGTAGCCTGCTCCCTCAGCTCCCTCTCTTACCATCCTTTCTCCTTAATCCTTATGGCCCGCCCCTAGTCCCCTGATAGGGGAGGTCCTCCTCCCCTATTACCTGAACCTAGTCTATCAGGTATCATCAGGATTGGCTTCACTTTCTTCCTCTGTGGCCTGGCAGGACTT